>NC_092166.1:63355321-63661571 GCF_045791955.1 Oncorhynchus clarkii lewisi
ATAGTGAGGCGTGTTGTGTTGAGGAGTAAACAGTGTTGACACTTTTTTAATGTCTGCTTACTATCACACAATCAAACCCTTCTATTTACATACTTTGCCTACCTTGTGAAATAGCCCACTGTTTCTGTTACCACTCGGGTGAACAGACTTCCTCAGATATAATACCACCTTACCCCCCTAACAGGGAATGAACCCACAGCCAGGGTCTTTGTTTGAGTCTGTCAGGCCTGCCTAACCACATACAATCCCCCTCATCTGTTAGGACTGAAATCAATGGGACTGGGCGTGCCTCTGTGCTTTGGCCGATCTGTGGTTGGTTTACTACCCTAATTTAAGATGTGTGTTGTTGTTGCTCACATGGGACTGGATTTTTACTATACACCTGGTAGATATCGTCTCCAGTGCTTCAGCCACAGTGTTTTTGAGATCCAGTCCGTTTAGTGAAGGATAAAGAGACTGACTGACTGAGGGAGTGAACAGAGAGAACTATAGTTTGTTTTCAGCTAACTTGCCTGTACCGCCTGACATGGTTCTAGCTATCCCACCCATACTAGAGCTGGCACACACACACACACACACGCAGAGAAGTGTAAGGAGGGAAAGGAGGCTGGGTTGTGGGAGGTTATCAGTCTGGCTGTGTGTCTACCCAGGCGTTACAGCCTTCTCTCCAGGACTGGGGCAGGGCGACCCAGCAAGGTGACCTTCGTGTGGAGGAGTCAGTGCCTGGGTAGACCGACTTACCCTGGATGTCTCTGAGCATTGAATTAGAACTCCATAAGAATACTGTATTCTGCTGTATCAACACGGAAAAGGGTTTCACTTGCGATGATGGTGTTATGTGTTTTATTTTTATATTTTTTGCCTGCCTTAGTTGAATGCGCTGGATATGATCGCATTCTTAATGGCTAAAATATGCTTAGCGGGGGGCCCCGCCCTGCCTAATATTATGGTAGGAGAAGGTGGGAAACACTAGGCCTTATGGAATCTCTTCAATCGGCCCTAGTGTGAGGCTTCAAACTACGACTCTCAAGACTATATCTCAGTTGGCTTCTAATGAACTGAATGGAAGTTGATGGCAGAATGACTGTGAACGCCTCAGACAATCTAACCCTAAAAATCTAACCTAACCCTCAAACCCAGGTACCATAAAACCTTGGGCAACAGCCCTGCTGTCACCACCCACACATTTGGCTGGGCTGCTCCTAAAACCATAAACCTTTACTACAACACTACCTTTCGTCTCTGAGGAGATAGCTGTGATAATAACAGTACAGTGATAATGGTGATAACGATAGTCAGGACAGATCATGTATTACTCAGTGTCTTTGGAGGAGTCTGTCAGTCCTATCTCTCGAAGGTAGGCCATCGTTGTAAATACGAATTTGCCTGGTTAAATAAATATATTATTTATATATATATATAATTTATAATGATTTTTTTCTCTCTTCCATACTGTGAAGTTGTAGGCTAAAGCTAGGTGGACTTTGGTCCCGTTTTTCACACTGCTTCCTGTGAAGTGTGTTTGGTCAAGGTGGTGCTCTGTTCTCTATGGACAGTCTGTCCACCGGGGCCTGATCATAAGACCTACACACAAAGACGTCAGCAGCCTAAAAATGAATCCAAGTCTGTCCATGTATTTGAATGAGAACTGTTAGTCAGCGAGGGGCGAACCTATGGGTACACGCTGGATAAACCCACCGGCCTTGGAAGTTGAAATGATTGTGTGTTAGTGTGTGGGTGTCTGTAAGTAACTCTACCCAGCAGCCACACAGGTGATACTGAGCTGAATATAGCCCCCTATGGCCAGCTGTCCCTACTATTTAAAACACAGAGAGCGGGGGAGAAGGGGGGGGGGGGGGGGGGTTGGAGTGTTGGGGGGATCTCGGCAACATTCTGGAGCAGCCACAGACAGGACAGAAAAGCTTTGCATGCGTTCAGGTTGTGAACAGAACGTGTCGCCCCAAATGCAGTAGCTTTGACTGTAACCTGCATTGTCAAGATTGAAAGGTAGATTCTGTGATAATCTCTGTCACTGTGTTACAGCATGTGATGTAGGAGTTGCCTGCCGCGGCTCACTAAAGGGGTTGCCTGCCGCAGCTCACTAGAGGGGTTGCCTGCCGCTGCTCACTAGAGGAGTTGCCTGCCGCTGCTCACTAGAAGAGTTGCCTGCCGCAGCTCACTAGAGGAGTTGCCTGCCGCTGCTCACTAGAGGAGTTGCCTGCCCGCAGCTCACTAGAGGAGTTGCCTGCCCGCAGCTCACTAGAGGAGTTGCCTGCCGCTGCTCACTAGAGGAGTTGCCTGCCCGCTGCTCACTAGAGGAGTTGCCTGCCGCTGCTCACTAGAGGAGTTGCCTGCCGCTGCTCACTAGAGGAGTTGCCTGCCTGCAGCTCACTAGAGGAGTTGCCTGCCCGCTGCTCACTAGAGGAGTTGCCTGCCCGCTGCTCACTAGAGGAGTTGCCTGCCCGCTGCTCACTAGAGGAGTTGCCTGCCCGCTGCTCACTAGAGGAGTTGCCTGCCCGCTGCTCACTAGAGGAGTTGCCTGCCCGCTGCTCACTAGAGGAGTTGCCTGCCCGCAGCTCACTAGAGGAGTTGCCTGCCCGCTGCTCACTAGAGGAGTTGCCTGCCCGCTGCTCACTAGAGGAGTTGCCTGCCCGCTGCTCACTAGAGGAGTTGCCTGCCGCTGCTCACTAGAGGAGTTGCCTGCCGCTGCTCACTAGAGGAGTTGCCTGCCCGCTGCTCACTAGAGGAGTTGCCTGCCCGCTGCTCACTAGAGGAGTTGCCTGCCCGCTGCTCACTAGAGGAGTTGCCTGCCCGCTGCTCACTAGAGGAGTTGCCTGCCCGCTGCTCACTAGAGGAGTTGCCTGCCCGCTGCTCACTAGAGGAGTTGCCTGCCCGCTGCTCACTAGAGTAGTTGCCTGCCCGCTGCTCACTAGAGGAGTTGCCTGCCCGCTGCTCACTAGAGGAGTTGCCTGCCCGCTGCTCACTAGAGGAGTTGCCTGCCCGCTGCTCACTAGAGGAGTTGCCTGCCGCTGCTCACTAGAGGAGTTGCCTGCCCGCTGCTCACTAGAGGAGTTGCCTGCCCGCTGCTCACTAGAGGAGTTGCCTGCCCGCTGCTCACTAGAGGAGTTGCCTGCCCGCTGCTCACTAGAGGAGTTGCCTGCCGCTGCTCACTAGAGGAGTTGCCTGCCCGCTGCTCACTAGAGGAGTTGCCTGCCCGCTGCTCACTAGAGGAGTTGCCTGCCCGCTGCTCACTAGAGGAGTTGCCTGCCCGCTGCTCACTAGAGGAGTTGCCTGCCCGCTGCTCACTAGAGGAGTTGCCTGCCCGCTGCTCACTAGAGGAGTTGCCTGCCGCTGCTCACTAGAGGAGTTGCCTGCCGCTGCTCACTAGAGGAGTTGCCTGCCGCTGCTCACTAGAGGAGTTGCCTGCCCGCTGCTCACTAGAGGAGTTGCCTGCCCGCTGCTCACTAGAGGAGTTGCCTGCCCGCTGCTCACTAGAGGAGTTGCCTGCCGCTGCTCACTAGAGGAGTTGCCTGCCGCTGCTCACTAGAGGAGTTGCCTGCCCGCTGCTCACTAGAGGAGTTGCCTGCCCGCTGCTCACTAGAGGAGTTGCCTGCCCGCTGCTCACTAGAGGAGTTGCCTGCCCGCTGCTCACTAGAGGAGTTGCCTGCCCGCTGCTCACTAGAGGAGTTGCCTGCCCGCTGCTCACTAGAGGAGTTGCCTGCCGCTGCTCACTAGAGGAGTTGCCTGCCCGCTGCTCACTAGAGGAGTTGCCTGCCCGCTGCTCACTAGAGGAGTTGCCTGCCGCTGCTCACTAGAGGAGTTGCCTGCCCGCTGCTCACTAGAGGAGTTGCCTGCCCGCTGCTCACTAGAGGAGTTGCCTGCCCGCTGCTCACTAGAGGAGTTGCCTGCCGCTGCTCACTAGAGGAGTTGCCTGCCCGCTGCTCACTAGAGGAGTTGCCTGCCCGCAGCTCACTAGAGGAGTTGCCTGCCCGCTGCTCACTAGAGGAGTTGCCTGCCCGCTGCTCACTAGAGGAGTTGCCTGCCCGCTGCTCACTAGAGGAGTTGCCTGCCCGCTGCTCACTAGAGGAGTTGCCTGCCCGCAGCTCACTAGAGGAGTTGCCTGCCGCTGCTCACTAGAGGAGTTGCCTGCCCGCTGCTCACTAGAGGAGTTGCCTGCCCGCAGCTCACTAGAGGAGTTGCCTGCCCGCTGCTCACTAGAGGAGTTGCCTGCCCGCTGCTCACTAGAGGAGTTGCCTGCCCGCTGCTCACTAGAGGAGTTGCCTGCCGCTGCTCACTAGAGGAGTTGCCTGCCCGCTGCTCACTAGAGGAGTTGCCTGCCCGCTGCTCACTAGAGGAGTTGCCTGCCCGCTGCTCACTAGAGGAGTTGCCTGCCCGCTGCTCACTAGAGGAGTTGCCTGCCCGCTGCTCACTAGAGGAGTTGCCTGCCGCTGCTCACTAGAGGAGTTGCCTGCCCGCTGCTCACTAGAGGAGTTGCCTGCCCGCTGCTCACTAGAGGAGTTGCCTGCCCGCTGCTCACTAGAGGAGTTGCCTGCCGCTGCTCACTAGAGGAGTTGCCTGCCGCTGCTCACTAGAGGAGTTGCCTGCCCGCTGCTCACTAGAGGAGTTGCCTGCCGCTGCTCACTAGAGGAGTTGCCTGCCGCTGCTCACTAGAGGAGTTGCCTGCCGCTGCTCACTAGAGGAGTTGCCTGCCGCTGCTCACTAGAGTTGCATGATGTATTCTATTGCAGTTGTTCTACTAGATAAAGGTTGCAAATCTCCTGAAGGGCCATAGATACTCAGTGTATCAATATGTTCCATTAAAGAATAACAAGTACAGTACTGAGAGAAATCTAAAACCGGTTGTACTTCGAGGTCATTGTTATTGCCGTCACTGATAACGTTTCCTGCATTTAACCATGAATGATGACTTATCAAAACCGTTGACACAATTACCAATGTTTTCTTTAAATGTGTCTCAAGTATGTCATCAGTATAACATGTGTGGAGTTAAATGTTTTTTGTTGTTTATCAACAAATCCCTTTTCTCTGGGGGGAGGCTGGGTCTGTAGGTTGAGCTGTGGAGCGGGAAGGTATGTGGGCAGAGACATGAATGAATGGCAACAGCTGAGCAGGAGAACTCTATCACCAACCCCACCGTGTGTGTGTGTGTGTATGTGTGTGTGTGGAGCTCCAACCAGAGCAGTCTCTCACTCTCTCTGGGCTCTCGTCCCTGCTGCTGCCCTCCTTTTTCTCTCCTCCCTCTCTCTTTTTCATCTTTGGCTTTACCCTGTGGATTTCCACCATCTCATTGGACACCTTAGTAGAGCAGCTCTATCGTTCCTATCTGACTGTCACGACAAGAGAAAACGAGGGAAGGACAGAGAGAAAGAGAAGAAAATAGATTTTCTGACCAGGAAGACAGAAGACGGCAAGTTTTCTTGAGTCAAATCACATCCCCTCTTTTGAAAGGAATTTCAAGCTACTTTTTCTTAATCAACCTTTGACAAGCACAGTCAGAAGTCATCTGGACACGCAATGAATAAGACTAACATCTTCTCCCTGCCTCGACCTTAGTGAGAGGAAAACCAATACGTTCTTGGATGTCGTCTATTGCAGGCGAGACCTCTTTTTAGAGACCCATCGACTGCCTCCCACTCCGTAGTTTGGCCACCGCTATATCAGCATCTATTCAAGACTTGAACGACGACACCGCTATATGAAAATATATTTTTTTACAAAGATAATTAATAGCAAGTCTAAATGATCATGCTGGACACCAACCACTTCCTGTCCTTTGATCTCGCCCCCTTGGACTCTCCTCCAATGGGGGAAGAGCTGGACAAGCAGGACTTGATGGATTATGAGAGACATGCCTATCACAGCCTCAAAGAAGGTGGGTGGGGTTAGAAGACACCCAGTGGAGAGGGGAAAAACTGATCTGATTTGTGTTTTAGATGGAGCCTAGCCCTCGATTTTATAATTTACTAGTTTATGGTCTAGCCAACTTTGGGTTTGATTCTGTATGGTGACAGGACTTCTGTCAAGCTTTTGATACGTCCTCTTCCTGCTCCGTTCTTATTGATGCATTTGATGAACTGTAATAAGCTGTTCATTGGTCATTCCTCATGTCTGTTTGTCTGAAACTCCCTGGTTGTATTATGTAATGGTTAAGCTAACGTCCAAATGATGAGCTCACTGGATCATTACCGCGTGCTTTGCAAATAGACGTGTTCCAAAGGCCATGCCAAGTGTTAGGCTGCTGTGTGCGCCTGCGAGTTTATAAGGGAGACTTGTAGGTTGACGTGTGTGTGTGCACAGCAGGTGTGGGCGGTACTGTGCCAGGTCTGGGGCCCTTTGGGGACAGTGGCAGTCAGCAGACATATTTATTAGACCTAATGACACATGAGCACACTGGGATTAGCCCAAGTTGGCCAGCAGTTGGCCCACCTCCCGCTTCTTTTCTCTCTCTGCGTTCTATCTTCTCTCTGCACTCTGTTTTTCTCTCGCTCTCCAGAGTTGGGCTTTGTCCCAATATTCTAATAAATAGCCCTACTTCCTATATGACCGCTGCAGATCCAGAGGGATCTTGTTGGTGAAGGTTACATGGTGGAAGTTGTAACTGTGTCTGTTACTTTCAGTGGTCATGAAGACATGGAAAGATGTGGGCTAGTATTTGGATCGGTGTAGGTCTGAACTGAAGGGTACTGTTATCTATGCCAGTTTGTCACCAAAATCTAAGTTTAGACTTTTCTAACATATACTGCCCAAATTTTTGTAAGAAGAGTGGAGATAAAATGAAAGCTTAATCTTGTGAAGTTGTATGACTTTATTTACAGCATTTATTAATAAGGCATAACAATATTTGATCAAATGTTTCCGGACTGGGAATAATCGGTTCCAAATGTACCTTTTTAAGCCCATGGGTGTTCCAAATAGTAATACATTAAATAATACATTTGAATGAATTTCAAAACGTACAAACTGACATTTCTTATGTAGAATTATATTAATATCCCCCAAAGTTATTAACATAAACTGATAATTACTATTCATTGTGAAAGTTAGGCTTTTGTTCTTGTCAACCAGTACACACCTTTTATTTCAACGAATCACACTTCAATCACGACATGATTAGTTGAATCAGGTGTGTTGTTGCTGGGTAAGAACAAAACGACTGCAGCCATTCTGTTGATATGAAGCCTTGCACAAATAACATAACACAACTTTGAACCAATTATCTGAAAGCTGATTCACATTTGCTGTACTGCTATTCTTCTTAATTTGTTAATTAGTTCCTCATGTTCATTGACTATTGGGGATATCAACTCACTATCCCATGTGTTTCAAAGCACACTGGGCTGAATTGGAACAACAGTGATTTATGTTGAAATGGACCAACTAGCAATATCTACTCATACAATATTTGGAAACCAATGGTTTTGGGGTATAAATATTCACTATAGACTCCAATATTATACATAGTTAGTATTGATCATATTGACCACTTTATTTATTTCCAATTCCATTCTATATAGAGGGAGTGCTTTTTGTGCTACTTCACCCTATAAGCCCACCTGAGATAAATCAAATGTTATTGGTCACATACACATGGTTAGCAGATGTTAATGCGAGTGAAATGCTTGTGCTTCTAGTTCCGACCATGCAGTAATATCTAACAAGTAATCTAAACAATTTCACAACTACCTTATACACACAAGTGTAAAGGAATAAGAATATGTACATATAAATATATGGATGAGCGATGGCCGAACGGCATAGGCAAGATGCAGTAGATGGTATAGTGTACAGTATATACATATGAGATGAGTAATGTAGGGTATGTTAACATTATATAAAGTGGCATTGTTTAAAATGACTGGTGATACATTTATTACATCAATTGGTTTTATAACTAATGTGGCTAGAGATGAGTCCGTATGTTGGCAGCAGCCACTCAATGTTAGTGATGGCTGTTTAACAGTCTGATGGCCTTGAGATGGAAGCTGTTTTTCAGTCTCTCGGTCCCAGCTTTGATGCACCTGTACTGACCTTGCCTTCTGGATGATAGCGGGGTGAACAGGCATTGGCTCGGGTGGTTGTTGTCCTTGATGATCTTTTTGGCCTTCCTGTGACATCGGGTGGTGTAGGTGTCCTGGAGGGCAGGCAGTTTGCCCCCACTGATGCGTTGTGCAGATCTCACTACCCTCTGGAGAGCCTTACGGTTGTGGGCGGAGCAGTTGCCGTACCAGGCGGTGATACAGCCCAACAGGATGCTCTCAATTGTGTATCTGTAAAAATTTCTTCAGCTTCCTGAGGTTGAAGAGGCGCTGTTGCGCCTTCACCACGCTGTCTGTGTGGGTGGACCACACCTTGATGTGTACGCCGAGGAACTTAAATCTCTCCACCTGCTCCAAGACTGTCCCATCAATGTGGATAGGGAGGTGCTCCCTCTGCTGTTTCCTGAAGTCCACAATCATCTCCTTTGTTTTGTTGACGTTGAGTGTGAAGTTATTTTCCTGACGCCACACTTCGAGGGCCCTCACCTCCTCCCTATAGGCCGTCTCGTCGTTGTTGGTAATCAAGCCTACCACACTGTAGTGTCGTCTGCAAACTTGATGATTGAGTTGGAGGCGTGAATGGCCACACAGTCATGGGTGAACAGGGAGTACAGGAGAGGGCGAAGAATGCACCCTTGTGGGGCCCCAGTGTTGAGGATCAGTGGGGTGGAGATGTTGTTTCCTACCCTCACCACCTGGGGGCGTCCCGTCAAAGTCCAGGACCCAGTTGCACAGGCCGGGGTCGAGACCCAGGGCTTAATGACGAGTTTGGAGGGTACTATGGTGTTAAATTCTGAGCTGTAATCGATGAACAACCTTCTTACATAGGTATTCCTCTTGTCCAGAAGGGATAGGGCAGTGTGCTTGTGATTGCATCGTCTGTGGACCTATTGGAGTGGGTCTAGGGTGTCAGGTAGGGTGGAGGTGATATGGTCCTTGACTAGTCTCTCAAAGCACTTCATGATGACGGAAGTGAGTGCCTCGGGATGATAGTCGTTTAGCTCAGTTACATTAGCTTTCTTGAACAGGAACAAAAATGCAATTTTTATCAATTTGACTTATCTAAAACAATTCAAGGCTCATTTAACAGTAAAATAAGAAAAACAATCATAAAAAGCTGTGAATGCCTGTAATCTATCTATCTTGTTGTTCACCAAGTTATGTTGCTACTGTTTGACTGTGACAAGCAGGCATGACTGCTAGCATGAAAAATACATATTTTAAAATGGCAAGAAATAGTAATATGCTATCGTGTGCATATATCAGCACATTAGTCTCATCATTTTACATAAAGCATGATCACTTATCTGAGAAGGTACTAAAAATATTGAAAATGTGTTTATCTGAGGGTCGCCTCAACACCAATGTTTTTCTGCAGCTTTGAACTTACACAACTGTCAACTGAATAATAAAAACATTTGATTGGCTTAGAATAAAAACTGTTATGGATATAACAACCAGATTCACTGGTTGCAACATTACATGTATTTATTTTGTGTTTGAATCCAGACGGAAGTAGACTTAATAGGCACATGGGCTTTATAGGTACATTTACCATAAACAAGGGTCGTTTTACAGTGTCATCTTAACACCAATACTGTCAGTGAGTATCAGATGTGTGAGGTATCAGTCAGATAGTGTTTCTGATCTCTTGTTCTGTGGATAGAAATAGTGCAGGGGGAGGCTTGGAGTGGGTGGCAAGGCAATGACGAGAGAGAGAATGAGGTAAGGTTATAGTGAGATACTAAATGTGAAGTTCCCCAGGGAAAGAGGAAGAGAGAAATAATTGAGAATGACCTGCCTCAGGGAGCCTGTGAAAGAAAGAAAGAAGCAAGGTTAGGAGAGAGGGTAAAGGGGGAGAGATGTGAGGAAGTGATGGGGACTCTCTCCCAGAATAGATCCTTCTCTTCTCTTTACTTCCCGTGGGTGCCAAGTGGTGTGGCATGCCCTGGGCTGGCACGTTCCACATGTTTGTGTTATTGTCTGTGTGCTTGTCTGCCTGCATAGTCACGTGAGTCAAGTGTATGTGTGTAACAGTGTGTTTATGTTACATACACGTGAGTCTCGAGTGCGTTTGTGTGTGTGTCAGCAAGAGCAGAGAGAGAAATGAATTCCGTTGCTTACAGCAGGGACTCAGAATCCCTGATATGCTGTGACCAGACTCAGAACAGGTCTGTGCCCAAACAATTCGAGCTTCTACTTTTAAAAATCCACCTTTCCAAAAACAAATCTCTCATCGTTGCCACTTGTTACAGACCCCATTCAGCCCCCAGCTGTGCCCTGGACACCATATGTGAATTGATTGCCCCCCATCTATCTTCAGAGTTCGTACTGTTAGGTGACCTAAACTGGGACATGCTTAATACCCCGGCCATCCTACAATCTAAGCTAGATGCCCTCAATCTCACACAAATGATCAAGAAACCTACCAGGTACAACCCTAAATCCGTAACCATGGGCACCCACTTAGATATCATCCTGACCAACTTGCCCTCTAAAGACACCTCTGCCTTCTTCAACCAGGATCTCAGCGATCACTGCCTCATTGCCTGCATGTGTAATGGGTCCGCAGTCAAATGACCACCCCCTCATCACTGTCAAATGCTCCCTAAAACACTTCAGCAAGCAGGCCTTTCTAATCGACCTGGCCCGGGTATGCTGGAAGGATATTGACCTCATCCCGTCAGTAGGGGATGCCTGGTTGCTCTTTAAAAGTGCTTTCCTCACCATCTTAAATAAGCATGCCCCATTCAAAAAATGTAGAACTAAGAACAGATATAGCCCTTGGTTCACCCCAGACTTGACTGCCCTTGACCAGCACAAAAACATCCTATGGCGTTCTGCATTAGCATCGAATATCCCCCACGATATGCAACTTTTCAGGGAAGTCAGGAACCAATATACTCAGTCATTTAGGAAAGCTAAGGCTAGCTAAAGTTTTGGGACACTGTAAAGTCCATGGAGAATAAGAGCACATCCTCCCAGCTGCCCACTGCACTGAGGCTAGGAAACACTGTCACCACCGATAAATCTACGATAATCGATCATTTCACCTGGCTACCCCTACCCCGGGCCAACAAACCACTTGCAGCAACTTGCCCAAGCCCCCCCCCCCCTCGCGCTTCTCCTTCACCAAAATCCGGACAGCTGATGTTCTGGAAGAGCTGCAAAATTTGGATCCCACATATCCGTTGGGCTAGACAATCTGGACCCTTTCATTCTAAAATGTTTTGCAGAAATTTTTGCAACCCCTATTGCTAGCCTGTTCAACCTTTCTTTCGTATCGTCTGAGATCCCCAAAGATTGGAAAGCTGCCGCTGTCATCCCCCTCTTCAAAGGGGGAGATACTCTAGATCCAAACTGTTAGACCTATATCCATCCTGCCCTGCCTTTCTAAGGTCTTCGAAAGCCAAGTTAACAAACAGATCACCGACCATTTCGAATCCCACCGTACCTTCTCCGCTATGCAATCTGGTTTCCAAGCTGGTCATGGGTGCACCTCAGCCACGCTCAAGGTCCTAAACGATGTTATAACCGCCATCGATAAAAGACAATACTGTGCAGCCATATTCATCGACCTAGCCAAGGCTTTCAACTGTCAATCACCACATTCTTATCGGCAGACTCAACAGCCTTGGTTTCTCAAATGACTGCCTCGCCTGGTTCACCAACTACTTCTCAGACAGAGTTCAGTGTGTCAAATCGGAGGGCCTGTTGTCCGGACCTCTGGCAGTCTCTATGTGGGTGCCACAGGGTTCAATTCTCGGGCCGACTCTTTTCTCTGTGTATATATATCAATGATGTTGCACTTGCTGCTGGTGGTTCTCTGATCCACCTCTACGCAGGCGACACCATTCTGCATACATCTGGCCTTTCTTTGGCCACTGTGTTAACAAACCTCCAAACAAGCTTCAATGCCATACAACACTCCTTCCGTGGCCTCCAACTGCTTTCAAATGCTAGTAAAACTAAGTGCATGCTCTTCAACCGATTGCTGCCCGCACCCGCGACTGGCATCACTACTCTGGACGGTTCTGATTTAGAATATGTGGACAACTACAAATACCTAGGTGTCTGGCTAGACTGTAAACTCTCCTTCCCAGACTCACATTAAGCATCTCCAATCTAAAATTAAATCTAGAATCGGCTTCCTATTTCGCAAACAAAGCCTCCTTCACTCATGCTGCCAAACATACCCTCGTAAAACTGACTACCCTACCGATCCTTGACTTCGGAAATGTCATTTACAAAATAGACTCCAACACTCTACTTAGCAAACTGG
This sequence comes from Oncorhynchus clarkii lewisi, assembly GCF_045791955.1. NCBI lineage: Eukaryota > Metazoa > Chordata > Actinopteri > Salmoniformes > Salmonidae > Oncorhynchus > Oncorhynchus clarkii. The sequence continues at coordinate 63,367,661 of NC_092166.1, forward strand.
ATGTAATCTAACACAGTGCCATCTATTTTGTCAATAAAGCCCCATATACTACCCACCACTGCGACCTGTATGCTCTCGTCGGCTGGCCCTCGCTACATATTCGTCGCCAAACCCACTGGCTCCAGGTCATCTAAGTCTTTGCTAGGTAAAGCACTGCCTTATCTCAGCTCACTGGTCACCATAGCAACACGCACACGCTCCAGCAGGTATATTTCACCGGTCATCCCCAAAGCCAACACTTCCTTTGGCCGCCTTTCCTTCCAGTTCTCTACTGCCAGTGACTGGAACGAATTGCAAAAATCACTGAAGCTGGAGTCCTATATTTCCCTCTAACTTTAACCATCAGCTGTCAGAGCAGCTTACTGATCATTGTACCTTTACGCAGCCGATCTGTAAATAGCATACCCAACTACTTCATCCCCATATTGTTATTTATCCTCTTGCTCTTTTGCACATCATCATCTGCACGTCTAGCACTCCAGTGTTAATGCTAAATTGTAATTCTTTCGCCTCTATGGCCTATTTATTGCCTTACCTCCCTACTCTCCTACATTTGCACACACTGTATATAGATTTTTTATATTGTGTTATTGACGATATGTGTAACTCTGTTGTTTTTGTCGCACTGCTTTGCTTTATCTTGGCCGGGTCGCAGTTGCAAATGAGAACTTGTCCTCAACTGGCCTACCTGGTTAAATAAAGGTGAAATAAAAGGAATAAAATAAAACGAACAGCTGACTAGACTCAGACTGCCTGGCACTTCTGATGATGTCATGGTATCAGCCCTCCCTAACAGGTTCTCCTGCCCTTAAAGGACCCGGCGAGAGAGAAAGACACACACACACACACATATATATACGCTCTGCATGTGACCGCTCCACAGAGACTAGCCTACTACATAGAGACGGGAACTGAGGACCAAGAAATAGTCCACTCCTAGAAATGCAGCAGTGGCTTGGGACTCTCCTGAGTGCATACAATAATTAAACCAGGGGTGAGTTTCCCAGAAAGCCTGGTTAACAAAAAGGTCACAACAAGTTACTGACACAGTAGCAGGATAGAGAGATGTGTATCTATTATAATAATAAATAGGTGGGTGCTTATATTTGGCCTATATGAATTGGAAATGTGATTTTTGCTAATCCCAATTCCACAGAGACACCCTCAGAGAGTGGGGTCATGGCCAGGGTCAGCCATTATCAACCGCGACCCTGGAGAAAAGGGTTAAGTGGCTTGCTCAAGGGCACGTTGACAGATTTTTAACTTTGTCGGCTTGGGGATTCTGACCTTTAGGTTACTGGCTCAAAGCTCTAACTTTTAAGCTACCTGTCACCAGTGTGACTCATAAACACAGTCATTTAGGTGGTCAGTTGTTCTGATTGGAAGACTGATAAGGGTCTACTTACTTCCTTTAATTGTTGCAAGATTTGCAGTACATAATAGTTTGTACTGCAAATCTTTCAACAATTAAAGGAAGTATACCATAGCTGGCTTGATAATACAGGCTACTGTGAGGAATTAATCAATAGGTCATGCTAAGTGGTTAAACAGTGAGAAAACAGTCTGCTGACAGACAAGACTGACTGTGTGATTGTATTACTGACTGTATCTCTGAGTCGTTATGTAAGAGATGTTTCCTGTTTTGAAATAACGATGTGTCAGGCGTACATGCAACAAGGAGTCTGTCTCAAACACACATTCTTCTGTGTTTTTATAAGCGCACTTTGAGTTTAGAAACAGGAAGTGTGTAATAATGTCATTGTACTCCGCCCTCCTTTGCAACAGCAAAAAAAAAAAAAAAAGAGCGAGGGAGGAAGTAAAAAAGAGTGAGGGTTCTGTCCATTGAGTCCTGCTCTATCCGTCTGCTCGTGTGTTTGTTGACATAAGGATACCCTCTCTGCCCTGCAGATGGATTCTTCAGTGTAGGATGGCAGTCTAGACCTGAAACTCTTGGTTTGAAGAGGTTGTTGTTGTTGTTGTTTCCATGCTGGCAGTTGCTGACTCTCCTCTACCTCTCTCTCACTGTCCTCATGCAGTCCTCCAGCTCAAACTACAGCAGAGACGCACCCGGGAGGAACTGGTCAGCCAAGGGATCATGCCACGTAAGTAGTGCCCAAACTCTTTATCCTTATCTCTATTGTCTAGAGCAGCAAATATAATAGAATATCACTCTGCATGCTTGACCAGCACAGTTTCTGCTCCGGTTCCATTGGACAGACAGGCCTGTTGTGTTGTGTTGTGTTAGCGTTGTCATTTGCATTGTGTTGTCTTGTGTTTTGCGTTGTTGTGTTATCAAGTGGGCCAGCCAGCTTCCCCTTCTGTGTCCACTTCCTGTTCTGTGCTCTGTTCAGTAGCTGAAAAGACTCAGTGTTCAGCTGTAGGAAGGAGGAAGTGCATGGGCTATCTCTCGGTTCTTACTGGAGAGAGAAGCTGACTAACTCCCTAACCTGCACCCTTCAGAAGGACCCTAACAAGGCCGCAATTGTCACTGTCAGTGACAGCGTTGTCACTGACTCTCCTTGACAAGTGCACTCAGTCTGCACCCCGGTTGGGGTCTGTTCGATTTTCAATTCAGGATTTGCTTCTGTTATGACCTAGCCTGATCCAAGACCATCCTGACCGCGTCACTCTTGTTTCGCTTCACTTCAACAGTATGTAAGCTTGCGAGAGCTCCGGATGGTTGTGCTAGGCTAGTTACGATGGGTCACAAAGTGGCTAACCTGGCCCTAAGATGGGCCTCTCCTCTGTGCTCCCACTCTTATTACACAACAACAACAGGCCAGGGGAACTGTGTATCTACTGTGTATCTATACAGTTACCCTGCACAGACAGACATACATACAGGACTTTATTCCAGATTAGTCCAGATTACTGAGGATCAGGTTGTCTTCCTGTGGGGGAGGCATTACAACCCAACCTTTATAAGTCACTTGTTATGACTAAGGCCCAAGGCTATAGCAGAATACAGGGCCTTGACGGTAAAACCGTTGTCTGTTGACGGTAGTGCTCATGTCATGGATTTACAGTCAAGGTAGAGTTGGATATATAAATAAGAGTGAATTACAGAGTAGACAGGATCCTCCATGATCCATTTGCATGTATTTGGAGACAAATGTTGACTTGATATGAGTGGTTAGGCCAATATTTAGGCCTGCTAGTCTGTGACCCCATCCCCCAGGTTGAACCCCTAACCTCTGGCTTGACCCCTTCCTGTAAGCCAGCATTACGTCCCACAATGGACGGACACACACACATACACACACACACACACACAGGTGATGTGATGATGAAATCTCCAGTGTCCCTCATCATCCTCTTCAACTTTCCACTGTGTGTGTCTTGTACTTGTTTTGGTGTGTATGTTTGTGTGCTTACGTGTATGTCTACATTTGTGTTTTGATGGGGGCTGCTGGGGTGAGATGCTTAGTGACACACACACACACACACACACACACACACACAGACAGGGACATGCTGAGGACCAATACAGTTGAAGAGTGATGAATGTAGAAAGTCCCCCTCTCAGAAAGTCGTTCCATCACTCCTCTCTCTCATCTGTCCACCCCTCCTTAAAGATCCTGTCTGTCTGTTATTCAGATCTTTATTGATTGTTCTCAGACGTACACCTCTCTCATACTATAGCAGGCTGTTCCTCCTTCACTGTTCTGCTGAAACGGGTCAGGCACCAGTCAATACAAAAACACACTCCTATTTTCTCTTACTGTTTGGTGGTTATATCTCCTTTGACCTGTTCATATAGAGTTGTGCTTTGAGTGTGTTCTCACACTGTCAACCTCCAGTGGTGGTGAAGAGCTCACAGCAGTCTGTACTCCTTCGTTCATTCTCTCTTCCTTCGTCGTTTCTCCCTCTTTCCCTCACTGTCCACAGCACTGAAGAGTCCGGCAGCCTTCCACGAGCAGCGGAGGAGTCTGGAGAGAGCCAGGGTGAGTCTCTCCACGTCGGCCTTTCTTTCTGTAGTTCAATATGTGCACTCTTTGTTGAACTGCGTCCTCTCTCTGAGACAACACTCATCTCTCTCTCTCTCTTTCTCTCTCTCTCTCTCTCTCTCTCTCTCTCCTTTTCCACCCTTCTCCTCTCCCATACTTATTTCATCTCTCCCTTCGCACTATCTCTTCTCCCACCCCCCTCTCCTCCCTTGCAGACTGAGGACTATCTGAAGAGGAAGATCAGGAGTCGTCCTGAGCGCTCAGAGCTGGTCAGGATGCACATACTGGAGGGTGAGTCACAGCGCCCCCTCTCTGATCACCACAGAACTACACCGTCACACGCTACTTCTCGACGTGGTTACATTGAGCCAACTATACCACGTCTGTTTGTGCTGCTCTATATACATAAGTATGTTTAGTTATGCACTTGTTTGTGGACTTTGTGTACCTAATTGAGTGGTGTCTGTACATCCTTGTGAAACCGTGTGTGTTTTTCTCTTCACACAGAGACGTCAGCAGAGCCGTCTCTGCAGGCCAAGCAGCTGCAGCTGAAGAGGGCCAGGCTGGCTGATGACCTCAATGATAAGATCTCCCACAGACCTGGTCCTATAGAGCTTATCCACAAGAACATCCTGCCTGTAGACCTGGACTGTCCTCTGCAACACTCACTACTGGGTATGGACACGCACTGTCTACTGCAATACACATACAGTTCAAATGTTCCTCAAAATGTTATCATTGCAATATCACAATGTCACAGTACTGAACTGGTGTCAGGACATTGTTATTGCAAAATCCTCATGGTGGAGACTGAGACCATCATTAGTCATTCTGGTTTGGCAATCTCCTCTTGGTGTATTGCCAATTACTAATCTCACAGTTTGAAATACAGATGTTTGTTGTAGTGATACTGAACCTCACAACTTACCAACTAGTTTTTGTAGAAGATCATTTGTTTGGTGAGAAGAACGGTGAAATATAGGTTTAATTAATCTCTCTACTAGAGGTCGACCGATTATGATTTTTCAACGCCGATAAAGATTATTGGGGGATCAAAACCGCTGATGCCGATTAATCGGCCGATTTTTTTTAAAATAAATTAATTAATTTGTAATAATGACAATTACAACAATACTGAATGAACACTTATTTTAACTTAATATAGTACATCAATCAAATCAATTTAGCCTCAAATAAATAATGAAACATGTTCAATTTGGTTTAAATAATGCAAAAACAAAGTGTTGGAGATGAAAGTAAAAGTGCAATATGTGCTCTGTCAGAAAGCTAACGTTTCAGTTCCTTGCTCAGACCATGAGAACATGTGAAAGCTGGTGGTTCCTTTTAACATGAGTCTTCAATATTCCCAGGTAAGAAGTTTTAGGTTGTAGTTATTATAGGAATTATAGGACTATTTCCCTCTATACCATTTGTATTTCATTAACCTTTGACTATTGGATGTTCTTATAGGCACTTTAGTATTGCCAGTGTAACAGTATAGCTTCCGTCCCTCTCCTCGCTCCTCCCTGGGCTCGAACCAGCAACACAACGACAACAGCCACCATTGAAGCAGCGTTGCCCATGCAGAGCAAGGGGAACAACTACTAGAAGACTCAGAGCAAGTGACGTTTGAAACGCTATTAGCGCGCTCTAACTAGCCAGCCATTTCACTTCGGTTACACCAGCCTCATCTCGGGAGTTGATAGGTTTGAAGTCATAAACAGCGCAATGCTTGACGCACAACGAAGAGCTGCTGGCAAAACGCACAAAAGTGCTGTTTGAATGAATGTTTACGCGCCTGCTTCTGCCATCCACCACTCAGTCAGATACTTAGATACTTGTATGCTTAGTCATATTATATGCAACGCAGGACACGCTAGATAAAATCTAGTAATATCATCAACCATGTGTGGTTAACTAGTGATTATGATTGATTGATTGTTTTTTATAAGATAAGTTTAATGCTAGCTAGCAGTTTACCTTGGTTTACTGCATTTGCGTAACAAGCAGTCTCCTGCGAGAGAGAGGCAGGTCGTTATTGGGTTGGACTAGTTAACTGTAAGGTTGCAAGATTGACAAGGTGAAAATCTGTCGTTCTGCCCCTGAATAAGGCAGTTAACCCACCGTTCCTAGGCCGTCATTGAAAATAACAATGTGTTCTTAACCGACTTGCCTAGTTAAATAAAGATATAAAAAAATATATATTTTAAAAAATCGGCAACTCTGCACCCAAAAATACCGATTTCCGATTGTTATGAAAACTTGAAATTGGCAATTCTGATTAATCGGTCGACCTCTACTCTCTACCACACACAGATTCTCCAAAGGGTGCAGGAGAGTCTTCATTGGACGAGGACAGCAGTGATGCATTTTCTCCGGACACTCTAGCCAATCACGACTCTCCACTGGGTGCTGTCTCCCAGCTGTCACCCTCTGACATGCTCACTCAGAACGGGGACATGTCCCCCTCACAGGTACAGATCATTCTAAAAATATGTTTTATTTTTGTACAGTACTTATAGCCACAGAATGGAGATTACATAGACGAGTAATCGCGTGAGTTGTCCCATTATTGGCGCTTCAACTGACCAATCAGATGTTTTCTTAGTTCCTTACCCAGGTCCCTCCTCCCCCTCCTCCGCTGTTGCTGAATGACCATGACTCCTTGCAACGACAGAAGCTGACCAATGGGACAGTGACGCCAGTTGCTTCCCGCCCTGTCAGTGGTCAAACCAAGGTGATAGTCTGAATATCTTGCTATGAAGATTGGAATGTAATACTTTCTGTATACAATCATATCTTACTTACTCTTACCCTCCCTCCCTTGATCTCGCTCGCTCACTCTATCGATCCCTCCCTCTCTCCCTGTAACTCTGTTCCAGTCCAAGCCCAGCTTGGAGCGCCTCTCCCAGAGGCCTAAGAAGTCAAAAGACGTGAAGCCCAAGGTGAAGAAGCTGAAGTACCACCAGTACATCCCTCCGGACCAGAAGGCTGACCGGGAGCCTCCCCCTCAGTTGGACTCCACCTACGCCAAGATCCTCCACCAGCAGCAACTCTTCCTCCAGCTGCAGATCCTCAACCAACAGCAGCAGCAGCACTACAACTACCACACCATCCTCCCAGCACCACCCAAGTGAGTGTGTGAGGGAAAGGTGTGTGTGTGTGTGTGTGTGTGTGTTGGGATTGGAATTGGCAATGTGTGTTTGAAAATAAGAGGCATCACAAAATTCACTCATGCTGTTTAATGGCATGTGGTTTTGTGTGTTAAAGCGACTGTGCCACCCTGTGTGCATGGTTGTGTGCTTGTGGACTCACTTCTCTGTTTCTTGTTTCTCCTCAGACCACCTGCAGAGCAGCCAACTTCAACAAACCCTGGCCCCTCCCCTTCACGCAGTGTTCCCCCGACGACCCCGGCCCCTTCCAATCAGCATGGGCCAAGTCGTCAGAGCCAAACCCCTGTGGGAGGGGCCAAACCTTTGACGCTACCAGCCAACCTGGATGACTTCAAAGTGAGTAGATGCCAGATGGTGAAGCGTGATTCATCACTCGAGAGAATGCATTTCCACTGCTCCAGAGTCCAATGGCGGCAAGCTTTACACCACTCAAACGGACACTTGGCATTGCGCATTGTGATCTTAGGCTTGCGTGTGGCTGCCGATGAGCAGTTCTAGTGCTGACCTTGCTTCCAGAGGCAGTTTGGAACTTGGTAGTGAGTGATGCAAACGAAGTCAGCACTCAGCGGTGCTGTTCTGTGAGCTTGTGTGACCTACCACTTCGCAGCTGAGCCGTTGTCTCTCCTAGACGTTTCCACTTCACAATAACAGCACTTACAGTTGACCAGGGCAGCTCTAGCAGGGCAGAAATTTGACGAACTGACTTTTTGGAAAGGTGGCATCTTATGACGGTGCCGCGTTGAAAGTCACTGAGCTCTTCAGTAAGGCCATTCTACTGTCAATGTTTGTCTATGGAGATTGTATGGCTGTGTGCTCGATTTCATACACCTGTCACTAACGGGTGTTGCTGAAATAGCCGAGTCCACTAATTTGAATGGAGTGTGCACATACTTTTGTATATATATATATAGTGGACTTAACAAGGGGGTAAGGATCAGAATCATAACTCTTCTTCTCCCCTCCAGGTTGCTGAGCTGAAACAGGAGCTGAAACTGCGGAGTTTGACCGTATCTGGCACTAAGATGGACCTTATCGAGAGGCTGAGAAACTACCAGGAGCAGAATGGTGGAGGTGGAGCTGGTGTCACTGCGACTGTAACCCCTAAACCCAGCCTACCAACCCCACAGCACGCCTCAACCCAACCTGCTGGCTTCACCATCTCTGCCCCCCCCCATGCCGGGACCAATACCCTCACCCACCAATCAGGAGAGGCAGGCGGGAAGATACCCGCTTTCTCATTGGCTCAGAGTGCTGCTCCAGCCCGTATTATGAGGTTTGGGAGTACAAACTCCTCCCCTCCTGTGTCTCCCACCCCGTCAGAACGGTCTCTGGCGGTAATGAGCCCCGATGAGACCAGCTGTAATGGAGACTTATTTGGGGAGATGGTGAGCTCTCCCCTGACCCAGCTCAGCCTGCACCCTTCCCCAGCCTCCATCAAAGAGGAGAACCAGGGTCACTTACCCACCTGCAGCCTCTCCCAGTCTCGGCTTTCACCCACTGCGCCTCAGCCTGCCACCCCACCTCAGGAGCCCTCAGGAGCCCCTGGGGCAGCCATGGAGGCCTCCCCCTTGGACAAGGACCAGTTGCTCCAGGAGAAGGACAAGCAGATCGAGGAGCTGACACGCATGCTGAGGCAGAAACAGAGGCTGGTGGAGACCCTGCGCTCGCAACTGGAGCACGGGAAACAGACAGGATTGAAAGAGATGCAGGGTGTGGTGATAAACGGTTATGCCCAGGAGGCCCAAACCAAAACCACCTCCATCAGAGCCTCAACCATTCTCTATCCCACTCTCACCAACGGAGAGATGGTGAGGGTCAAGAAGGAGGTAGAGACGCAAGAAGAGATGGAGGGGTTGGACGAAGCTCAGCCTAAGGGACAGCCTCAGCCGACACAGTGCTCCCAGCAGACTCTGCTCAAACTGCAGCAGATCCACCGGATACAGGTTCAACAACAGACACAACAACTACTTCAGACACAACAACAACAGCAGACACAACAACAGCAGTCCCAACAGCTCCAGCAACAAAAACAGCAACAACAGACACAGCAGATGCAGCAGCAGAAGACATCAGCCCAGATGCTACTCCAGCAACAGCAGCAGCTGCAGCAGCTGATCATCCAGCAGACCCAGCAGAAACAGCTCCAGCTGCAGCACAAACAGCTGCAGGCCCAGCACAGGAAGCAGCAGCGACAGGCCCAGAGACAGCAGCAGAACAAACAACTGAGTCAAACCGTCACCACACAACAGGTACATTCAGTCATTACAGATCTATATCGTACAGTCTATAGATCTACGGTATAGGTATACACACTGCAGACGGTCACCGCACATCAGGTACATATTTAACAGAATAACCTTGTCTGAAACCATACATGCATTTTTAATGGAATAAATTTGTCTGAAACCCGAAGACCATTCTTGACCTCAGCGGGCAAAGACCTGGGTCTGTCTCTTCCCCATCTCTGTTGGGCTGTTGGTTTGAATATGTCTGTTCTCTACTCTACTCTATTCTCTCCAGGTCACTCCAGTCTTCATCGGCCAACAGAATGGCACCCAGGTCCCCGCCCAGACCTTCTCATTGGACCTCCTCAAGTCGGGCACCACACCCACCCTTGTCACCGACGGCAACGGCAACCACTACCTGATAGCACTGACCAATCACAATGCAGAGGTCCAGAACGGCATGACTTCATTGGGCAAAACTAGTGGATCACAACGCATCACACTACAGGTACAGTTACGCTGGAAATCTGCTAATAAGTGTTACAGGTTTCTATGTTAAAACCTCTCTAGGCTAGGTGTAACGCTACCGTCCCACCTGACCAACATTCAGTGAAAGTGCAGGGCGCCAAATTCAAACAACAGAAATCTCATAGTTAAAATTCCTCGAACATACAATTATTATACACCATTTTTTGTTATACACCAACTTCTTGTTAATCCAACCACAGTGTGATTTCAAAAAGGCTTCACGTTGAAAGCATACCATGCAATTATCTGAGGACAGCACCTAGTCACAAAAAACATACAGCCATTTTCCAGCCAATGAGAGGAGTCACAAAAAGCAGAAATAGAGAGAGAATGAATCACTAACCTTTGATCTTCATCAGATGGCACTCATAGGACTTTATTTTACACAATTACATGTGTGTGTTGTTCGATAAAGTTCATATTTATATCCAAAAATCTCAGTTTACATTGGCGCGTTATGTTCAGTAATGTTTTGCTTCCAAAACATCCGGTGATTTTGCAGAGAGCCACATCAATTTACAGAAATACTCATCATAAACGTTGATGAAAGATACAAGTGTTATACATAGGTTTCGAGAGAAACTTCTCCTTAATGCAACCGCTGTTTCAGATTTCAAAAAAGCTTTACGGTGAAAGCACACCATGCGATTATCTGAGGACAGTGCTGAGCCCCACAAATAAGCCATACAGATACCCGCCAAGTTGTGGAGTCAACAGAAGTCAGAAATAGCGTTATAAATATTCACTTACCTTTGATCTTCATCGGGATGCACTCCCAGGAATCCCAGTTCCACAATAAATGTTTGTTTTGTTCGATAAAGTCCATATTTATGTCCAAATACCTCCTTTTTGTTCGCGCGCTTAGTTCACCAATCCAAATGCACAAGGCGCGGGCACGAAGTCCAGACGAAAAGTTAAAAAAAGTTCCATTACAGTTCGTAGAAACATGTCAAACGATGTATATAATCAATCTTTAGGATGTTTTTATCATAAATCTTCAATAATATTCCAACCGGACAATTCCTTTGTCATTAAAAAGGAAAGGGAACGGAGCTTGTGCTCACGGCCGCGCGCGATAAACAACTCATAGCTTTCAGCTGAGCCATCTACTGTGAGTGGTCTTATTCGCTCCCCTTTCACAATAGAAGCCTGAAACAACTTTCTAAAGACTGTTGACATCTAGTGGAAGCCTTAGGAAGTGCAGTCTGACCCCATTTACACTGTATATTGGATAGGCAATCACTTGAAAAACTGCAAACCTCAGATTTCCCACTTCCTGGTTGGATTTTTCTCAGGTTTTCGCCTGCCATATGAGTTATGTTATACTCACAGACATCATTCAAACAGTTAACTTCAGAGTGTTTTCTATCCAAATCTAATAATAATATGCATACCCTAGCTTCTGGGCCTGAGTAGCAGGCAGTTTACTCTGGGCACGCTTTTCATCCGGACGTGATAAATACTGCCCCCTATCCCAAAGAAGTTTAAGAGATAAAATTATTGTGAAATATGGTATGTCCGTGGCCTCGTGGAAATCTAGTTAGCATAATACAAAAATCCACAATAAACTCTGTCTGTTTAAGCTAGAGAAATGTTTTTTTTGCATCAGAATCCGTTATTCGATGCTTTTGTATGGGCTAATAGCAGTAAATCAAATAGCTAAATGACCTTCTTAAAACAATTCCATATAGCTTAGTACAGTGGTCACCAACTCGATTGACTGGTCAATCTCCAAGCCATTCGTAGTCGATCACCAAACATTTCTGTAAAAAAAAACAACGATAAAGCCTATTTTTTGTTATTCGTTTCACACTGTTGAAAGCAGGTGCCCTTGATTCAACAGCCCTAGCGCCGGGAATGCAAAGTGTTTCAATTTTGAACCATTTCATGTCTGAAGGTAGAACTCTTCCTACCCACCAGGTCCAGAGAGCAAATCAAGTGCATCTATAGGCCTACTGCTGGCCAATCAGATAGCTCAGATCAGTGTCTGCAGTTTCCTCGCAACATAAACTGTATAAAGAAGCTATGTACGCACAGCAATGTTGATCATGTGAGATTTCAAAACTTTGAAAACCATGGCTAGAGAGAGACTCAACAAATACAGAACCTTTTGTTTTTGATTCAGAACTCAATATAGTAATTTCAATCAGAAAATTAACAGAAATGGCATTGACAAAATTGACACCCTAGACTTTGGTCAAAATAACTGCAATTAAGTGCTTCCTATAGCCATGGATGAGCTTCCTGCACCAATCTTCCATCAAGTTTTGTCTTCCAGCCATGTACAGGGAGGTTCAAAGTGGTCTGAGAAGAACAACATTTGGAAAGGCAATTCAAGCATTGCCAATGTGCAGTGATAATGTATTGGGCCTATAGCCTACTGCACAAACCTCATTACTACAGAAGTATTTTTAATTGGTTAATGTTGCGTAGGCTTATGTTTTTCAAGTCATGTATTCTTTTTCTTTTTTTGTCTGAGCGGGAGATCTCTGCTTGCATTTTGACTCAGTGATTTTGACTCTCCCAGTCATGTTGTCAACAAGGCAGCCTTATGTATCGTTCAAAAACGTACCATTTCCCTTTTCCATAAAATATGTTAGTTTTCATTGGGAAGGCACATAAAGCGTTTTTATCAAAAGCCATCACTTTTGCATGTGAAATCCTACTCATTACTCCACATGCTTAACCTACGTCACTTTAGTTTTTTTCTGCCCATTTCAACGTCGGCCAGAGCGGGACTCACACCAGGGATGCAGCCCGGTCCAAAACAAATGCAATCCTTTTTCACCCGGGCCAGCTTAATCAAAATCCATCCATGTTTAATGGTGAATTCCATCTCCCTATTTTGTCCTCTAGCGATTGCAGTCAACTCCAGGCAAACTCCCCAGCCAATCCCCAGCTGAGATACTCAGCTCTGACACTCAATCAAAACAACAGTTACAACCAGGCCCTGTCAACCAGCCTATCAAAAAGGTATGAGAATTACAACTAATCAAGGCAAATACAAAAGTCTGCTCTCACACACACACAATTTTAGCTGTCACTGTCTGGCAATACTCTTAAAATCATCATTGTCTTTTTTCTCTCCTTCAGGAACAGAAGGCGGTTCTACATCTGGAGACCAATGGCATGACCAATGGAGTAACAGAGCCAAGTCAGTCTGGCTCCGCTCCGCCCAATCTCCATCCTTTCTTTGACGAGGTGTCCAACTCGTCTGAAAGCCCAAGCACAGCTTCCCCCTTCCTCAAGGTAAGACCAATTCTGCAATGATCATTCATGGCATGTCCACTATCATCTCATATTTGGCTTTTCATTCATCTGCATCTATATTTTTTACTTGCAGTTATTCTTTCTTTGTAGCCTATTTCCTTTCCCCTTCCCTCAACCTTTCTTTATTCTTTCCTTCCACCCTGTCAGAGAGAAGTGTGTCCGACCTTTGACCGGCACACATTGTTCACCCCTCCCTCTCCTAAACAGACCTCTTTCTCCTCCACTCAACGCCTCAAAGTATGTCCTTCACTCCTGCCATGTCCCTCTGCACATGTCTATCCATGTCTTTCCTGTTCATTATTTTTCTCTTCCATCTTTCATTTTCTCTGTCCATCTGTTAGCATTGGTCTTATCTCAAATTTGCTCAGTATGTTGTTGATTTTATAGTACTGTACATCATTGCCGGTTTTGTTAAACAGCCATGAGTACTGTAAACTGTACTAAATGTCTTCTCTGCCCCCAGGAGAACGGCCTGAGCAGTCAACAGATGGACGACCTGTTTGACATCCTTTTGAAGAGTGGAGGTAATCGAACAGAGCAGTGTACACACAGCACTCACACAAATATCTTCATAATGTCTTACATGCTGACCACACCGCTCGCGTCGTGTGTGCCAATGAGAGACTGCGTTGCCAAGCCCTAAAATAGAGGTCGGTTCTCTTTGTGACGCTGAACAAGGTGCAAGTCCTGCTTCTCCCATCTCCTCATTTGGTTTATAGAAGCAGATACCCGCGTGGGTGATTGAAAGATTAACTGAGTTTGGTCGGTTGTCATGGTAACTATGAAAGTTAGATGCCAATCGCCATATAAAGTCCAAACAAGAAAAGGCCTGGAAGGAGGAGAGATGACTTGAAACAATTCGGTTGACCGTTTTATGTGTGGATTAATTGTCAGAGTAGAGGACCTTGTGCATTTCAGGTAAGATAACAACTCAAGGTTTATATCCCAGGACAAATTAGCTAGCAACAGCAGGCTAGCTAGCTAAATTTTCATAAATGTTTAATGATTTTCAACCTGTACCCAAATAAATATATTTCAACCTGCTTGTCATGATCGCGTTTGGTGTGGGGGGACAAAATCAATTTGCGTACGATGGCCGATGCGTGTGGCCGGTTTGGGTACGGTGTTACTGCCAATACATGAGCGCCAACCCATTTGTTTGATAATTGTTAATATTTATGCTTTTTCTTTCTCTTCCCCACCCAGAAATCTCTGGATTCCGAGCAGACCCTTCCCTGGCCCTCCTCCACTCCAACCCCCCCACCCCTCCCTCGTCCCCTCTCCACCTGTCGCCCCCCACACCCCCTCCGGAGCCCTCCCTACCCGCCCTGCCCTCCCAGCAGCCATTGCCCTGCCCAGGAAGTAGTCGTCTGGAGGATTTCCTGGAGAGCACCACCGGCACGCCCCTCCTGGGAGTGGAGCCTGACGGTGGCCTGACTTTAATTGACGACCTCCACAGCCAAATGCTGAGCACCTCCAGCATCCTGGACCATCCCCCCTCCCCGATGGACATGGACACCAGTGACCTGGGCTTCTCCCCCCACCCAGCAGGGCTTGACTTCGGGGACCCAGCCCTGGACAGCATGGACTGGCTAGACATCTCCATGGGAGGTGGAGGGGGAACGAGTCTTGCCCCTCTGGGCCCCCACACGCTCCCTAGTGTGTTCTCAGTAGACTTTCTGGACAGCTCGGACCTCACTCTGCACTGGGACTCCTGTTTGTAGCTTCTACGGAGTGAGGAGTGGTAAAGACTCACACACAAAGACACACGCTCACGCATACTGCGTACAGGCTCTTATCTCTCTCACGCAAACACTCTTACTCGATAAGCAGGTCCACCACTCTGGAGGTTACCTGGCCCAGCCACATTCACTGAGACCGGGGGCCTTGCCCTGCATTCACTCTAGTTGGACAGGCTGAAGAGCAAAACTGACTTTAGATCAGAGGCAGTGGGTGAGAGGTGGTACTGCATTAGTGGAGCTTGGTCTATGACACACCCTTATGGTGACAAAGGGTAATACACGTGGAGGGCAGACCCAAAGTGTCAGTGGTGCCTGCACTGATTGGTGGAAAGCTGTAATGAACAAACCTCATTGGTGGAAAAAGAATGAATCGAACCTCATTGGTGCAAACCAGAGGAGCGTTTACAATGGTATTTAATGTTTAGCTCAACGGAAACTGCACTGAACGACCAGTGGAAAAGCGGGTTGATTATGGTGGCCCAGAGGGAGGTTGTGTGTGCTGCACGAGTTAATACGATTTTCAAATGGTCACACCAACCACACCTCGCTGCACTATCCAAACAGAAGCAAATGTACGGCAAAGGCTGTTGAACGGTACACGCCATTTTGGGGAAGCGTGTCCGCCACGCAACGTAGCAAACGTTGTATTGAATTGAACGCACCCCAATTGGTGAAATGAACCTCATTGGAGGAGGCAGTTACTGGAGGTGTTTGCTAGACCACTATGCATTTCTGTATGTGGGGGGTGTATTATTGATTGTCCATATTTTTCTTCCCAGTTGCATAGAATAGCAGGTGGGGAATAAAGTGGTCATGGCTTGGTTTCCAAACAACTTGGACCTTGTCATTTTATATGAAAAATATATATATAAAAAAATTCAATAAACTTGAAAATATGTGTGTTGTTTTTATTATACCATACATAACCTTTTGTAAATGCACACTGATTTGGTGACTGTCTATACCTTGGTACAGTTTTTGTGGCACTGGACATAGCCACTGGAGGGCGACATTATCATTGACAAAATACTGCTTGAGAGTACCCATCACAGATCAACTGCACTTTTTGTTTTTAGGCCAAGTTAACTGGTCTTTAACCTAAATTAATGTGTACATTTATGTGAGAAATCAGCATTTGAGGACTGCTTTGGATGCAGATGTGCCCAGAGAGATGGCAACCTTATCTTAGGTCCAGCATTGTCTTGATTACATTGGGTCGGCAAGCCCAAGTTGATTATTATGTTCAGATGGTGACAGAAAAAAACTGATTAAAAAAAGGAAAACTACAAACAGGCCTAAACTAACCCAGCAGCCTCACGGCTTATCAACTGGGACACTGACTGAACATCACATTAATTGGCAGCTCTTGTGTGCTTATCAATCAGGCTCAGCACTTGGACACGGTTGCTGCTGCCCCCTGGGGGAATTGAGTGGAAGTGGTAGTCTGCAGTCTAACATATTCCATAACACTATACAGTGCACTACTTTTGACCAGAGTCGAATAGGCCCAGGTCAGAAGTCATGCACTATATAGGGAATAGGGTGCCTTTAGGGTTAAATGGTGGGAACCTGGTTACTGAGATGTATGAGGATTTACCACCCAAAACCATTCCCTTTTCCCTGGATAAACAGAAAAAACAGTCAATTATTTCTAAGAACAGCAAGATGTGAAATGGGAACTTAAATTATATACAATGCCTAAATCTGTCTTCTCTGCATGATAAATCAATGCTCAGGGTGGGGACAGACAGCCCATCTCAGTATGGAGCGCAGTTCACAATGCACAATGTAGACTAATCTAATCAAATCAATGCTCACGGTGGGGACAGACAGCCCATCTCAGTATGGAGCGCAGTTCACAATACACAATGTAGACTAATCTAATCATTTGTTTTCTTGTGACAGGTAGGCCTGCATTTGCTGCAGCATAGTCTATGCTACAGTAATATAATTTGCACCTGGTATCTTTTAGTTGTAAAGATTTTACTTTTTTTAAATTTCAGCTACAGAGTTTTAAAACAGCCTGTAACGTTAATATCGTTACTTTACAGCAGTGCATGCACAAGCACTCTTGCAGCCTTTCTCTCTGCATCCAAAATAGATAATACTGTTCTAGTTTGATATATATATAGCCCTATACAGTGCATTCGGAAAGTATTCAGACCCCTTCCCCTTTTCCACATTTTGTTACATTACAGCCTTATTCTAAAATGGATTATAGAATTTCCCTCCCCTCATCAATATACATACAATACCCCATAATGACAAAGCGAACATGTTTTTAGAAATGTTAGCAAATTTAAAAAACAGAAATACCTTATTTACATAAGTATTCAGACCTTTTTCTACGAGACATGAAATTGAGCTCAGCTGCATCCTTATTTCAATTGATCATCCTTGAGTTGTTTCTACAACTTGATTGGGGTCCAACTGTGGTAAGGTAAATTGATTGGACATGATTTGGAAAGGCACACACCTGTCTACATAACGGTCCCGCAGTTGACAGTGCATGTCAGAGCAAAAACCAAGCCATGAGGTCGAAGGAATAACCATAGAGCTCCGAGACAGTTATGTGTCGAGGCACAGATCGTGACCGTGGCCTCCATCATTCTTAAATGGAAGAAGTTTGGAACTACCAAGACTCTTCCTAGAGCTGGCCGCCAGGCCAAACTGAGCAATTGGTGGAGAAGGGCCTTGGTTTGATTGAACTCTTTGGCCGGAATGCCAAGCGTCAAGTCTGGAGGAAACCTGACACCATCCCTACGGTGAAGCATGGTGGCGGCAGCATCATGCTGTGGGGATGTTTTTCAGCAGCAGGGACTGGGAGACTAGTCAGGATCAAGGGAAAGATTAAGCAAAGTACAGAGAGATCCTTGATGAATACCTGCTCAGACTGGGGCGAAGGTTCACCTTCCAACAGTACAATGACCCTAAGCACACAGCCAAGATAACGCAGGAGTGGCTTCGGGACAAGTCTGAATGTCCTTGAGTGTCCCAGCCAGAGCCCGGACTTGAACCCGATTGAACATCTTTAGAGAAACCTAAAATAGCTGTGCAGCAACGCTCCCTATCCAACCTGACAGAGCTTGAGAAGAATTGGAGAAACTCCCCTAATACAGGTGTGCCAAGCTTGTAATGTCAGTTTGGATGAAAATTCAAGGCTGTAAACGCTATCAAAGGTGCTTCAACAAAGTACTGAGTAAAGGGTCTGAATACTTATGTAAATGTGATATTTCAGTTTTTAGTATTAAATACATTTTCATCCATTTTAGAATAAAGCTGAAACATAAAGTGGAAAAAGGGAAGGGGTCTGAATACTTTGCTAATGCATTGTATATGTACATATCAAAGCTTTAATCAAATCCATACATAGGCCTATTGATATACTGTATAATGCTTTTGAATGACACTAACGGCTTTGGCGGGGAATACCGGGTTACCCGGGAGGAAAATGATTTATTCTCGGGATTTGTCTACCCTCGTGCCATTTGAGATGTAGCCCAGGTCACACCCAGGGTCCTTCACTCGCTTCTAATTAAATACATCTCCCTCTAATCTCTTCAGACGGTTAGTTTGGGGGCACCTCATACCATTTTGTCATTGAACCTTTTTCTTCTCCTTTACAGGGCTTATCATGGGGTTCCGGCGTGCATTCTAGACCCTCTTCTACACACACACACATGGTGCAGACATTGCTAATACATTCCATCAGCCATCTGTTTTGTATGTGCATTTTTTTCGCGACAAATTACCAGAAATATTAAAGCACTTGAGAGAGAGACTTCTTTTACTCCGCAACAGAATCAGCAGGTCAGGATGTAATTGGTCCGGTAGCTAAAACATGAAGGGTGGGTTCCATAGCTAAGGCGAGGTGACACAACAACCAATGGTTGCGTTGTGTGTCATCGACTGACCAACGGGGTTAGCTGATACTTAAAATGCCTATCCAGCCTATGTAAGGCCTGTCAGGCGTCAGCAACGTCTAAGCATAGGACATTTTTGGACCTCCCCAACACACAAACACACATTTTCCCCACCCCCCTATTACTTCATGCAGATACTGTATTATCCACATTGCTGAATTTCAACTAATACTCCCAATTTCTCCCTCTGCACATACTTACGCTGTCCGCTCTCTTAGGGAAACCCTGTTTCAGGGGACAGCTTTGAGTCCTGAAAACACACACCACCCCTCCCTCTGAGTTCACACTCGCTGTGTTTTGATCCTGGGGCTTTTTAGCTCATAAAGCCTCAGGGAGTCTGGTCTGAATCACCTGAGTCCTGGGATGTGCTGGAAATTGACAATAAGGGGAGGGAGATAGACAGGGGCTGCCCCACAGGCTGCCCAATCTTGACATTTTTCTCATGATCTTATTCAGTATGATAGTTGCATATTCACAGCAGTTAAAATAATGCTATGAATTTTGGACATACTGCATTGGTGTACTTTTAATGTCATATCGAATGGATTAGTAATGACAAAAACGATATCCATTTCCTCAAAGGATTAATCAGTCAAACACCTCCACTGTGTTGACTGAGGTTTTGGATGGTGTAGCTTAAAACCAGAGTTTGTAAAGGTTCAAAAAGTACTCCAACCCGGTCGTCAATTTAGTGAGTTGGCTCTGCCAAGAAATGACCAGTTAAGCAAGTATGTCTTTATCAATGTGACCTCTGGACAGCTAAACTGTATGAGTTACGCAATGCTCTGACTTAAGCCAGATTTAGATTATTTTCATTTAGTTCTCTGTGTGTGTGTGAGAGAGAGAAGAGAATGTGGGGAGGGAGTGAGGGGGGTGGGGAGGGAGTGAGGGGGGTGGGGAGGGAGTGAGGGGGGTGGGGAGGGAGTGAGGGGGGTGGGGAGGGAGTGAGGGGGGTGAGGAGGGGGTGGGGAGGGAGTGAGGGGGTGTGGAGGGAGTGAGGGGGGTGGGGAGGGAGTGAGGGGGGTGACGAGACACTTGCGCATACATACGCACAGAGGTAAATTGTAATTCTGGGCTGCTGTGATGGAATGAGAGGGGAGTAGTGTGTTGCATTCTGCTGACAATGACTGCAGAGTTACACTACTGTAGCGTCACCATGGTACATCTATGAATATCCATGAGCATATGGGAGAACGATAGTAAACTAACCGGCAGGTAGACTGACAGCTAGGTATAGTCTACGATACTGTATAGACATGTAGAGGGTAGATAGGCACCCTTGCACAGTTAATTGTCTGTTTTTGTCTGTTTGCACATTGTTGGTGTACATCTATCTGTATGCTGCTCTGTCACCTGAGTTAGGGTTATGACTAGGGTTAGGGTTAAAGTTAGGGTTATGACTAGGGTTAGGGTTAAAGTTAGGGTTATGACTAGGGTTAGGGTTATGACTAGGGTTAGGGTTAAAGTTAGGGTTATGACTAGGGTTAAGGTTAAAGTTAGGGTTATGACCAGGGTTAGGGTTAAAGTTAGGGTTATGACTAGGGTTAGGGTTATGACTAGGGTTAGGGTTAAAGTTAGGGTTATGACTAGGGTTAGGGTTATGACTAGGGTTAGGGTTAAAGTTAGGGTTATGACTAGGGTTAGGGTTAAAGTTAGGGTTATGATAGGGTTAGGGTTATGACTAGGGTTAGGGTTAAAGTTAGGGTTATGACTAGGGTTAGGGTTAAAGTTAGGGTTATGACTAGGGTTAGGGTTATGACTAGGGTTAGGGTTAAAGTTAGGGTTATGACTAGGGTTAGGGTTAAAGTTAGGGTTATGATAGGGTTAGGGTTATGACTAGGATTAGGGTTAAAGGTAGGGTTATGACTAGGGTTAGGGTTTGACTAGGGTTAGGGTTAAAGTTAGGGTTATGACTAGGGTTAGGGTTAAAGTTAGGGTTATGACCAGGGTTAGGGTTAAAGTTAGGGTTATGACTAGGGTTAGGGTTATGACTAGGGTTAGGGTTATGACCAGGGTTAGGGTTAAAGTTAGGGTTATGACTAGGGTTAGGGTTATGACTAGGGTTAGGGTTAAAGTTAGGGTTATGACTAGGGTTAGGGTTAAACCGGGGTGTGGACATGAAGTTAGCGTTAGGGTTCAGAACAAACGAGAACGTCTGGAAGCCGAGGCTAGGGTTAAAAAGCAGTATCCGTTCATTACCGAATTACATAATCACAATTCAAAACACATCCCTACCCACAACCCAAAATTATTGCATCACCCTTACGGTGAATTCTCATTATTGTAATTCACTCTCATGGTAATTAATCTAGAATCAATGCATCATTTGGAACCTTCATTTAGAAAGGCCATGGTGAGATTTGGGTTAAGAAGGAAGGTGTCATGATTTTAATATCAGTTAATTGACTCTTGTGTCATTGGCATAACGCTCCTGGGCTCCAACCCTAACACAATGGGACAAGGTGGAGATGTAATTGGGAAGATTTTGTGAATCAATTATGGGAATTACTAACTATTAATTGATTGGGATCCTACAGGATCACAACGATGTCCATGGGCTTGAACCAGGAGAGAAATCATCTGTGGTTAAACAATATGTAGGGTTGAACTGCTGCCAAAAAAGCACACATGGTGGTAAAGACTGCAGGAGGCTGAGTCTTTACATTTTGCTGGTCATATTCATTGATCTCCAACACCTGAAAATGGGAATGTATTTTCCTCTATAGTTACAGTAATTCCCATCCTCCACTAACAACTACTAACTCCATCACCACCACTTCAGCACAGACAACACGAACCCTGAGTCTCTTCTTTGCTTTGACTCTGGTTTTGACGTTTTTCTCAAAGCTGCGATCGTTCGTTATTGTCCTCATTATCAAAGCATGTTAAGGTCTGGTGGGGCTGAGGGAGTTGGTGATTGGATGGGAGAAGCTTAAGATGATGTTCTTGGTCATATTTGGGGATATTTCTTTGCTCCTCTCTCCACTCCCAAATGCACACTTAAGGTGATGTACTTACAGGGCTATTCCTCTTCTCCTCCTACTCCTCTTCCCTTCCTACTCTACTTCCCCTTCTCCTCTTCCCCTCCTCCTCCTCTTCTCCTCCTACTCCTCTTCCCCTCCTACTCCACTTATCCTGCTACTCCTCTTCCCCCTCCTACTCCTCTTCCTCTCCTAGTCTTCCCCTCCTACTCCTCTTCTCCTCCTACTCCCATTCCCCTCCTAGTCTTCCCCTCCTACTCCTCTTCCCCTCCTACTCCTCTTCTCCTCCTACTCTTCTTCTCCTCCTAGTCTTCCGCTCCTACTCCACTTATCCTGCTACTCCTCTTCCCCTCCTAGTCTTCCCCTCCTACTCCTCTTACTCATATTCCCCTCCTAGTCTTCCCCTCCTACTCCTCTTCCCCTCCTACTCCCCTTCTCCTCCTATTCATCTTCCCCTCCTACTCCTCTTCCCCTCCTACTCTTCTGCTCCTACTCCTCTTCCCCTCCTATTCCTCTTCTCCTCCTACTTCTCGTCTCATCCTACTCCTTTCCCTCCTCGTCTTCCCCTCCTACTCCTCTTCACCTCCTCCTCCTCCTCCCCTCCCCACCCTACTCTCCACCTCCTACTCCTCTTCCTCTCCTACTCTTCTTCTCCTCCTACTCCTCTTCCCCTCCTACTCTTCACTTCCTACTCCTCTTCCCCTCCTTCTCCTTTCCCCTCCTAATCCTCTTCCCTTCCTACTCCACTTCCTTTTCCCCTCCTTCTCTTCCCGTCCTACTCCTCTTCTCCTCCTACTCCTCTTCCCCTTCTCCTCTTCCCCCCCTACTCATTTCCCCTCCTTATCCTCTTCCCTTCCTACTCCACTTTCCCTTCTCCTCTTCCCCTCCTACTCCTCCTACTCTTCCCTTCCTACTCCTCTTCCCCTCCTTCTCCTCTTCCCTTCCTACTCCACTTCCCCTTCTCCTCTTCCCCTCCTACTCCTCTTCTCCTCCTACTCCTCTCCTCCTCCTACTCCTCTTCCCCTCCTACTCCCCTCCTAGTCTTCCCCTCCTACTCCTCATCTTCCCCTCACTCTCCACTTCCCCTTCTCCTTTCCCCTCTACTCCTCTTCTCCTCCTACTCCTCTCCTCTTCTACTCCTACTCCTCTTCCCCTCCTACTCCTATTCCCCTCCTAGTCTTCCCCTCCTACTGCTCTTCCCCTCCTACTCCTCTTACCCTGCTACTCCTCTTCTCCTCCTACTCCTCTTTCCCTCCTAGTCTTCCCCTCCTACTCCTCTTCTCCTCCTACTCCTCTTCACCTCCTCCTCCTCCTCCCCTCCTCCTCCTCTTCCCATCCTACTCTCCACCTCCTACTCCTCTCCCTCTCCTACTCTTCTTCCCCTCCTACTCATCTTCTCCTCCTACTCCTCTTCCTCTCCTACTCCTCTTCCCCTCCTACTCTTCCCTTCCTACTCCTCTTCCACTCCTTCTCCTCTTCCCCTCCTACTCTTCCCTTCCTTCTCCTCTTCCCTTCCTACTCCACTTCCCCTTCTCCTTTTCCCCTCCTACTCCTCTTCATTCTCTACTTTCCCTCCTACTCCTCTTCCCTTCATTCTCATCTTTCCCTACTACTTCACTTCCCTTCCTAGTCCTCTTCCCCTTCTCCTCTTCCCCTCCCACCCCTTCCCTACATACTACTCTTCCCCTCCTTCTCCTCCTCCTCCTCTTCCCCTCCTACTCCTCTTCCTGTCCTACTCTTCTTCTCCTCCTAATCCTCCTCCTCCTCCTCTTCCCCTCCTCCCCTCCTACTCCTCTTCCCCTCCTACTCTTCTTCCCCTCCTCCTCTTCCCGTCCTAGTCCTCTTCTCCTCCTGCTCCTCTTCCTGTCCTCTTTAGATGAGTATAGATGTGTTCTTCTCCAGGTCCTCCTGCTGGTTTCATCTGTCCTTACTGTTCCTGCAGGGGTTCAATCTCTCCTCTTGTCTATTTCTGTCTGTCTCTCTCTCACTCTGCCCCTTCATCCCCATCTCAGCGGAGTTTGCCTTCTCTCTCACTGTGGCTGTCTGGTATTAAACTAACTTTCCCCGTGTGTGTGTGTGTGTGTGTGTGTGTGTGTGTGTGTGTGTGTGTGTGTGTGTGTGTGTGTGTGTGTGTGTGTGTGTGTGTGTGTGTGTGTGTGTGAGTGTGTGAGAGAGAGAGAGAGAGAGAGAGAGAGAGAGAGAGAGAGAGAGAGAGAGAGAGAGAGAGAGAGAGAGAGAGAGAGACAAACGGGTTCTAATGCTCCTCCCCTCCCCCATCCTACTCTCCACCTCCTACTCCTCTTCCTCTCCTACTCTTCTTCTCCTCCTACTCCTCTTCCCCTCCTACTCTTCACTTCCTACTCCTCTTCCCCTCCTTCTCATTTCCCCTCCTACTCCTCTTCCCTTCCCTTCCTACTCCACTTCCTTTTCCCCTCCTTCTCTTCCCGTCCTACTCCTCTTCTCCTCCTACTCCTCTTCCCCTTCTCCTCTTCCCCTCCTACTCATCTTCCCCTCCTTCTCCTCTTCCCTTCCTACTCCACTTCCCCTTCTCCTCTTCCCCTCCTACTCCTCTTCTCCTCCTACTCCTCTCAAAAGGGTTCTAATGCTCAGTGCTCATTCTGGCACACGTACTCCAGCGCAATGTTAAACTGGGAGGGAGGAGAGAGGAGTGTGTGCATGCGTGTGTGTGTGTGTGCTGACAGGGCATCCTGCTGACACAGACTACCATCCCTTGCCTCTCGGTCACCCCGGTGTGTGTATGTGTGTGTAGGTCTCCGTGCCTGCATGCGTGTTTTATAGACTGGTGTGTGTATGTGTGTGTAGGTCTCTGTGCCTGCATGTGTGTTTTATAGACTGCGCATTAACCATCACTCGTCAAAAGCCTGAGAGAGACAAAGAGATGGTTACCGTGTAAGCATTTTAGAGAGAGAGGTTTGGAAAATGGATATTGGGCATTACCATAAAATAGCAGCTAATGACATTCAAACAGCGTTCCTCAGAGATGGAAGATCATTGACAGAAGAAAGAGAAGGAAATAGAAGATGAGCGAAAATGAAGAAAAGGAAGAAGGGGTCCTAGAGAAGTCTGAGTAGAGGACAGTGGGAATCTACTCTTTACAGTGATTATATCTGTGGAAACAGGATTGCTTCAGGACTGACAGAAAGAGATGCTCCCTAGTAATAACAACCAGTCCAGCTGTCAGTCTACTACTTCTGATTACCATTGCAGATTCAGGAGACAATGTATCTTTGGTCAAAAGTAGTGCCCTAAACTAAGTAGTGCCACAAACTAAGATAAACAGCAACCCAAACATATCACATTAAGCCTGCACACTGCCAGAGACCAACTGACCTTTACACGCGCACACACACACACACACACTAAACATATTTGTTTGTGTGTTTTAAAGACATAGAGAGCTAGAGACAGAGCTTCCTAATTCACTATGACATCCAGTCTTCTACAATGCCTCCTACCGAACACAATCACCACTCTCAGTGCCCTCCTCTTGCTTCTCTCTACCTCTAGAGTAAAACCTCCTGAATACACAAAGCCTCTCTCTATCTCTAGAGTAAAACCTCCTGAATAAACAAAGCCTCTCTCTACCTCTAGAGTAAAACCTCCTGAATACACAAAGCCTCTCTCTACCTCTAGAGTAAAACCTCCTGAATACACAAAGCCTCTCTGATGATGCCACAGCTCTTAAACAGTACAGCTTAGGCAGGAGTCAATACCCCACACAAATCATTAGTGGTCAATGACTTCATACTGTATCTGAATGATCTCCTCCTTTCAACATCTCACTTGTTGTTCTGCCTCCCATTCACTTTTTTTTACCCATTTGCTGTGTTATCACACCCCCCCCCCCCCCCCCGCTCCACTCCCCATCCCTCTTCTCTCTACCCCATTTTTATCTTGTTCACTAGTTCTCGTTCAACTTCCTGTTCACAAGAGTTGATGTTGCTGGGAGGCACTCCAAATCTCTACTTGTGATTGTCACAGCAGGCGCGTGTGTGTGTGTGTGTGTGTGTGTGTGTGTGTGTGTGTGTGTGTGTGTGTGTGTGTGTGTGTGTGTGTGTGTGTGTGTGTGTGTGTGTGTGTGTGTGTGTGTGTGTGTGTGTGTGTGTGTGTGTGTGTGTGTGTGTGTGTGTGTGTGTGTGTTTGTGTGTGTGTGTGTGTGTGTGTGTGTGTGGTGCGGTGCGTGCGTGCGTATGCGTGCATATTAGTGTTAAGCTTGACATCAATGACTTAACTGTATAAATCTTCTACACTGATTTTGTGAGTTAGAGGTACAGTTCGAGAAGTTCATAGAAATGGTACCTTATGCATGTCATGTTGTGGTAGATGTGTAATTTTATACCTAAGCGTATTAAAGCAACAGATGCAGAAAAGAGGAATGAGGAGAGAGAGAGAGAGAGAGACAGAGAGAGAGAGCGAGAGAGAGAGAGAGAGAGAGAGAGAGAGAGAGAGAGAGTGAGAGTGAGCGTGTGTGTTCGCCAGTGTTCGCAACCACTGATTTTCTGTGTGTTCTCATTGCAGTATGACTCCCATTTCCTATCTACTCCCAGCCCACATTTGAAGTGGTATTGCATGCTGAGTTATCTATCTCATGCTTGTTATTCGGATTATTCTTAGGACATCAAACCAACTGAGACAAAAGCCTGGCTTTATTATTTTTAGATGGGGAAGGAGGGATTTCATTTTGGGGGAAGGAAGAGGGACGGAAGATTTGATTTAGGCTTATTCCGGTTATTTAGAGATGGGTTAAGTAGCGGTGAGGAAACTGAGAAGAGGATGGAAGAACCTGACAAGTAAACAGACACATAAGTAGGCTACACACACACACACACACACACACACACACACACACACACACACACACACACACAAACTGTGGTAGTGTGAAGTCGCTTGAACCAGAGAGACTGCGACAGACACACACACACATTAGGCAAATGTCAAAAAGACTACCAACAAGTTCTCATCGTTACAAAGTTAGACGCAAACAACAAAATAATGTCACACTTCATTCCAAACATTGGTGTGAAAGAGAAAAAGGGGGAGGGGGAAAGGAAAGTAGAAAAGACGTTAAGGAGAGTAAGACAAAGAGCAGCGGAAAGAAAAAAATAAGAAATATATCGTGAAAATACACTCTTCATTTAGAAACAGACAAAAACATAGTTTTAAATTAAGGGAAAATGAGCCTCAATGTCCACCTCACCATTCCCCCAACAGTCTGGTTTCACATGGCTCGATGTCCCTTGGTGCAGAGAGGTGATACACACAGTTATACTGTATGATGTGTTGGTACCGGAGCCAGGAAGAGATATGATTGGTTGGTTTAAAGAAGTCCTGGACACGGACATATTGAACTTTAAAATAGATTTTATACCTTGCAATGTTTATTTTATTATTATTTTCCATTTTAAAGTCTTTCTCAATTCAGATAAGTAATGCAAATAAAAATTTTAAAAAATCGCATTATTCAAAGTGCTATTTGAACCCATAAAACTCCACTGCAGTGGATAGCAGACGTCTTCTGGGCTCCTGACCAATTCTGCTATTTTTTTTAAGCTTATCTTAACTTTTTTTTGTGTATAATGTCTCCTCCATCATTTCCTATGACAGAAAACAGCCTCTGAACATCAGAACAGCGATCACTAATCCCGAATTTGGACAAAAATGTCTACTTCAACGAGTTGCCAGCACATGATTCTGCTTACTCCGGACCAGGCCCTTATCCCTGGGATTTGAAAGAGGAAGCCACTGTGAAAAATAGGCATGCGAGCCAGCAGCCTCACAAGACTACGTCGGCGAGCTGTCACGCGGAATGATGCTGGAGGGACGAAGCAGGTACGGGGAGTAAACATTTAATAAACAACTGACATAGACGAGACAAGTACAGCGTCAGCAAACAGAAACTAAGACAAAAAACAATCAGTGCAGCAGCAGGGAACAGAGCAAGGGAACAGACAAATATAGGGGAGGAAAATAACATGTGATAAGTGAGTCCAGGTGAGTCCAATAACGCTGATGCGAGTGATGGGGGAAGGCAGGTGTGCGTGACGGATGGCAGGAGTGCTTGATGCAGGGTAATCTGGCACCCTCAAGCGCCAGGGGAAGGGAAGAGCGGGAGCAGACGTGACACGAGCAAATAGACCGCCATTGCCCTCTGTTCTATTGGCGAACGTGTCATCACTGGAGAACAAACTGGAAGAGCTCAGTTCAAGACTATCCTATCAACGGGACCTGAAAAACTGTAGTATCCTCAGAGTCATGGCTGAACGAGGACACGGAGTGCATTCGGAAAGTATTCAGACCCCTTGACTTTATCCCCATTTTGTCATGGTACAGCCTTATTCTAAAAACTATTTAATAGTTTTTTTCCCCTCATCAATCTACACACAATGCCCCATAATGACAAAGCAAAAACAGGTTTTAGAAATTTTAGCAAATGTGTAATTTTTGTGGGGGGGAAATATCACATATATAAGTATTCAGACCCTTTACTCACTACTTTGTTGAAGCACCTTCGGCAACGATTACAGCCTTGAGTTTCATTGGGTATGACAGTGGAGGCTCGTCAAAGGAGTAAGGGGAGGACCATCCTCCTTAGTGAATTTCATAAAACATTTAAAAAGTTATACTTTTTAGATAAAACTATACTAAATATAACCACATGTCACCAAATAACTGATTAAAACACTATTTTACAAAGGTCTACAGTAGCCTCAACAGCACAATGTTGTAGCACCATGTTGTAGCACCATGTTGTAGTCGGAGGACAGCTAGCTTCTGTCCTCCTCTGGGTACATCGACTTCAATACAAAACCAAGGAGGCTCATGGTTCTCACCTCTTTCCATAGACTTATACAGTAATTATGACAACTTCCGGAGGACTTCCTCCAGCTTATCAGAGCTCTTACTGCGTGAACTGACATGTTGTCCACCAAATCAAAGGATCAGAGAATTAATCGAATACTGAAAGCACAAGCTACTGCTAGCTAGCACTGCAGTGTATACAATGTGTTGAGTAGTTGACTCAAAGAGAGAGAAAGACAATAGTTGAACAGTTTTGAACAAATTAATTTCTTACAAAATGAAGGAGAAGCCAGAGAGAAATAGAGATTATTTTTCACTTACAGTACTTACCTATCAAATGCATCTATCTAGTTTAGCCCATTTAAACACCCTGCTCAAACAGAGGGATGCTATGTTAGCAAGCTGGCTATGACTATCCAACACAACACTGGAACAAGGTAAGCTTTTGGTATTACTAATTTATTGCCACTGGGGCCCGCCGGTGCAACTGCTTACTGACTGTACACTAACGTTACTGCATGATTGTGGTGGGTTTACCAACGCATTAGTTCTATTAGTTATGCTGACTATGACGTTAATTTAGCTAATATGGTGACAATAATGTGGGCTGTATGTAGCGGTTTGGCTTGGCAAGGTCACATACAGCTAATGTGCTGTGCATTGAAGTCCACAAGCGAAGGAAGGAATACAACGTGGCCGTTATGAGAGTGAACTCTGTTTACGCGTGATCAGGGGTATTTTCATTCAGCCGATTCTGTTGAAAAACATCCTTAAACGGAAGCAAATGGAACAAAACGGGGATAAACATACCTGAATTTGGCCAATGAAACTCTCGTTTGCAACTATTGGACTAATGATTACACCCTATATCAGCTAGATGCAGGCAAGCGGTATTGAATGTCACTGTCTGAACCTACGTTGTAAACTTTAATTCATAGGCTAGATTGTAGCAACCACATAATGGTTATAGGGAGAATTTGAGTATAATGTAATAGCCTAAACCTATCGATGTTACATTGAACTGGGTGAATGGAATATGAATGAGAGTCATCCAATATGCTGTAATAGAAGTAAAGATTCTCATGACAAAATAAATCGTCCTCCCTCATCAAGGTTGCTGGATCGAATACCGTGCTGACAAGGTAAAAATCGGTAGTTCTGCCCCTGAGCAAGGCAGTTAACCCACTGTTCCCTGGGAGCCGAAAATGTGGATGTTGATTAAGGAAGCACCCGCACCTTAATCAAAGTAAATTTCTTTGCCACATTTTTGCAGTTTTACTCTAGGTTTCCTTCACTTCACTCTGTCATTTAGGTTAGTATTGTGGACTAAATGCAATGTTGTTGCTCCGTCCTCAGTTTCCTCTTATCACAGCCATTGCAACTGTTTTAAAGTAACTATTGGCCTCATGGTGAAATCCCGGAGCGATTTCCTTCCTCTCTGGAAACTGAGTTAGGAAGGACGCATGTATCTTTGTAGTGACTGTGTGTATTGATACACCATCCAAAGCGTAATCGCTAACTACAACATGCTTAAAGAGATATCTACCAATAGGTACCCTTTTTTGCTAGGCACTGGAAAACCTCCCTAGTCTTTGTTGTTGAATCTGTGCTTGAAATTCACTTCTCGACTGAGACAGTAGCTGTGCGTTGGTAAAATCACTGGAGAAGCCCCCCCCCCAAAAAAAGCCACATTACAACCTTTGTGTTGTGATAATCTCATTGTTGGCATTTGTCATATATACACATATTCATATATATAGCTCATATATCAAGCACATATATTAAGCCGCCTGACTCAAGTCATTGCACGCACCCCTGTCCAAACAGGAAGTACCCTACCCCCAGCCATAAACTGCCCCTCTCAGTTCTCTTATCTTATGACCCCAGGACACACACAGACACGATCCCCTGACACACAAATACCTTCTTGCATAAACACACACACTTCATCCCACCCCACTACTGGTCGGGTGCCCAGAGCAGAAGACTGCTGCGCACCAATGGGGCTCCTGCTCTGGCTAGAGCAGGTCCGCCTCCAACTCTTCGGGACCAGTCAGAAGACCACCACGACAAGACTCCACCTACATTATTCTATGTATAAAAACTGTTGTAACCTTTGTTTAGGTCCCTTTTTCAGCTAACTCCATTTGAGCTATATGAATCAGGTCCGTGCACGTTAAAACTGCAGGACAAGATATCTTTTGACTCAATAAACTGCCATTTTGCTACAACTGAAATCCACTCTGTCCAGCGTCCATGATTTGGTCTCGTTCTCCTGAAAGTTAATCATCAACACTTTTTAACATGTTAATTAATTTGCCTTGCGACTGTGATATATAGGATTAAAGACAGAGACAATAAGAAGACACGGTGGCAGAATAAATTCAACCACACCTTTGTTTTATCACCAAACCGGACAGCAACCTCTGTCCAGTGAAGTACAGTAACAGACATGACCACTAAACAGCTGAGAGTTACAGAGAGTTACCACAAGTCGCAAAGAAAACAGGAGCAGCCTCTACTATTCCAGCACCATTTCAACTTCAAATGTTTAACATCATAAAATCCCCTCTGCTTAGTCTAATATAGTGACAACTAAAAGATACCGAAAACATTTTAGTCCAATCAACGTACGCTAAATATGATATGGCTCTCCGTGGTTCTGATTTCTGTGTGTGTGTGTGTGTGTGTGTGCGTGCAAGTAGAAAAATATGTTAGCCTTGTAGAGAAATGCCAATGCCATCCTCCTCCCTTTCATGTTGACAAAACAGTCTATCCCTCTGTCATGCAGTACAAGCTTAAATTTTTTGTTGTCCCAGGCTACCTGGCAAAAAAGCTTGCTCGCTAGCCTAACTTCTATTCATGGGCAACGTTAGCTAGTTAACATTAGCCTTTACATCTAGCTACATATTGAACTTCCATCCTCTCAGGCGAGGGGCACAACAATGTATGAATTAATGGGTGGATCAGAATCACCGCTATAATCAATGGCCGGTACGGAGAATTAAGTAAAACCATCTCCATCCATGGCTAATTTGGGAAAGAGATCATTTTAGCTGGCTAGCTAGCCACTGGAGGAAAACAACACAACAAGATGAATTAATTCAAACATTTCTGTCAATGATGTATTCTCTCAATGGGATTTGATAGGAGTGACGCCAAATCGAAGCTAGCTTCCCTTGACACTTTTTTTTGGTGCGCCAGCTCCATTCACAGTTGAGCTCGGTCAGTTTAGCTCAATGCTAAACTGCTATTATGCTATTTTTATACTTTTTTGTCAAGGGACGCCAGATGCTCTCTGGCTTCCCTTAACTTCAATGCAACGAGCGGCAACAATATCATACTCGTTTGGACCAGACAGCATCAGATAGATGGCCATCACGTAGAGAGACAGAGGGGCGCTGTTTCACTATCTCGGATTAGAGCTTTGGGCCAGTAACCGAAAGGTTGCTGGATCGAATCCTCAAGCCGACAAGGTAAAAATATGTTGGTGCCGAAGACGTGGATGTCGATTATGGCAGCCCCCCCGCACCTCTCTGATTCAGAGGTGGGTGAAATGCGGAAGACACTGACTAGGTATCCCCCTTTCCCTTTCCCCTGTTAGATACAGTCAGACTCTTGTGAATTGAAGGAATTTTTTTTTTTTTAAATTGGGGAATCCGGACTTGTTATCCATGAATACACAACACTGCTTACAGATAATTGTATGTGATTGGTACAGAGATGGGGTACTCAAAAATCATGTCATAATCGCGATTACTGCACACAGAGGGAGTCCATGCAACTCATTACTCCTGAACTTGACACAACAAAGGTGTTGAATACTTATTTTGAAGTAATTTGTCGTCCCCCACTTTGCCATTATGGGGTATTGTGACACAAAACCTAAATGTAATCAATTTTATATTCAGGCTGTAACACAACAAAATGTTGGCACTGTAGCTACCTCAATTACCTCGTAACCTTGCACCTCGATACTGGTACTAGCTGTATATATATATTTTTTTTTACTCGTTATTGTTATTTTTTACTTGTTATTGTTATTTATTATTCACTGTGTATTTAGTCATTGTGTCATCATTTATACTTTTAATTTAAATTTTGTATCTTTAACTTTGCATTGTTGGAAAAGTACGCATTTCACTGTTAGTCTACACCTGTTGTTTACAAAGCATTTAACAATGTGATTTGATTTGTTCAGCTCCAACATTTATCTGATGTTTGTTTATGTTGGGTCCTGCCCAGCCTAGCTCAGGTCAGGCATCATTCCTTGACCCAGCATGCATTTCCCTCTCCTGTTGGTCTGAACCATCCCATGGTGACTGTGGCTGCTGTAGGTTCTACAGTGTAGGTCACAGTCCCTTTATACCACCATATCATCTCCAGGCTACAGATCAATCCCTAAAACAATCCCTAAATCGGTGTTCAATCCCTAAATCGGTTTTCACACCTAACGGACAGGATAGGGGGGGGGGGGGGGGGGGGGGGGGAAGAGAGAGCGAGAGAGAGAGAGGGAGAGAGCGTGAGAGAGAGCGAGAGAGAGAGAGGTGGAAGGGATATTGAGGAGGGAGAGTCATCATATCTATCATCAGGATCTCTTCCAAATTTGAATAGTAAAAAAAAAAAAAAAAGAACAGTGTCATGGTTGATTTGTATCTGTTCCGTTGATTCAGGCATTGGGGAAGGCAGCTGTATAAATTGCTAATCAAACCCGGCTAAGGAGAGTGACAGGTATTCTCAATGGAGCCTGGTGAAGCTTATTCACTTCTATAAATCATTCTGTCCAGTTAAATGGAGGAATATGAGCTGGTTATTTGCATCTTCTTTCATTTACAAAAGGTCAGGTCTGACAAGAGGTCCACAGAGTAACCAGACATGCAATGTAACGTGTGTGTATGTGTGTGTGTATGTGTCTGTACATGTAATTCAACTGTAAAAATGTATTATTACTAGGGCTGTTATGGTGACCATATTACCTCCACACTGGCGGTCACGAGTCATGATTGCAGTCAAATTTCACGTGACCGTTTAGTCATGGTAATTAGGATTCTCCAAGCTCTGATGCTGTTGATGGTCATTAGTAGCCTACCATACTTGCTAACTTCCTGGTACTCAGCACTCTATTGTCCCTCTAATCACTCTGACATTGTAAATGTCATTGAAAATCAAATCAGACACTTCATCAGAGCTCATGAGCTCATGTTGAGCAACATTTCTATTGGCTATGCAATTGTGTGAGAAAAGAGAGTGATGGCCTCTATTAAAAAGAGGAGGATCCCATCAGCTTTCTATAGACTAGACCTACTATTGTTATTTATCAACTTTCCTAATATTAAGCACATTTAATTTTTTCCGCTGCACCTTTTTCGTGACAGGTGCATGATAATATTCCATTCTAAATCAAAACAAATTTCACACATATATTATTTAGTATATGTAAAGACAAGATTAAATCAAGAATAGTGTGATGGGTGCACATTTTGGGGAATAGGGAATATTTAGAGGTGGAAACTTTCCGTGGGAATTAACAGGAATATATGGGAATTAACGGAAATATATGCAAATTAATATTAATACCATTTAAATGTAGATGTTTTTTTTGCATTGGATATATTTACCATATCATATGGAGACAGAAACATAAACCTTTTAACTTACCATAAGTAGACATAATAACAAATGCTTCAATTTTCCCAATAGAAAAAAATAAGATTTTTAGTTACGAATTTAAATTTAATTAAATGAGTTGACTTCACATGGGATGATTTCACTGAACAAGAAAAGAAAGGGAATATTGAATGATTCCCAATGATCCATCGCATCTCCCAAAAATGTTTTCAACATACATCTGTAAAATGATAGTCTAGAAACCAAAGCTTTGGTTGTCTTCCTCTCAGGCTTCCATGTCTTCTCCCTGGATCTCCTCAATGTCCACCTCTCGAACATCAGACTATGAGGCCTCATCTTCACTGTCACTTTCCAACCTTGTTGAGGATGGCTCGTTGTCATGCTCAAAAAGCCAAAAATTTGCCCGGATGGCCACAAATTGTTCAATCCTTGTATTGGTCAGCCTGTTGCGTGCTTTGGTGTGTCTGTTCCCAAACAAGGACCAGTTGCGCTCTGAGTTGGCTGATGTTGTTGGGATTTGGAGGATGATGGAGGCAACAGGGAAAAGAGCCTCAGATCCACAAAGTCCCTTCCACCAGGTGGCTGATGAGATATGTTTGCACGACTGCCATATTGCATCTCCATTCCAAAGCCCTTGCTGGATGTGTACTTCACCAGACTGCCAAGAACCTTGCCCTCATACAGGCCAAGGTGGCGAGACACGGTAGTGATGACACCATAGGCCTTGTTGATCTCTGCACCATGCTCTTGCCATCATACTTGGTGTCCAACATGTATGCTGCGGCGTGTATGGGCTTCAGGCAGAAGTCTTCACGCTTTTTGATGTATTTCAGAAATGCAGTTTCCTCTGCTTGGAGCAACAGTGAAGTGGGCAGGGCAGTACGGATTTCTTCTCTTACATCTGCAAGCAGTCTGAACATCAGACAGGGTGGCATTGTCTCCCTCAATCAGTGCAATGGCTACTGCTATAGGTTTCAGGAGTTTCAGGCTGCTTACCACTTTTTCCCAAAATACGTCATCCAGGAGGATCCTCTCGGTGGGGCTGTCCATATCGGCAGACTGTGATATGGCCATTTCTTGGAGACTCCTTCCTTTTCAGGAAACTGTCAAACATGATGACAACACCACCCCAACAGGTGTTGCTGGGTAGCTTCAATGTGGTGCTCTTATTCTTCTCACTGCTTGGTGAGGTAGATTGCTGCTATAACTTGACGACTCTTCAGCTACCTAACCGTTTCCTTGGCTCTCTTGTAGAGTGTATCCATTGTTTTCAGTGCCATGATGTCCTTGAGGAGCAGATTCAATGCATGAGCAGCACAGCCAATGGGTGTGATGTGAGGGTTGGACTCCTCCACTTTAGACCAAGCAACCTTCATGTTCGCAGCATTGTCTGTCACCAGTGCAAATAACTTCTGTGGTCCAAGGCCATTGATGACTGCCTTCAGCTTATCTGCAATGTGGAGACCGGTGTGTCTGTTGTCCCTTGTGTCGGTGCTCTTGTAGAATACTGGTTGAGGGGTGGAGATGATGTAGTTAATTATTCCTTGCCCACGAACATTCATCCACCCATCCACCCATTGCAATACAGTCTGCTTTCTCTATGATTTGCTTGACCTTAACTTGAACTCTGCTGAACTCTGTCTCCCATGCTTGTTCAATGAACCATGAACAATTAATGAACATGTGTAACGAAACAGCAGGGAGCAGGTCTCGAACACTCAACCTGCGAGCCCGAGGTCCGGCGCGCTATCGACTGTGCCGCAAAAGCATGCTCGCTGTGGCAGGGTCGATTTCCGCGCTTATAAACAGGCAATAAATTGCAATGTCCGTACTGTGAGACGCCTAAGACAATGCTACAGGGAGACAGGACGGACAGCTGATTGTCCTCGCAGTGGCAGACCACATGTAACAACACCTGCACAGGATCGGTACATCCGAACATCACACCTGTAGGACAGGTACAGGATGGCAACAACAACTGCCCGAGTTACACCAGGAACGCACAATCCCTCCAGCAGTGCTCAGACTGTCCGCAATAGGCTGAGAGGCTGGACTGAGGGCTTGTAGGCCTGTTGTAAGGCAGGTCCTCATCAGACATCAGTGGCAACAACGTTGCCTATGGGCACAAACCCACTGTTGCTGGACCAGACAGGACTGGCAAAAAGTGCTCTTCACTGACGAGTCACGGTTTTGTCTCACCAGGGGTGATGGTCGGATTCGCTTTTATCGTCAAAGGAATAAGCGTTACACCGACTCCTGTATTCTGGAGCAGGATCGATTTGGAGGTGGAGGGTCCATCATGGTCTGGGGCGGTGTGTCACAGCATCATCGGACTGAGCTTGTTGTCATTGCAGGCAATCTCCACGCTGTGCGTTACAGGAAAGACATCCTCCTCCCTCATGTGGTACCCTTCCTGCAGGCTCATCCTGACATGACCCTCCAGCATGACAATGCCACCAGCCATACTGCTCATTCTGTGCGTGATTTCCTGCAAGACAAGAATGCCATGGCCAGCGAAGAGCCCGGATCTCAATCCCATTGAGCACTTCTGGGACCTGTTGGATCGGAGGGTGAGGGCTAGGGCCATTCCCCCCAGAAAGGCCCCCCCCCCCCTTTGTTCAGGGACACATTATTCCAATTCTGTTAGTCACATGTCTGTGGAACTTGTTCAGTTTATGTCTCAGTTGTTGAATCTTGTTATGTTCATACAAATATTTACACACTTTAAGTTTGCTGAAAATAAACGCAGTTGACAGTAAGAGGACGTTTCTTTTATTGCTGAGATTATTAAAGATCAATACATATAGCCCAACATTTGTATCACAACTAAAGTTACATTAATAACTCTAAATTAAATATATAAGCGTACCTGTTTCTTTGTTAATTGCTCAACACAAAATAGCTGCATGTGCGTACTCCCTCAAATCCATTATATTTTCTATTTTATTCAGCTATGTTCACTTGTAGTATTCATACTATAAAATAATGCCACTGATTGTTGGAGTGCTGTAGAGATTGTTGTCCTTCTGGAAGGTTCTCCCATCTACACAGAAGAACTCTAGAGCTCTGTCCGAGTGACTATTGGGTTCTTGGTCACATCCCTGACCAAGGCCCTTCTCCCCCGATTGCTCAGATTGGCCGGGCGGCCAGCTTTAGGAAGAGTCTTGGTGGTTCCAAACTTCTTCCATTTAAGAATGATTGAGGCCACTGTGTTCTTGGGGACCTTCAACACTGCAGAAATGTTTTGGTACCCTTCCCCAGATCTGTGTCTCGGAGCTCTATGGGTATTCCTTCGACCTCACTGCTTGGTTTTTGCTCTGACATGCACTGTCAACTGTGGGACCGTTATGTAGACAGGTGTGTGCCTTTGCAAATCATGTCCAATCAGTTGAATTTACCACAGGTATACTCCAATCAAGTTGTAGAAACATTTCAAGGATGATCAATGGAAACAGGATGTACCTGAGCTCAATTTCGAGTCTCAGAGCAAAGGGTCTGAATACTCATGTAAATAAGGTATAAGGCTTTTCATTTAGGATTTTGCCTGTGCTTCTCTATTACGTTTAATTTTATCATAAATAACTCCCTAATTCTTGCCGATGACAAGCATACCCATAACATGATGCAGCCACCACCATGCTTGAAAATATGAAGAGTGGTACTCAGTGATGTGTTGTGTTGGATTTTCCCCAAACATAATGCTTTGTATTCAGGACACAAAGTACATTTCTTCACTACATTTTTTACAGTTTTACTTATGTGCCTTGATGCAAACAGGATGCATGTTTTGGAATATTTTTATTCTGTACAAGGCCTTCATTTCACTCTGTCATTTACTTTAGTATTGTGGACTAACTACAATGTTGTTGATCCATCCTCAGTTTTCTCCTTTAATTTTTTATTTATTTTTAAATTTAACCTATATTTAACTAGGCAAGTCAGTTAAGAACAAATTCTTATTTACAATGACGGCCTACACCGGCCAAACCCAGACGACGCTGGGTCAATTGTGCGCCGTCCTATGGGACTCCCAATCACGGCCGGTTGTGATACAGCCTGGAATCTAACCAGAGTGTCGTCTCAAGCACTGAGATGCAGCGCTTTAGACCGCTGCGCCACTCAGGAGCCAAATCATAGCCATTAAATATTTGAATGTTTACAAGCCCTCATTTTTGGACCACTAAATAACTGAGAGTTACAGAGTTACCGCAAGTCGCAAAGAAAACAGGAGCGGCCTCTACTATTCCAGCACCATTTCAACTTCAAATGTTTAACATCATAAAATCCCCTCTGCTTAGTCTAATATAGTGACAACTAAAAGATACCAAAAACATTTTAGTCCAATCAACGTAAGATAAATATGATATGGCTCTCCATGGTTCTGATTTCTGTGTGTGTGTGCGTGCGTGCGTGTTCGTGCAAGTAGAAAAATATGTTAGCCTACTTGAAGAGAAACGCCAATGCCATCCTCCTCTCTTTTATGTTGACGAAACGGTCTATCACTCTGTAATGCAGTACATGCTTACATTTTTTGTTGTCCTAGACAACCTGGCTAAAATGCTTCTTCGCTAGCCTAACTTCTATTCATGGACAACGTTAGCTAGTCTAGCTAGCCTTTACATCTAGCTACATATTGAACTTCCATCCTCTCTGGCCATGTGCACAACAATGTATGAATTAATGTTTGGATCAAAATCAGCGTTATAATCGTTATGGCCAGTACGGAGAATGAAGTAAAACCAAATCCCTATCTCCATCTATGTTTAATTTGGGAAAGAGATCATTTTAGCTGGCTAGCTAGCCACTGGAGGAAAACAACGCAACAAGATGCAACAATTCAATTTGTTCTGTCAATGATGTATTCTCTCAATGGGATTTGATAGGAGTGATTCCAAATCCAAGCTGGACACTTATTTTGGATGTGCCAGGACCATTTACAGTTGAGCTCGCTCAGTTTAGCTCAACGCTGATTGGCAAAATGTTTACACTTTTTTTGTCAAGGGATGCCAGATGCTTGCTGGCTTCCCTTAACTTCAATGTTACAGGCGGCAACAATGTCATACAGACAGCATCAGATAGATGGACTACACGTAGAGAGACAGAGGGGCACTGTTTCACTATCTCGGATGCCTTCTCCTGTAAGATACATTCAGCCTCATGCGAAATGAAGGAAAATGATGAGAACAATTTTTTGGAGAAGCCTGGCTTGGCATGCATGAATACACGCCACTGCTTACAGATCATTGTATGTGTGTGGTACAGAGATGGGGTAGTCAAAAATCATGTTAATCACTATTATTGCAAACAGAGTACATAAGCACATTTTAACTCATGTACATATAGAGGCTTGACATAACAAAGGTGTTGATTTAAAAAACGACCACTTTGACATGGGGGGACATATGTGTAGATCATAGGCTGTAACACAACAAAATGTGGAAAAGGTCAAGGGGTGTGAATACTTTCATAAGGCACTGTAGCTACCTCAATTACCTCGTAACCCTGCACCTCGACACTGGTACTAGCTGTATATACATATTTCTTACTCGTGTTATTCACTGTGTCACCATTTTCTACTTTTCATTTTGTATCTTTAACTTTGTATTGTTGGAAAAGGAGACCCATAAGTACGCATTTCACTGTTAGTCTACACCTGTTGTTTACAAAGCATTTAACAATGTGATTTGACTTGTCCTATGCAACTATTCAACATGTGATTTAGTCCCGATGAAGTAAGTCTGTCTGTGACTCTGTCCTGATATCGTAACATCATAATCATCACATAAAGGTCAGCATTAACAGCTCCAACATTTATCTGATGTTTGTTTATGTTGGGTCCTGCCCAGCCTAGCTCAGGTCAGGCATCATTCCTTGACCCAGCATGCATTTCCCTCTCCTGTTGGTCTGAACCATCCCATGGTGACTGTGGCTGCTGTAGGTTCTACAGTGTAGGTCACAGTCCCTTTATACCACCATATCATCTCCAGGCTACAGATCAATCCCTAAAACAACATTACCTAGCTGGAGGCCAGCCAACCGCCATCAGTTTTCACACCTAACAAACAGGATAGAGGGGGGAGAGGGAGAGAGAGAGAGAGAGAGAGAGAGAGAGAGAGAGAGAGAGAGAGAGAGAGAGAGGTGGAAGGGATATTGAGGAGGGAGAATCATCATATCTATCATCAGGATCTCTTCCAAATTTGAATAGTAAAAAAAAAAACCAACAGTGTCATGGTTGATTTGTATCTTTTCCGTTGATTCAGGCATTGGGGAAGGCGGCTGTATAAATTGCTAATCAAACCCGGCTAAGGAGAGTGACAGGTATTCTCAATGGAGCCTGGTGAAGCTTATTCACTTCTATAAATCATTCTGTCCAGTTAAATGGAAGAATATGAGCTGGTTATTTGCATCTTTCATTTACAAAAGGTCAGGTCTGACAAGAGGTCCACAGAGTAACCAGACACGCAGTGTAACGTGTGTGTATGTGTGTGTACATGTAATTCAACTGTACAAATGTATTATTGCTAGGGCTGTTACGGTGACCATATTACCTCCACACTGGCGGTCACGAGTCATGATGGCAGTCAAATTCCACGTGACCGTTGAGTCTCGGTAATTAGGCTTCTCCCAGCTCTGATGCTGCTGATGGTTATTAGTATCCTACCAAACCTGCTAACTTCCTGGTACTCAGCACTCTATTGTCCCTCTAACAACCCTGACGGCAATGGAAATGTAATCGAAAATGTAATCAAACACTTCATCAGAGCTCATGAGCTCATGTTGAGCAACATTTCTATCGGCTATGCAATTGTGTGAGAAAACAGAATGATGGCCTCTATTAAAAAGAGGAGGATCCCATCAGCTTTCTATAGACTAGACCTACTATTTTTATTTATCAACTTTCCTAATATTAAGCACAGTGCTTCTCTTCACAACAGGAGTAAAGCCTACCTGGCTGGCATGAAAATAAACCATCGTAAAAGCGTCTTCCATTCGTTATTTACGTGTATTGATAACATGTGTTTTTTTCCGCTGCCCCTTTTTCGTGACAGGTGCATGATAATATTCCATTCTAAATCAAAACAAATTTCACACATATATTATTTAGTATATGCGAAGACAAGATTAAAGACAAGAATAGTGTGATGGGTGACAATATTAGCCTATCACTTGTGAATGATATATTATCACTTGTGAATGATGCCCAGCTGTTGCACATACTTTTTTTTGCCACTTTTTCCAAATCATAGTCGCAAACCTTATGTAAGCTAGCCCAAAGGCCTATATGTTTTGATAAGGTTTGTATCACAACTAAAGTGGCCATATAACATCTTAAAATGAAGCACATTAATTCATCTGGTTTACAACAGCGTTGAGCCTAAATGGCATACATATGCAGCACGAGAGATTGGGGAAGATCATTGTCACTGTAAAAATGAACCTTTATAATAAAAGCATTACATGCATAATCGCATTTGTGGTCACTTTTGAGAATGGCGTTTTCCTGTTAATTGAACATTTGCGCATATAGCCTACTGCCGGGTGTGCATTTCTGCGCTCATAATGTGAAGAAATAGCCTTATCCTTTATCAATATTTTAAGCTAAATGTTTTCATCAGTTGCTTCAGGATCATTGCTAAAAACTGTTTTGATGCTAGTGGTTGTGCTAATTTAGGATCTATCGCATATATATTGTCCCAGACTATGTTTGGAATATTTATTTCTCGCACAGAATAGGTCAACTTTTGTACTATGGGGCTAGTGCTTTTGCTGTTTGTTAAGCCTACTCATCTTGTTGACTGATGAAATGTACATGTGGACAGTTATTCCAATATCGTCAATATGCGCCTCGGAATTGGATAAGGAGGTGCACAGTTGCATCCCCAATGTGTCTGTCTTCACTTGTAGCCTGTGAGAAAGACCCGATCACATGACAGGAAGCCATGTGTGAGAGGTGCATCAGCATGCAGCCGGGAGAAGGGAATTATAATTATTATATTCAGCCCAAGGGCACAATGGCCACTGGCTGCAAAAGGCATGGATTACGGCTTCAGAAAGGGATGCAGCTGGGAAATTTGAGGCATTATCAAGTGCTTGTAAAATTGTGAATGAGAGACTGATGAAGTGTGTACTTGTAACGGTTCTCTTTAGGTGAAGTAGAGGCGGACCAAAATGCTGCGTGGTGGTTATTCATGTTTTAATTTATAAAGACACTATACATGAATAAACTAAGAAAACAATAAACTTGAGAAAACCTAAAACAGTCCTATCTGGTGCAAACACAGAGACAGGAACAATCACCCACAAAACACTCAAAGAATATGGCTGCCTAAATATGGTTCCCAATCAGAGACAACGATAAACACCTGCCTCTGATTGAGAACCACTCCAGACAGCCATAGACTATGCTAGAAACCCCTACTATAATACAAACCCAATACCTAACAAAAACCCCAAGACAAAACACACCACATACAAAACCCATGTCACACCTTGGCCTGACCAAATTAATAAAGAAAACACAAAATACTAAGACCAGGGCGTGACAGTACTGCCCAAAAAACTAAGCAGTGCTCATGCCTTTCATGAAACTTTTTTCAAATCATCATTAAACATGAAAACATATGGCCCAACATTTGTATCACACTACATTAATAACTCTAAATTAAGCAAACAGGAATACCTGTTTCTTTGTTAACCGCTCAACACTCCCTCAAATCCATTGGAGAAAACATATTTTCTCTTTTATTCAGCTATGTTCAATTGTATTCTTCATACTATAAAATAATATAAAATAATGCCACAGAATTATAAGCAAATCTACTGCATCTTGCCATCTTGATGTAATGTATCACTAGCCACTTTAAACAATGCCACTTCATATAATGTTTTCATAACCTACATTACTCATCTCATATGTATATACTGTACTCGATACCATCTACTGCATCTTGCCTATGCCGTTCAGCCATCACTCATTTAGTAACTTTAATGTACATATTCGTATTCATTCCTTTACACTTGTGTGTATAAGGTAGCTGTTGTGAAATTGTTCTAACAAGGTTATATTACTTGTTAGATATTACTGCATGGTCGGAACTAGAAGCACAAGCATTTCGCTACACTTGCATTAACATCTGCTAACCATGTGTATGTGACAAATAAATTTGATTTGATTTGAAACCTTGTCTGCTTAATGAACTAGTGTATCCCACAGCCATATGGCATAGCCAGATCAGGGCCTAACATAAGGACAATTCAGAGTATTCTATTCTGTTCTTCTTCTAGGCTACATTTTCTTCATATTTTTCTTCATATTTAGAACTGTCTAAAATAAATAATGGATTTATTGTGATAGTGTGGGCTATATTACATGGATTTATTAGACTTTCTACATTGTAGATGTTCAAAAGGTCTGCATCAGTGGCTTGTAAGCTATGTTTGGAAGCCAGGAGTCGCTAAATGTGTTTATGTTAAGTTATGGTCAATTACTGTGAGCCCGGCAGTTATTTGCTTGACAATCACCAGCTGACAAAATTTCATGACAGCCACCGCCCTAATTATTACATTTTAATGTGCCATGAACACAACCAGTCATGATGTTTTCATCTGACTGTCAAACAAATCACTTCTAAAATTAGGTTACCTCCGCACGTTCATCCAAAATAATTCCAGCATCCAAACAGTGCACTGTGCACCTGCTAACTTTCCTTCAATTCGCAAGAGGCTGAAACTATCTCACCGGAGAAAACATTTGATTGAGAGAAACAGCACCCTTCAATCTTACTATATATAGACCATGCATACTGAATAAAAATATAAATGTAAAGTGTTGGTCCCATGTTTCATGAGCTGAAAGAAAAGAACCCAGAAATTTTCCATACGCACAAAAAGCTTATTTTTCTCAAATTTTGTGCACAAATTAGTTGACATCCCTGTTAGTGAGCATTTCTCCTTTGCCAAGATAATCCTTCCACATGACAGGTGTGGCATATCAAGAAGCTAATTAAACAGTGTTCTAAAAACTCAAACGGACAACTACGAAAAAGCTCAGACCAAGGTTATTCACCCACTGGGTCAAACAGCTGCATAAGACAAAGGCATGTTTACACAAAAACATATATTTAAACCCTCTTTCTAGGCGGATGGTCCTCCTTGCACATCTGGACAGCCAATACATCTCTGTAGCGAGGCAGGAACTCACGTGGCAACTGTTCCTTCTCACAGCATCTGACCTGACCTCGGCCCGCATTCCTCACTCCTCCCCAACTCACGGCTATCCAAACTTTATCAGTGACTGAAACCAGACTGTTG
Organism: Oncorhynchus clarkii lewisi; assembly: GCF_045791955.1. Lineage (NCBI taxonomy): Eukaryota > Metazoa > Chordata > Actinopteri > Salmoniformes > Salmonidae > Oncorhynchus > Oncorhynchus clarkii. The sequence goes on from NC_092166.1 coordinate 63,412,211, forward strand.
CCCTTCTCTCCATAGGATACATGAGATGTAACAATAACATGTTCTGACAGAATGTAAATGTTCTGCTTTCCACTTTCTCACTCAGTATTTCCATACACCCAGTTCTAATATGTTAACATGAATAAGGATATTTCAAGTTATTTAATGTTAGAACCCAACATGTTAGAACCCAACATGTTAGAACCCAACAGTCCCCCCCCCCTTCGAACAGTAACTCCATACTGTTTAAAATTTTATATCAAATCAAATCAAAGTTTATTTGTCATGTGCGCTGAATACAACAGCTGTAGACCTTACAGTGAAATGCTTACTTACAGGCTCTAACCAATAGTGCAAAAAGGTATTAGGTGAACAATAGGTATGCAAAGAAATAAAAACAACAGTAAAAAGACAGTGAAAAACAGTAGCGAGGCTATATACAGTAGCGAGACTATAAATGTAGTGAGGCTACATACAGACACCGGTTAGTCAGGCTGATTGAGGTAGTATGTACATGTAGGTATGGTTAAAGTGACTATGCATATATGAGGAACAGAGAGTAGCAGTAACGTAAAGAGGGGTTGGCGGATGGTGGCGGGACACAATGCAGATAGCCCGGTGAGCCAATGTGCGGGAGCACTGGTTGGTTGGGCCAATTGAGGTAGTATGTACATATCTACATGAATGTATAGTTAAAGTGAATGTGCATATATGATAAACAGAGAGTAGCAGTAGTGTAAAAGAGGGATGGGGGGAGGCACACAATGCAAATAGTCTTTAGAGTCTTATGGCTTGGGGGTAAAAACTGTTGAGAAGCCTTTTTGTCCTAGACTTGGCACTCCGGTACCGCTTGCCATGCGGTAGTAGAGAGAACAGTCTATGACTGGGGTGGCTGGGGTCTTTGACAATTTTTAGGGCCTTCCTCTGACACCACCTGGTGTTGAGGTACTGGATGGCAGACAGCTTAGCCACAGTGATGTACTGGGCCGTACACATAACCCTCTGTAGTGCCTTGCGGTCGGAGGCCGAGCAATTGCCGTACCAGGCAGTGATGCAACCTGCCAGGATGCTCTCGATGTTGCAGCTGTAGAACCTTTTGAGGATCTCAGGACCCCTGCCAAATCTTTTTAGTTTCTTGAGGGGGAATAGGCTTTGTCATGCCCTCTTCACGACTGTCTTGGTGTATTTGGACCATGATAGTTTGTTGGTGATGTGGACACCAAGGAACTTGAAGCTCTCAACCTGCTCGATTACTGCCGTGTCGATGAGAATGTGGGCGTAGTCGGTCCTCCTTTTCCTGTAGTCCACAATAATCTCCTTAGTCTTGGTTACGTTGAGGGATAGGTTGTTATTCTGGCACCACCCGGCCAGGTCTCTGACCTCCTCCCTATAGGCTGTCTCGTCGTTGTCGGTGATCAGGCCAAGCACTGTTGTGTCATCTGCAAACTTAATGACGGTGTTGGAGTCATGCCTGGCCATGCAGTCGTGGGTGAACAGGGAGTACAGGAGGGGAGTGAGAACTCACCCCTTGGGGGCTCCAGTGTTGAGGATCAGCGTGGCAGATGTGTTGCTACCTACCCTCACCACCTGGGGGCGGCCCATCAGGAAGTCCAGGATCCAGTTGCAGAGGGAGGTGTTTAGTCCCAGGATCCTTAGCTTAGTGATGAGCTTTGAGGGTACTATGGTGTTGAACGCTGAGCTGTAGTCAATGAATAGCGTTCTCACATAAGTGTTCCTTTTGTCCAGGTGGGAAAGGGCAGTGTGGAGTGCATTAGAGATTGCATCATCTGTGGATCTGTTTGGGTGATATGCAAATTGGAGTGGGTCTAGGGTTTCTGGGATAATGGTGTTGATGTGAGCCATTACCAGCCTTTCAAAGCACTTCATGGCTATGGACGTGAGTGCTACGGGCCTGTAGTCATTTAGGCAGGTTGCCTTTGTGTTCTGCTTGAAACATGTTGGTATTACAGACTCAATCAGGGACATGTTGAAAATATCAGTGAAGACACCTGCCAGTTGGTCAGCACATGCCCGGAGCACATGTCCTGGTAATCCGTCTGGCCCCGCAGCCTTGTGTATGTTGACTTGTTTAAAGGTCTTACTCACGTCGGCTACAGAGAGCGTGATCACACAGTCGTCCGGAATAGCTGATGCTCTCATGCATGCCTCAGTGTTGCTTGCCTCGAAGCGAGCATAGAAGTGATTTAGCTCGTCTGGTAGGCTTGTGTCACTGGGCAGCTTGCAGCTGTGCTTCCCTTTGTAGTCTGTAATAGTTTGCAAGCCCTGACACATAAGACGAGCGTCGGAGCCGGTGTAGTATGATTCAATCTTAGTCCTGTATTGACGCTTTGCCTGTTTCATAGTTCGTCGGAAGGTGTAGCAGGATTTCTTGTAAGCTTCCAGGTTAGAGTCCCGCATCTTGAAAGCGGCAGCTCTGCCCTTTAGCTCAGTGCGAATGTTTCCTGTAATCCAGGGCTTCTGATTAGGGTACAGTGCCTTGCGAAAGTATTCGGCCCCCTTGAACTTTGCGACCTTTTGCCACATTTCAGGCTTCAAACATAAAGATATAAAACTGTATTTTTTTGTGAAGAATCAACAACAAGTGGGACACAATCATGAAGTGGAAGACATTTATTGGATATTTCAAACTTTTTTAACAAATCAAAAACTGAAATATTGGGCGTGCAAAATGATTCAGCCCCTTTACTTTCAGTGCAGCAAACTCTCTCCAGAAGTGCAGTGAGGATCTCTGAATGGTCCAATGTTGACCTAAATGACTAATGATGATAAATACAATCCACCTGTGTGTAATCAAGTCTCCGTATAAATGCACCTGCACTGTGATAGTCTCAGAGGTCCGTTAAAAGCGCAGAGAGCATCATGAAGAACAAGGAACACACCAGGCAGGTCCAAGATACTGTTGTGAAGAAGTTTAAAGCCGGATTTGGATACAAAAATATTTCCCAAGCTTTAAACATCCCAAGGAGCACTGTGCAAGCGATAATATTGAAATGGAAGGAGTATCAGACCACTGCAAATCTACCAAGACCTAGCCGTCCCTCTAGACTTTCAGCTCATACAAGGAGAAGACTGATCAGAGATGCAGCCAAGAGGCCCATGATCACTCTGGATGAACTGCGGAGATCTACAGCTGAGGTGGGAGACTCTGTCCATAGGACAACAATCAGTCGTATATTGCACAAATCTGGCCTTTATGGAAGAGTGGCAAGAAGAAAGCCATTTCTTAAAGATATCCATAAAAAGTGTTGTTTAAAGTTTGCCACAAGCCACCTGGGAGACACAAACATGTGGAAGAAGGTGCTCTGGTCAGATGAAACCAAAATTGAACTTTTTGGCAACAATGCAAAACGTTATGTTTGGCGTAAAAGCAACACAGCTGAACACACCATCCCCACTGTCAAACATGGTGGTGGCAGCATCATGGTTTGGGCCTGCTTTTCTTCAGCAGGGACAGGGAAGATGGTTAAAATTGATGGGAAGATGGATGGAGCCAAATACAGGACTATTCTGGAAGAAAACCTGATGGAGTCTGCAAAAGACCTGAGACTAGGACGGAGATTTGTCTTCCAACAAGACAATGATCCAAAACATAAAGCAAAATCTACAATGGAATGGTTCAAAAATAAACATATCCAGGTGTTAGAATGGCCAAGTCAAAGTCCAGACCTGAATCCAATCGAGAATCTGTGGAAAGAACTGAAAACTGCTGTTCACAAATGCTCTCCATCCAACCTCACTGAGCTCGAGCTGTTTTGCAAGGAGGAATGGGAAAAATGTCAGTCTCTCGATGTGCAAAACTGATAGAGACATACCCCAAGCGACTTACAGCTGTAATCGCAGCAAAAGGTGGCGCTACAAAGTATTAACTTAAGGGGGCTGAATAATTTTGCACACCCAATTTTTCAGTTTTTGATTTGTTAAAAAAGTTTGAAATATCCAATAAATGTCTTCCACTTCATGATTGTGTCCCACTTGTTGTTGATTCTTCACAAAAAAATACAGTTTTATATCTTTATGTTTGAAGCCTGAAATGTGGCAAAAGGTCGCAAAGTTCAAGGGGGCCGAATACTTTCGCAAGGCACTGTATGTACGTACAGTCACTGTGGGGACGACGTCCTCGATGCACTTATTGATAAAGCCAGTGACTGATGTGGTGTACTCCTCAATGCCATTGGAACAATCCCTCATTTGGTTCCAAATAAATATCAACTTGGAAATTACTTATACATGAACAAAAAATAAAACATGATTAACATTCACATGCTGATCTATAAACACACTATGCACACTCATACAACTGATAATTACATTTCAGCTGGAACTTTTGACTTCCTCCATTTCAGCTGGAGCTTTTTCCATTTTCTATTTCCTCCTTCGGGTTCCTAAGAGGGTGCTAGCACAAGACTTGAAAAGCAAAAAGAAACACAGAATATAACAAGTATTAATAATGTGTGACGTTATGCAATGTCAATGTCCCCATCATGGTTAGCCCAAGCTACCATCTAGTGGGTTCTTTAATAACTTCCCTCCCGGAGCACACGAAAAGATAAGGTTTCCTGGGAGGAAACCCTCCCTAGACTCAATAGATTGAAGCTCACACTCTTCTCGGTCGAATTGTTTCTTCCGTGCATCTAGATACCATCTGTTGCCACTATCGCCATAACCTCGAGAGAGGACAGGCCAAAACAACAGTTTAAGACATTTCTGATTCTGGAAATCCAGACAAACTATTCACCATATGACAAATTATTACATTCCCAAATTGTCTTTACCCTAACATTTCTAAGACAAATGTCGCAGAGCATAACAACACAATGTTGAAACCATTTTGCATATTGGCTTATACTCCCTTATCATACTATCGACCTCATCGCAGAGTTATAGGGTCAGGGAGTTAGAGAGTTAACCCTTAGGGAGAAATCCCGACCATAGAGCAGACCCAATCTGGTGAGATTTGCATCAAAACAAAAACAAGAAGAAAAACAATAACAGCTATACACTTCTTCATATTATATTGATTTGATTTTGAAATCTCACCCAATGCCTCTATCCTTTCTAGTAAGGTTGATCAGGCCTCACCAGAAAGTCAGGACAAAGGTCATTCAACACCATTAAGTATTTTCTTTCCCTGTACTTCAGACTACTTATTTAAGAAAATGTCAAACATTTCCATTATTTTGCGTACCCGGTTTACATTGGGTTTTTCAGAATCTTTCTTATCAGGAGAATTTACATGGGTGCAACCAACATTCGGACAATAGATACTTCAGAAAATGTCATTTGTGTGCCCATTAACTTCTTATGGTATAGGGGACGCTTGCGTCCCTGTTACGAATCTCTTTTGGCCCGACAGTCTAGGGGGGATGGTAGTGAGACCCGTAACATAACTCATGTAAATTATAATTGTGACAAAGTACGGGTGAACGAAATAACCACGACAACCGAAATAATACCGTCAAACTCAGGGTTTATTTATAAACACACGGTAATGGGGGGGGGGGGGGGAGCAGGAAAAAGGGCTGAGCTGGACCCAAGGAAAGAAACAAATATGCAAAAACACCCCTAAGCTAGACTAGCCTATTTCAACAACAGCTAACTAACTAACCAAAATACAGTGGGTGGTCCGCCCAGTTCTAACTAGTGTATTTAACAAAAGTTCACCTACGGGTAGTGTATGCCCATGGGCGACTTGTCTTGGTTTCCCCCTTTTCCCACCAGCAAACACCATAAGCAAAAACAATACTCACCGGAGATGACAAAGTGCTTTGGAGGTGCTCAAACAAAAGAAGAGGTTAATTAATACACAAAGAGAGAGATCTACATACATGGCATTTACAAAGAGATTGTGCTACTGAAATCTATCAAGAACAGCTATCTACCAACATGGCATTACAAAGATTGAGCTCCCCTGAAATCTACCAAGAACAGCTATCTACCAACATGGCATTACAAAGATTGAGCTCTCCTGAACAAACAAATGATGGGGTTTTTAAACCATGGGGAAGGAACTGTGATAGGGTAGGAAACAGGAGGAGGTGTGTCTTCTGATTGATGGGTTGATTGTTGACTGATTGGGGAGTAATGATTTTCACCTGTGAGGGGAGAAGGAGAGAAAAGAAACACACAGGATACACACAGACACAGGATACACACAGACACAGGATACCTGTATCCGTAACACTCCCACCCTTAAAAGAGCAACCCTAGGGGGGATTGCGACTACAGTATTTAAATAAACACTCACAACAAATCAACAACCTTGCAAAACATACAGAAATCATCTTCACACACGAGACAAAGCATCTGCCAACACATTATCTGAACCCTTTTTGTGGCGGATCTCCAAATTATAATTTTGTACAATCAGCGCCCAACGCATAAGGCGCTGGTTCTGGTTGTACATTCGGTGGAGAAAAACTAAGGGGTTATGGTCAGTATACACAATCACTGGTAGGGCACTGGAACCAATGTATACTTCGAAGTATTGCAGAGCCAACAACAAAGCAAGAGCTTCTTGTTCTATTGTCGCATAGTTTGTTTGACATTTATTAAATTTACGTGAAAAATAACAAACGGGATGATCTACTCCACTCTTGTCCTGCTGCAGTAGAACAGCACCAGCACCTCTGGCACTAGCATCTACCTCTAGCTTGAACGGTTGTTCAAAATCCGGAGCAGCAAGTACAGGGGTACTACATAAGAGTGCTTTCGCTGATTCAAAAGCGCTCTTACAATCAGGGGACAACACAAATGGTCTTGCCGGACTGAGCAAATCAGTCAATGGAGCAACTACCGCAGAGAAATTTTTACAGAAGCTACGGTAGTAGCCAACCATCCCTAAAAAGCGGCGTAGCTCTCGTCTAGTGGTAGGTGCAGGGAATGCAGTTATAGCCAAGACCTTGGCATCAACAGGGCGCACCTGTCCATGGCCAACCTCTTTACCGAGATAGGTAACAGTAGCCTTCCCAAACTCGCACTTTGCCAAGTTCAGGGTTAGAGAAGCAGTTGCCAACCGTTCACATACTACCCTTAGCAAGTCAACATGATCTGACCACTCAGACGAATAAATCACTAGGTCATCAAGGTATGCACAACAATTAGGAACGCCAGCTAATACGGAGTTAACCAGTCGTTGGAAAGTGGCTGGTGCATTTCGCATCCCAAAAGCCATGACTGAGTACTGTAGGAAGTTATCTGGGGTCACAAAGGCAGAAATCTCAGAAGCACGTGAAGTTAACGGAACCTGCCAGTAACCTTTTAAGAGGTCCAACTTGGTTACATACTTAGCAGCACCAATAGTGTCGATACAGTCGTCCAGTCTGGGTAACGGGAACGAATCTGGCATTGTGACAGAATTTACCTTTCGATAATCCGTACATAACCTGGACGTACCATCAGGTTTAGGAACCAGAATGCAAGGAGAACTCCAAGGGCTTGAACTTGGCTTAGCCAGGTCATTCTCCAACAAATATCTCACCTCATCCCTCATTATCTTCCTCTTGGAAGCGTTGATACGATATGGGTGTTGCTTGATAGGTGTAGCATTTCCAACATTAATGTCATGTTCCAACACATTTGTGCGAGTAGGAACGTCATTAAAGAGACATGGAAAACTGTGTAGTAGCCTCACAATATCATTAGCCTGTCCATCCGTTAAATGAACCAGACCTGACTGGATAGACAGCAGCATTTCTGAGTTGGGCAATCTAACACACTGCTGCTGAGTATTGCGCAACTCCAAGCCATCAACATCATCAATATGACAGTCCACTATCATCGCAGTAGTAGCAGAGGAGACAGCAGTACCTTCCTCTGTTTTTGAACTATCTAACTGTGTGATGGGTCGGGTGTGGTATGCTTTCAACATGTTAATGTGACACACACGAGATTGGCGTTTTCTATCAGGAGTTTGAAGCACATAGTCAGTTTCACTTATTTTCTTTTCAATTAAATAAGGACCAGAGAAACGAGCTGACAGTGAAGATCCTGGAACAGGTAATAACACCAGTACTTGGTCACCTGGCTGTAGTGGACGAGAAACAGCCTCTTTATCATAGTGTCTTTTCATGCTCCTCTGTGAGGAAGACAGAGCTTCCTTTGCAAGAGCACAAGCTTGGTGTAGGCGCTCACGAAAGCGACTAACATAGTCCAACACATTCTCATCTCTGGTACACAACTCTTGGGACAAGAACTGTTCTTTAGGGACTTTCATTGGTCCTCTCACTGTGTGACCAAACACTAGTTCAGCCGGGCTGAAACCTAGGGACTCCTGCACAGTTTCACGAGCAGCAAACAAAACTAGAGGAACTCCCTCATCCCAATCTTTCTCAGATTCCAAACAATATTTACGTAGCATAGACTTCAGTGTCTGATGCCATCTTTCAAGCGCACCCTGAGACTCTGGGTGATAGGCGCTTGATACACGGTGCGTAATTGATAAGGATTTCAACACCTGCTTGAAGAGCTTGGATAGGAAATTGGTACCTTGATCGCTTTGTACCACCTTAGGTAACCCGAATGTCGTGAAGAATTTTATTAAGGCTTTACTCACTATCGGAGCTGTAATCCTTCTCAGAGGAATAGCCTCGGGGTATCTTGTAGCCATACACATTATCGTTAACAAAAACTGGTTACCCGATTTTGTCTTCGGTAACGGTCCGACAATCAACCACCACATGCTCAAATGGTTCACCTATGACAGGTATGGGACAAAGAGGAGCGGGAGGAATAACCTGATTTGGTTTTCCTGTTATCTGACATGTGTGGCATGTCCGACAGAACTGAGCCACATCTTGTTTTAAACCCGGCCAAAAGAAATGTCGAAGGATCCGATCATACGTCTTTGTAATTCCTAAATGACCAGACCACTGGTGATCATGAGCAAGGGATAACACATTTTGTCGAAAGGCTGTAGGAATCACTATTTGGTAAACAGCATTCCAATCTCCACCTGCATCAACATGGGATTTCCATTTACGCATGAGGAGATTACCATCAATGAAGTAAGCCACATTCTTCTTCTTCACCTCTTCTAACGAGACAACACTAGAAAAACATTTAGCAAGCTTGTTGTCAACCTTTTGGTTAGCAATCAGCTGCTCACGAGTGACTGGTAATTGTATTGCATCAGCAATAACTTCAACGTACTTTGATTCTTTCCTGGGCTGTTTGTCAGAGGTGATCAGCTTCTCAGAGGTATCACACAATCCATCCTCTTGATCATCCTCTTTGAACAGAACAGTGTTCGACAAATCTATCACGTCACCCTCTTGTAGTGCCTGAGCACGAGTGACAGCACAAGCGGGGAACACATGTGGATAACTCTGTGCCAGCTCATTCGAGAGAGAGTGGTCACTTTTATCCAATACTTCCAATACGGGTACTACCTTTCCTCCGGCAATATCGTTACCCATTATAAAGGTCACACCTTTCACTGGCAACTTAGGACGTACCCCCACTCTGAATATTCCACTGATTAACTCAGAGTGTACTTTCACAAAGTGCAACGGCACTGGGACAAAACCCATTTCAATACCCTGCACTAACACACTGGAACCACAGTATGTATCGTCAGATAAGGGCAACACATCAGACAATATAAACGACTGCGCCGCACCAGTATCTCTAAGGATTTTAACCGGACGCTGAGACGCTTCGTCATTCGTTAGGGACACAAACCCATCGGAAATGAATGGTTCATAACTACGGTCGGGGACTGAGACTTTCAAACTACAGTTACTCTGAGGCACCTGTTTTGTTGTAGACCTCACAACCGTACGAATTAGAGCAACACCTGTTGGTGGCTTGGCACGAAGAGGCATCCCTTGTTTGCGTTTAAGCAGGAAGCAATCATTAATCATATGTCCCACTTTATGACAATAGAAACAGGAACGCTCATACTTCTGCCGTGCTTGATATACTACTGCTGGTCGACTAGGGCTAAAGGTAGGAAACTCAGTGGTTCTACTCTCAGTTTGAGCCGAAAACACAATCTTGTGCGTCAACACAAACTCGTCTGCCAACACAGACGCTTCTGCCAGGGAGGATACTTTCTGTTCGTTTAGGTAAACTACAATGCGTTCGGGTAAGCAATTTTTAAACTCTTCCAACAAGATTAACTCCCGGAGAGAGTTGAAATCAGTTACCTTACTAGCAGCATGCCATTTATCAAACAGATTTCCCTTGTCTCTAGCAAATTCCACATAAGTCTTACTAGAAGACTTTCTATGAGACCTAAATCTCTGTCGGTATGCCTCAGGCACAAGCTCATAGGCACGAAGAACAGTAGCTTTGACCACTTCATAATTCAAACTGTCCTCCAGAGGTAGCGCTGACAAAACCTCTTGGGCTTTACCAGTTAAGTTACACTGAAGTAATAGACACCATACCTCTTCAGGCCACTTCAATGCTACGGCTATACGCTCAAATACACAAAAATAGGAGTCAACCTCCGACTCTCTGAACAAAGGTACTAAGGCAATCTGCCTACTAATGTCAAACGTGTTTGAGGACACAGCAGGTGAGGACGACTCACTAACAGGCACAGTAGGAACGAAGGCTAACCTTGCTGTCTCTGCCTCCAGTTCCATCTGGCGCATTTTAAACGTCATCTGCCTCTGTTCTCGTTCTCGTTCTTTTTCTGCCTCAATTTTACACATCTCCAAATCTAAATGCCGCTGTTCTCTTTCTGCCTCAATTTTACACATCTCCAACTGGAGAGTCTCTCGCCTAATTTGGGCTCTCTCTTCCACCTCTAGTTGGAACTGTGCTAAACGGACATCCCTACTGGCATCACCGTTTGACAGTGGGGAGAGTGGATCAAAATGGGACAATGTGGCTGGTGTTTTAGCCTCGCCCTCATTATCAGACACCAATGGGCTTACAGAAGCAGCAACATCCCCTACAGGGTTAGTAGACTCAGGCAGCGGTAACACAAGCACTTGCTCTTCCAACAATACATTTAATACTAGCTGTTTAACCTCCGCCTTAACTACACTCTGCGGAATCGATATTGAATAATGGTCAGCCAAGGTCACTAAATCAACTCTACGACATTTGTCAAAAACCTCCCACGAAGGGTTATCCAAAAAGGACTTCAAATCAAAAGTAGCCATCTTACACTACTTCACAAGAGCCAACGAAAATAGCAAACACTAATGCTACTTCAGCTATAACGTTCAACACTGAACTATGCCACTATCAACAATCTACATGAGCGGCATGGGTGTCAGTAAAGACAGATCCCGGATGAGCCCCCACTTATGTTACGAATCTCTTTTGGCCCGACAGTCTAGGGGGGATGGTAGTGAGACCCGTAACATAACTCATGTAAATTATAATTGTGACAAAGTACGGGTGAACGAAATAACCACGACAACCGAAATAATACCGTCAAACTCAGGGTTTATTTATAAACACACGGTAATGGGGGGGGGGGGGGGGGGAGAAGGAAAAAGGGCTGAGCTGGACCCAAGGAAAGAAACAAATATGCAAAAACACCCCTAAGCTAGACTAGCCTATTTCAACAACAGCTAACTAACTAACCAAAATACAGTGGGTGGTCCGCCCAGTTCTAACTAGTGTATTTAACAAAAGTTCACCTACGGGTAGTGTATGCCCATGGGCGACTTGTCTTGGTTTCCCCCTTTTCCCACCAGCAAACACCATAAGCAAAAACAATACTCACCGGAGATGACAAAGTGCTTTGGAGGTGCTCAAACAAAAGAAGAGGTTAATTAATACACAAAGAGAGAGATCTACATACATGGCATTTACAAAGAGATTGTGCTACTGAAATCTATCAAGAACAGCTATCTACCAACATGGCATTACAAAGATTGAGCTCCCCTGAAATCTACCAAGAACAGCTATCTACCAACATGGCATTACAAAGATTGAGCTCTCCTGAACAAACAAATGATGGGGTTTTTAAACCATGGGGAAGGAACTGTGATAGGGTAGGAAACAGGAGGAGGTGTGTCTTCTGATTGATGGGTTGATTGTTGACTGATTGGGGAGTAATGATTTTCACCTGTGAGGGGAGAAGGAGAGAAAAGAAACACACACAGGATACACACAGACACAGGATACACACAGACACAGGATACCTGTATCCGTAACAGTCCCACTTGGCCAAAAACCAGGGAAAATGCAGCACGGCAAATTCAAATACATTTATATAAAAATCTTTCACTTTCATTAAATCACACCTGTAAGATACTCAATTAAAGCTACACTCGTTGTGAATCCAGCCAACATGTCAGATTTTTAAAAGGCTTTTCGGCGAAAAGACAAGAAGCTATTATCGGATGATAGCACAACAGTCAACAAAGAGGGTAGCATATTTCAACCCTGTAGGCGCTACACAAAACGCAGAAATAAAATATAAAACATGCCTTACCTTTGACGAGCTTCTTTTGTTGGCACTCCAATATGTCCCATAAACATCACAATTGGTCCTATTGTTCGATTAATTCCGTCCATATATATCCAAAATGTCCATTTATTTGGCGCGTTTGATCCAGAAAAAAACAGCTTCCAAAATGTGCAACGTCACTACAAAATATTTCAAAAGTTTCCTATAAACTTTGCCAAAATAATTCAAACTACTTCTGTAATACAACTTTAGGTATTTTTAACCGTTAATAATCGATCAAATTGAAGACGGGTCTATCTGTTTTCAATAGAGGACGAGAGGAAACTAATGCTACTTTTCAAGTCTTGGCCAACTCTCAACAGCGTTACCCTTTTCTAGGATAGCCCTACTTCTTCATTGAACAAATGAATAACCTCAACCAAATTCCAAAGACTGATGACATACAGTGGAAGCGGTAAGAACTGAAAACAAGTTCCTGAGAAATATCGTTTGCCAATGAGAAAAAAACAAAACATTCAAAAACAAAACATTCTTAACGGTTAGTCCTGCTACATAAGTTAACTCACAGACATGATTCAAACAGTTTTAGAAACTTCAGAGTGTTTTCTCTGAAGTTTCTAAAACTGTTTGAATGATGTCTGTGGGTATAACAGAACTCATATGGCAGGTAAAAGCCTGAGAAAAAATCCAACCAGGAAGTGGGAAATCTGAGGTTTGTAGTTTTTCAAGTCACTGCCTATCGAATATACAGTGTCTATGGGGTCCACTAGATGTCAACAGTCTGTAGAACCCTGTTTGAGGCTTCTACTGTGAAGGAGGGGGTAATGAGAGCTGATTGAGTCAGGTGTCTGGCAGAGTGCCATGAGCTCAGTCTCGCACGCTCCCGTGAGAGTTAGCTGCGTTCCATTGCATTTCTACAGACAAAGGAATTCTCCGGTTGAAACATTATTGAAGATTTATGAAAAAACCATCCTAAAGATTGATTCTATGTTTCTATGACTTTTCGTCTGAACTTTCCCCTGGACTTGCCCGTGCCTCGTGAGTTTGGATTTGTGTACTAAACGCGCAAACAAAAATGAAGTATTTGGACATAAATTATGGACTTTATCGAACAAAACAAACATTTATTTTGGAACTGGGACTCCTGGGAATGCATTCTGATGAAGATCATCAAAGGTAAGTGAATATTTATAATGTTATTTCTGACTTCTGTTGACTCCACAACATGGCGGGTATCTACATGGCTAGTTTTTATGTCTGAGCGCCATACTCAGATTATTGCATGGTTTGTTTTTTCCGTAAAGTTTTTTTGAAATCTGACACAGCGGTTGCATTAAGGAGAAGTGGACCTATAATTCCATGCATAACACTTGTATCTTTTAGCAATGTTTATTATGAGTATTTCTGTAAATTGATGTGGCTCTCTGCAAAACCACCGGAGGTTTTGGAACTACTGAACATAACGCACCAATGTAAACTCAGATTTTTGGATATAAATTTCAACTTTATCGAAAAAACATACATGTCTTGTGTAACATGAAGTCCTATGAGTGTCATCTGATGTAGATCAATGGTTAGTGATTAATCTTATCTCTATTTCTGCTTTATGTGACTCCTCTCTTTGCCTGGAAAAATGTCTGCGTTTTTCTGCGACTAGGTGCAGACCTAACATAATCGTTTGGTGTGCTTTCTTCGTAAAGCCTTTTTGAAATCGGACACTGTGGCTGGATTTACGACAAGTTTACCTTTAAAATGGTGTAAAATACTTGTATGTTTGAGGAATTTTAATTATGGGATTTCTGTTGTTTTGAATTTGGGCGCCCTGCAATTTCACTGGCTGTTGGCGAGGTGGGACACTACCATCCCACATATCCCAGAGGTTAATTAAGGAGCAGTTCTCTCTCTGTGAGTCTAACCCCAAGAAGTTCTGGAGAATAAACCCTCCTCTTCACAGCTGCCCATGTACCTTAATGTTGATGATGTGGTTGTTACTGACAAGAAGCACATGGCTGAGCTCTTTAATCACAACTTCATTAAGTCAGGATTCCTATTTGACTCAGCCATGCCTCCTTGCCCGTTCAACATTTCCGCATCTCCACCCCGTCTAATGTGACTATCCTCGATGCTTATCACCTTTTCCCTTGCCCCACTACAAAGTTTCTCCCTGCAGGCAGTCACTGAGTCAGAGGTGCTAAAGGAGCTCCTTAAACTTGACCCCAAAAAGGCAGAGTTGCAAAGAAAAGGCCATATCTCAGACTGTCCAATAAAAAGAGAAGATTAAGAGGGGCAAAAGAACGCAGACACTGTACAGGGGAACTCTGCCTAGAAGGCCAGCATCTCGGAATCGCCTCTTCACTGTTGACGTTGAGACTGGTGTTTTGCGGGTACTATTTAATGAAGTTGCCAGTTGAGGACTTGTGAGGCGTCTGTTTCTCAAACTAGACACTAATGTACTTGTCCTCTTGCTCAGTTGTGCACCGGGGCCTCCCACTCTTTCTATTCTGGTTAGAGCCAGTTTGCGCTGTTTCTGATCAATTTTATGTTATTTTAATGTACCAAAAAAATTATTTTCTTTCAAAAACAAGGACATTTCTAAGTGACCCCAAACTTTTGAACGCTAGTTTATTTTTCAGACCCTTTGCTTTGAGACTCGAAATTGACTCGAAGCCACTCCTCAGTAAAAGGCACATGACAGCCCGCTTGAAGTTTGCCAAAAGGCACCCAAAGGACCCTCAGACCATGAGAAACAAGATTCTCTGGTTAGATGAAACCAAGATTGAGCTCTTTGATCTGAATGCCAAGCTTCACATCTGGAGGAAACCTGGTACCATCCCTACGGTGAAGCATGGTGGTGGCAGCATCATGCTGTGGGGATGTTTTTCAGCAGCAGGGACTGGGAGACTAGTCAGGATCGAAGGAAAGATGAACGGAGCAAAGTACAGAGAGATCCTTGGTGAAAACCTGCTCCAGAGCGCTCAGGACCTCTGGCTGGGGCAAAGGTTCACTTTCCAACAGGACCATGACCCTAAACACACAGCCAGGACAACACAGGAGTGGCTCCGGGACAAGTCTCTGAATGTTCTTGAGTGGCCCAGTCAGAGCCCGAACCCGATCTAACATATCTTTAGAGATCTGAAAATAGCTGTGCAGCGACGCTCCCCATCCAACCTGACAGAGTTTGAGAGGATCTGTAAAGAAGAATGGGAGAAACTCCACAAATACAGGTGTGCCAAGCTTGTAGCGTCATACCCAATAAGATTCTAGGCTGTAATCGCTTCCAAAAGGTGCTTCAGCAAAGTACTGAGTAAAGGGTCTGAATACTTATGTAAATGTGTTATTTCAGTTTTGTATTTTTAATACATTTGCAAAAAATTCTAAAAACCTTTTTTGCTTGGTCATTACGGGTTATTGTGTGTAGACTGAAGAGGCTCAAGCAGAATAATTTTTTCACAATATTTTTTTTATGCCCAGCTCATGAAGCCCTTTGATTATGTAAGGCCTGATCTAATTGCCTGTTCTGCCTAGTGGTAAGTCCTAGTGGTAAATCCTAGTGGTAAGTCCTAGTGGTAAGTCCTAGTGGTAAGTCCTAGTGGTAAATCCTAGTGGTATGGGTTAGCCACACTGAAGGCCTATCTTGGGTCTTTCTTCTAATCAGGGGAGAAACTGACTGCTTTGATAATCAGCTCCTTATTTTGTCAGACTCATTCTCTTCTTTCTTTGTAATTTTTATTCCTATATTTGCATTCTGTTTTCTCTCCCTCTTTCTTTTATTCCCACTAGTCTGTACATATTTCAGTCACACTGTTTTTTTAAATGAGTCCTCCTTTCCTCCGTTTGTATCTCGTCTTGTTCCTCTCCTCCTCTCTCGCTGTATCGCATCACAATTTTGTTCCTCCATATTGCATGTTCGTCTCCCCTAATCTCTCTCTCCCTCCGTGCGTCCACCTGCCAGGTTCTGTGTGTGTGTGTGCATCTCTCTCTTCCATTTTCTCTCTCTTTCTCGCTCTCTCATTGTCTCTCTCTCCTCCCTCTCTCTCTCTTTCTCTCTCTCTGCCGCCAGTCAGCAGGTGTGTGTTGTTCTGTCCTGAGAAGCAGGATTATCCTCCAGGAAGTGAGTAAACCCATTGTGTGAGAGAGAAGAGACATCAAGCTCAACAAAATGGACTGAAACACACTGCAAGAATCAAACCAAGATCTGGTCCATACAGGAGCTGGGATGATATTTATCCCTGTTCCTTACTTACGGGCTGGGGTCAGAAGTGCACTATAGGAAATAGAGTGTGATTTGGAAGTCAGTGTTTCATCTCCGTTTCACTTTTAGAATTGTATCTTCTGATCCTCGAATGAGGCTCTGAAAGGCTTTAATTGTTTCCCCCAACACAAACCAATTACCATGTCATGAATTGGAATGACCCTCATTAAAAAGACTTAAAAGACAAAGTAATATCCACATTAACAACAACACCTTTAGGCCTAATGTACTGTGTACTACCCTCCACCTTTAAAACAAATCTGCCTCCCTCTATCACATGATCTTTATTTGCATTAGAAAAAGAGATTAAATAATTATATTAGCGACGTTATTTAATCTCTTTAAGATTACTATTCACAGTGAATTAATGGCGGGCAGGAGTTTTGGTGGTGTGTTCATTCGGTGTATCATCCTACTTTTGTCTTTTAATCACATTGGGCAGAGCTGGGTAATAATCCTTCACATAATCATTCCACTCTACCTCTTTACTGCGCACCATCAGGATTGCTCACTCTCCTTCTTTCTCCCTGTTCTTCTCTTTGTCTCTTTGACTCTCTCTCTCTCATCCTTTTTCTCTCCCTCTCTGTGTCCTTACCTCCCCTCGTTCCTCTTACTTCTCCCTCCCCTCCATACATGTGCTGAATATGACCTCTGAGTCCATACACCTATGACGCTACGGCACTCAACTACTCTGTGACAACCATAGAGATTCACTGAACTATAGGATCTCTATGGTAAAAATAATCGATGACAGAGTGACAGGCTGGGTCAACGCAGGGTCAGTATATTGGGACATCCTGACTGTACTATATAGGTTGACATTAACACACATTAACACACAGGGCTATAGAGATGAAGAGAAGCTTCACCGGTTTAAACATTACGAATGACTGCCTGTATCAATACTGCAATGTGTGCATTAGCACTTGTTTCCTGTTCGGAAAGCAAGGACAGAGGACAGAGATGGCGGAGAGGGAGAATGAGAGAGAAGGATTCAAGTGTTAAATTAAATAAACAGTTCAAGTTTCAAAGCTTGTGTAAACCAGTACAGTGAAATTCTTACCTTGAGAGCTCTTTAGAAGAAACATTCAGAGAAGAAGAAAGTTAGAGACAGAACAGAGTAATATATCTGCTATCAATTCTGCGTAATTCTGCGTATACTAGAACTGTGCTGTGAAATCTCTGTTGATGTCTCAGTCAAAACAGCTGCATTATTTACTACAGTTAGTCAAACAGATGTGTCAGTAGTGTTTGTCTGTCACTGTCACTGTCAGATTATCCTCACAGGTTTAAAGACTCAAAGTACACTAATTTACAGTGCCTTCAGAAAGTATTGAGTATTCCACATTTTGTTGTGTTACAGCCTGAATTCAAAATGGATTAAACTAGACATTCTCTTTCACCCATCCATACACAATACCCCATAAGGGAAAGTGAAAACATGTTTAGACATTTTTGCAAATTTATAGAAAATTAAATACAGAAATATCTCATTTGACTGTGGGTACTAACTTAAAAAGTAGCTACCAATATTCCATTTATTGAAAAACGCAAAATAAATAGTTTTGACACTATTGAAAAACCATCCCCTGGCTTTTCCCAAATACCCGGTATACAGTATACCACCCAAGCCTAATTATAACCCACATAATAATTCACATTTCCTGTTGTTGGAGGATCATTTTTCTGCTTTAGAAAACTGGCTCAAATGAAGATCCTACATCTGGTTTGGAACAATTTTTATTTGTGAACTGAAATGAATGACACATTTTTGGAGGGATGTAATGTGAGTGCTGGTGAGTCATTTAGATCTAAGTGCAATGAAGTGAAACCATTTCTCATTCTTGGACCTTCACATTTCAGGAATCTCTCCTAATTGGTCCATTATCTCGTATTTGGTCTAAATTTGTGTTGACATCACACCCTCTTAGATGAGATCAATGTGATCACTTAGATTTGGTTTGATCTCATGATTCTCCTGGGAGAGAGTAGATCCCAAAGAACTTGACCTCATAACCCTGTGACCTGAAGCTTCAAACAGTGGTGTGTGATCACTACGAGACGGCATGGCACCTTATTTATGTATATTTTTTTTAATTTTACCCCTTTTTTCTCCCCAATTTCGTAGTATCCAATTGTTGTAGTAGCTACTATCTTGTCTCATCGCTACAACTCCCGTACGGGCTCGGGAGAGACGAAGGTTGAAAGTCATGCGTCCTCCGATACACAACCAAGCCGCTGCTTCTTTAACACAGCGCACATCCAACCCGGAAGCCAGCCGCACCAATGCGCCGGAGGAAACACCGTGCACCTGGCCACCTTGGCTAGCGTACACTGCGCCCAGCCCGCCACAGGAGTCGCTGGTGCGCGATGAGACAAGGACGCCCCTACCGACCAATCCCTCCCTAACCCGGGCGACGCTAGGCCAATTGTGCGTCGCCCCACGGACCTCCCGGTCGCGGCCGGTTACGACAGAGCCTGGTGCATGGCACCTTATTGACCAACTCTCAGGATAACCTTTTAGCTGTGTACATTCTGGGAACCATACCTATATTATTACAGATACAGTCATGGCCAAAAGTTTTGAGACACAAATATGAATTTTCACAAAGTCTACTGCCTCAGTTTGTATGATGGCAATTTGCATATACTCCAGAATGTTATGAAGAGTGATCAAATGAATTGCAATTAATTGCAAAGTCCCTCTTTGCCATGCAAATGAACTGAATCCCCCCAAAATATGTCCACTGCATTTCAGCCCTGCCACAAAAGGACCAGCGGACATCATGTCAGGGATTCTCTCGTTAACACAGGTGTGAGTGTTGATGAGGACAAGGCTGGAGATCACTCTGTCATGCTGATTGAGTTCGAATAACAGACTGGAAGCTTCAAAAGGAGGGTGGTGCTTGGAATCATTGTTTTTTCTCTGTCAGCCATGGTTACCTGCAAGGAAACACGTGCCGTCATCATTGCTTTGCACAAAAAGGGCTTCACAGGCAAGGATATTGCTGCCAGTAAGATTGAACCTGAATCAACCATTTATTGGATCATCAAGAACTTCAAGGAGAGCGGTTCAATTGTTGTGAAGAAGGCTTCAGGGCGCCCGAGAAAGTCCAGCAAGCGCCAGGACCATCTCGTAAAGTTGATTCAGCTGCGGGATCGGGGCACCACCAGTACAGAGCTTGCTCAGGAATGGCAGCTGGCAGGTATGAGTACATCTGCACGCACAGTGAGGCGAAGACTTTTGGAGGATGGCCTGGTGTCAAGAAGGGCAGCAAAGAAGCCACTTCTATCCAGGAAAAACATCAGGGACAGACTGATATTCTGCAAAAGGTACAGGGATTGGACTGCTGAGGACTGGGGTAAAGTCATCGTCTCTGATGAATCCCCTTTCCGATTGTTTGGGGCATCCGGAAAAAAGATTGTCCGGAGAAGACAAGGTGAGCGCTACCATCAGTCCTGTCATGCCAACAGTAAAGCATCCTGAGGCCATTCATGTGTGGGGTTGCTTCTCAGCCAAGGGAGTGGGCTCACTCATAATTTTGCCTAAGAACACAGCCATGAACACATCCTCCGAGAGCAACTTCTTCCAACCATCCAGGAACAGTTTGGTGACGAACAATGCCTTTTCCAGCATGATGGAGCACCTTGCCATAAGGCAAAAGTGAAAACTAAGTGGCTTGGGGAACAAAACATAGATATTTTGGGTCCATGGTCAGGAAACTCCCCAGACCTTAATCCCATTGAGAACTTGTGGTCAATCCTCAAGAGGCGGGTGGACAAACAAAAACCCACAAATTCTGACAAACTCCAAGCATTGACTATGCAAGAATGTGCTGCCATCAGTCAGGATGTGGCCCAGAAGTTAATTGACAGCATGCCAGGACGGATTGCAGAGGTCTTGAAAAAGAAGGGAAATATTGACTCTTTGCATCAACTTCATGTAATTGTCAATAAAAGCCTTTGACACTTGAAATGCTTTTAATTATACTTCAGTATTCCATAGTAACATCTGACAAAAATATCTAAAGACACTGAAGCAGCAAACTTTGTGAAAATTAATATTTGTGTCATTCTCAACACTTTTGGCCATGACTGTACATGAAATTACCATCCCTTCAGGTCTACAGGAAAATAAACACACTCACAGCATTAAGGACATGCCAGCAGCAGTGATGTCTATGGCCATCTAGTCACATACGTCTGAGAATGGCCTATGGCTGCTTGTTGAAATAAGGAACTATGATGCCGCCTCTGAGGAAAGTCTGTGTGGTTATTCTCGAAATTAATCAAGAAATGACTGTAATAAAGTCGATCTATGCTTCTTACAGCCACATACACACAATCCCATGACTGGAAACTACTGAGTTTGCTCTTATCTGTCCTCCACTGTCAATGAACGTCTGGACCAGTTTACTGCCAGCAGTACAAGGGACCAAAAGTAGCACTTGAAAACTGGGCTTTACCTCCATATCAGAGGGGTAATGTATTGTCTCCCAGAACCCCCTGCAGCATCAGTGCAAAGCAGAGCCTGAATCCACGCATTAAGAGTGATCCTATGATCACAGCCCACCACACTGAACCACCCTGCCCCAGCCTGCCCAGAGTATTACTATTCTGTACTAGAGAGGAACGGTTAAGCTCTTTGCAAAAGTTGTAAGTTGCAATGTGATTAGTACAATCTAGTGGTGGAGGTACTGTAATTTAGGAGATCTGAAAAGTACTGTTTGAATATTATGGTGTAATTTATGTTTAATCAAATATTGATTCATAAAGATCCTATTCATAATGATATGACAGTATCACCCCAACTCTCATCAGAATGTCTATTATAATAGAGAGAATTACTGTGTTCTTCTCCACCTCTTCCACCTCATTCCGATAGCCCTGTCTTCTTTCATCAAACGGTGACCTCGCTCCCTTTCTCATATTAAACCTAATCTGGGTTTGTAGAGTATATTATACCTCTCCAACCCTACTGAACACACAATATTTCACACTACGCCAACTTTGTAGGAGACCTAGCAACTGATGACACGTTTTCCTACTATTTGTATCTAGGTTCTCTTTCAAGCATGAATGAGAAGACGGACGAGGGGGTTCTGAAGAAGGATCATGACAGAAAGGAACGAGGGATATAAGGGGAAATAGAACAAATAAAAGGATAGACAGAAGACAGACAGAGGTAGACACAAAGGGAAAAAAATGGATGCAATCTTTGTTTCAAAATGCTTAAGAAGAAAAAAATGAATATTCAAAGATTGACATTAGGCTATGAATAAGAAACAGGATAGAATAATCAGGAGCATCACTTTACAGCCTTGCCATGTATTCTGATGAGAGCGCATTCAGCTTGTGCGTGGAAACCCATTGGCATTTCTGTTACTGAATCTAGTTCAAGCATAACATTAATTCTATGGGACTATTCAGAATTCACAACAACTACAAGAGCCCCCTCCCCTCCTTTCACACACAGACACACACTCATACACACACACATACGTACGCACACACATACAGACGCGCTCATTATCTCTGTCTCTCTCTGACACACACTCACACACCTTGTCTCTCTGCTCTTCTCTAAGTGTTTCACCCTCCAGATGTTTGCTTCTTTCTTGCTTCCTCCTGTCACTTTGATGTTTCTTCAATCCTATTCCTGTCATCCAGTGGTTCCCAAACTGTAGAGGGCGCGAGGGGTCGGAAGTTACTTAGGTTGGTTGTTTTTCAACCACTCCACAAATATCTTGTTAACAATCTATAGTTTTGGCAAGTCAGTGCATGACACAAGTAATTTTTCCAACAATTGTTTACAGACAGAAAATTGTTAACAGACAGACACTTTTTGGAGAAATGTCCTCTCGTCTGACAAAACAAAAATACAACTGTTTGGCCATAATGACCATTGTTATGTTTGGAGGAAAAAGGGGGAGCCCTGCAAGACAAAGAACAACATCCCAACCGTGAAACATGGGGTTGGCAGCATCATGTTGTGGGGGTGCTTTGCTGCAGGAGGGACTGGTGCACTTCACAAAGTAGATGGCATCATGAGGGAAGAAAATTATGTGGATATATTGTAGCAACATCTCAAGACATCAGTCAGGAAGTTAAAGCTTGGTCGCAAATGGGTCTTCCAAATGGACAATGACCACAAGCATACTTCCAAAGTTGTGGAAAAATGGCTTAAGGACAACAAAGTCAAGGTATTGGAGTGGCCATCACAAAGCCCTGGCCTCAATCCTATACAAAATGTGTGTGCAGAACTGAAAAGGCGTGTGCGAGCAAGGAGGCCTACAAACCTGACTATGGATATGGAAGACGTGCTGCACCATAAGCTGGGCCGTCTCCTTGGCTGAAAGTAACTTAGGAAGAGGGATGAAATGGGCGGCCTTGGAGATGGTGGTGTTGCCATCTGACGAAGCCCAGTGACAAAATCCAGAGAAATATGGGACAGGAAGTGGTTGTAAGAGGCCAGAAGGAGCTTTCCATGCAAAATACATGTCTTTTTTCAGGGGACATTATGGCCAGACAAAGGGGATGCAGCTGGGAAATTTGAGGCATTATGAAATGCTAGTCAAATTGTGAATGAGAGACTGATGAAGTGAGAACAGCCTGCGCAAAAAAACAAAGCAGAGCTAATTTCTATCGTGCAACTTAGAAAAAATCATTAGAGTCGCATCATGCAGCCTTAGAATGTATTAAAAATCACAACATATAGCCTAAAATGTGTACTACAACTAAAGTTACATAAATAACTCTAAATTAAGAAAATAGGAGTACCTGTTTCATTGTTAACCGCATAACACAGAAAATATCCTTTCTATTTTATTCAGCTATGTTCAATTGTATTCTTCATACTATAAAATAATGCCAAGGAATTCTAAGCAAATCTTGTCTGCTAAATGAACTAGTGTATCCCACAGCCATATGGCATAGCCAGATCAGGGTCTAACATAAGGACAATTCAGAGTATCTGTTCTTCTGAAATACACTACATTTTCTTCATATCATGTTTCTTTAGACCGGTCTAAAATAAATCATGGACTTATTGTGATGGTGTAGACTATATTACATTGATTTATTATCCTTTTTCAAATGTAGATGTTCCAAAGGTCTGCATCAGTGAGGCATTAGGCTATGCGTAGAAGCCAGAAGATGCTAAATGTGTTTATGTTAATTAACGGTCAATTACCATGAGACCGGCCGTTATTTGCTTGACAATCACGGGCTGACAAAAAATATCATGATCACCACAGTCCTACGTGCGACATATGCATAGTTTTTTTAAATGGGTCACAAATGAGTAGAATTGCAGGAAATAAGATTTAAACCTGCAAAATTCTCTCCACCAACAAGAGGGGTGTGAACAGTTTGTCATGAACAGTGCTTGTGCCCATATAAATAGACGTGGTGCGGGGAGGGTCGTTCTCCAATGCTGGAAATGGGGCCCCGAGTGAAAAAGTTTGGGAACCCCTGCTGTAATCTATCTGTCTATCCGTCCATCCTTACCCTGCCGTCTACCTCTCTCTCTCTCTCTCTCTCTCTCCCTCCAAACCTGTCTGTGACTCCATCCCCCTTGTCACCTATCTGTCTTCCCCACAACTTCATTCCTCTGTTCTCCTTTGCTCATAATCCCTTGCTTCCATAACCCTGTCATTCCGCTGCCTCTCTCTCTTGCTTTCCCCCTTGGCCCAGTATCTCTCTCTTTTTCACTTTCAAGTCTCCAGTCCTATTTTCTCCTGCTTTTCCTCCCCCACTCTCATGTTGTACTTACTATACAACCCCTGTTGTCCGCTATTCCCTCCCCTCTCTCTCTCTCTCTCTCTCTCTTTATCTCTCTCTCTGACCAAGAAAGACCATACAAAGGAAGAGGTAAACATACACACACAGTCACTGAACTGCTTTGGTGGAAGTGAAAGTGTTGAGAAAGGAGAGGAAAGGGAGGATGGTGAAAGGGAAAGTAAAGGAGAGTAAAGAAGAGTAGAGCAACGGTTGAGGGTGAGCAAAAGCCCTTGTTTTTGTACCTGTTTATAATTTCAAACCATTTAGGTTTTCTATAATCCACACTGGGAGAAATTGTTCTAATCTGAGCTGGCGTCAGTGTGTGTGCAGATATGCGGAGAGGAACACCAGTGCATCAGCTGCCGTCCAGGCTCTTGTCGTTGCTGTGGTTTTGACTGACAGGCGGAGGGTATCGCTGTGGTCTCAGCACAGATTAGAATTGGAAACAAACCAAACACAAGGAGGATTTCAGACAGGTTTGCCAGGTCTAGCTAAAATGTTTAGCTCAATGACCTCTGAAAACCCGCCCACAAGGGCTGAAAACTATCCCAAAAAATGTTTTACAGCAAGAGAAGAGTTGCCACATTTATCCAAAAACCCTTTTTCCATAACTTTATTGAGAAAATAAAAAACGAATATCGACGTCATTCTTAACAAGGTAGGCTAAGAAGCAAAATTCTGTTTTCCATCAAAATAATAATTATTGCGAGTTTAAGATTGTCGCAAGAGAAAAGATAAATCACTCCTATTAAACTCTCCAGACCATTTCTTGGACCCCACTGTGACTATTAAAACCTATTAAAACCTACCCAGAAACTGTGGATAAATGGCAGTATTCGCGCAAAACTGAAAAGCGTGAAACACCGCATTTAACCATGGCAAGGTGACTGGGAATATGGCAGAATACAAACAGTGTAGTTATTCCCTCCGTAAGGCAATCAAACAGGCAAAACGTCAGTACAGAGACAAAGTGGAGTCGAAATTCAACGGCTCAGACACGAGACGTATGTGGCAGTGTCTACAGACAATCACGGACTACCAAAGGAAAACCAGTCACGTCACGGACACCAATGTCTTGCTTCTGGACAAGCTAAACACCTTCTTTGCCCGCTTTGAGGATAACACAGTGCCACCAACACGGCCCACTACCAAGGACTGTGGGCTCTCCTTCTCCGTGGCCGACGTGAGTAAGACATTTAAGTGTGTTAACCCTCACAAGGCTGCCAGCCCAAACAGCATCCCTAGCCGCATCCTCCGAGCATCCACATACCAGCTGGCTAGTGTGTTTACAGACATATTCAATATCTCCCTATTCTAGTCTGCTGTCTCCACATGCTTCAAGTTGGCCACCATTGTTCCTGTACCCAAGAAAGCAAAGGTAACTGAACTAAATGACTCTCGCCCCATAGCACTCACTTCTGTCATCATGAAGTACTTTGAGAGACTAGTCAAGGATCGTATCACCTCTACCTTACCTGTCACCCTAGACCCACTTCAATTTGCTTACCGCCCCAATCGATCCACAGACAATGCAATTGCCATCGCACTGCACACTGCCCTATCCCATCTGGACAAGAGGAATCCCTATGTAAGAATGCTGTTCATTGATTATAGCTCAGCATTCAACACCATAGTACCTTCAAAGCCCTGGGTCTGAACCCTACCTTGTGCAACTGAGGCCTGGACTTCCTGACGGGCCGCCCCCAGGTAGTGAAGATAGAAAACAACACCTCCACCTCGATGATTCTCAACACTGGGGATCCACAAGGGTGCGTGCTCAGCCCCTCCTGTACTCCCTGTTCATCCATGACTGCGTGGCCACGCACACCTTCAACTCAATCATCAAGTTTGCAGACGACCCAACAGTAGTAGGCTTGATTACCAACAATGACGAGACAGCCTACAGGGAGGAGGTGAGGGCTCTGGGAATATAACCTCTCACTCAATGTCAACAAAACCAAGGAGATGATCGTGGACTTCAGGAAACAGCAGAGGGAGCACCTCCCTATCCAAAATCGACGGGACCACTGTGGAGAAGGTGGGAAGCTGTAAGGTCCTTGGCGTTCACATCACTGACAAACTGAAATGGTCCACCCATACAGACAGTGTAGTGACGAAGGCGCAACAGTGCCTCTTCACGCTCAGGAGGCGGAAGAAATTTGGCTTGGCACCGAAAACCCGCACAAACTTTTACAGATGCACAATTGAGTGCATCCTATCAGGCTGTATCACCGCCTGGTACGGCAACTGCACCGCCCACAACCGCAGGGCTCTCCAGAGGGTGGTGCGGTCTGCCCAACACATCACCGGGGGCAAACTACCTGCCCTCCAGGACATCTACACCACCCGATGTCAGAGGCCAAAAAGATAATCAAGGACAACCACCACCCGAGCCACTGCCTGTTCACCACATTATCATCAAGAAGGCGAGGTCAGTACAGGTGCATCAAAGCATGGAACAAGAGACTAAAAAACAGCTTCTATCTCAAGGCCATCAGACTGTTAAACAGACATCACTAGCACATTAGAGGCTGCTTCCATATATTGAAATCACTGGCCACTTTAATAATGTTTACATATTTTGCATTACTCTTCTCATATGTACAGTTGAAGTCACAAGTTCACATACACTCCATAAATTTCTTGTTAACAAACTATAGTTTTGGCAAGACGGTTAGGACCTCTACTTTGTGTATGACACAAGTCATTTTTTCAAACAATTGTTTACAGACAGATGATTTCACTTATAATTCACTGTATCACAATTCCAGTGGGTCAGAAGTGTCCATACACTAAGATGACTGTGCCTTTAAACAGCTTGGAAAATTCCAGAAAGGATGTCATGGCTTTAGAAGCTTCTGATAGGTAATTGACATAATTTTGAGTCAATTGGAGGTGTTCCTGAATCAAGGCCTACCTTCAAACTCAGTGCCTCTTTGCTTGACATCGTGTGAAAATCTAAAGAAATCAAGATCTCATAAATAGCCAAGATCTCATAAACATTTGTTAACCTCCACAAGTCTGGTTCATCCCTGGGAGCAATTTCCAAATGCCTAAAAGTATCATGTTCATCTGTACAAACAATAGTACGTAAGTATAAACACCATGGGACCACGCAGCCCTCATACTGCTCAGGAAGGAGACGCATTCTGTCTCCTAGAGACGAACGTACTTTGGTGCAAAAAGTGCGAATCAATCCCAGAACAACAGCAAAGGACCTTGTGAAGATGCTGGAGGAAACAGGTACAAAAGTATCTATAGCCACAGTAGAATGAGTCCTATATCAACATAACCTGAAAGGCCGCTCAGCAAGGAAGAAGCCACTGCTCCAAAACCACCATAAAAAAGCCAGACTATGGTTTGCAACTGCACATGGGGACAAAGATTGTACTTTTTGGAGAAATGTCCTCTCGTCTGACAAAACAAAAATACAACTGTTTGGCCATAATGACCATCGTTATGTTTGGAGGAAAAAGGGGGATGCTTGCAAGCCTAAGAACACCCTCCCAAACGTGAAGCATGGGGGTGGCAGCATCATATTGTGGGGGTGCTTTGCTGCAGGAGGGACTGGTGCACTTCACAAAATAGATAACATCATGAGGTAGGAAAATTATGTGGATATATTGAGGCAACATCTCAAGACATCAGTCAGGAAGTTAAAGCTTGGTCGCAGATGGGTCTTCCAAATGGACAATGACCCCAAGCATACTTCCAAAGTTGTGGCAAAATGGCTTAAGGACAACAAAGTGAAGGTATTGGAGTGGCCATCACAAAGCCCTGACCTCAATCCTATAGAACATTTGTGGGCAGAACTGAAAAAGTGTGTGCGAGCAAGGAGGCCTTCAAACCTGACTCAGTTACACCAGCTCCGTCAGGAGGAATGGGCCAAAATTAATCTAACTTATTGTGGGAAGCTTGTGGAAGGCTACCCGAAACATTTGACCCACGTTAAACAATTTAAAGGTAATGCTACCAAATTCTAATTGAGTGTATGTAAACTTCTGACCCACTGGGGATGTGATGAAAGAAATAAAATGTTAAATAAATAATTATCTCTACGATTATTCTGACATTTCACATTCTTAAAATAAAGTGGTGATCCTAACTGACCTAAGACAGGGAATTTTTACTAGGATTAAATGTCAGGAATTGTGAAAAACTGAGTTGAAATGTATTTGGCTAAGGTGTATGTAAACTTCCAACTTCAACTGTACATACTGTATTCTATTCTACTGTATATCAGTCTATGTTGCTCGGACATTGCTCGTCCATATATTTATATATTCTTAATTCCATTCCTTTACTTAGATTTGTGTGTATTGGGTATATGTTGTGAAATTGTTAAATATTACTTGTTAGATCAGGTCTGGGCAACTCCAGTCCTTGGGAGCCTGATTGGTGTCACCCTTTTCCCCATCCCCAGCAAACACACCTGATTTAAACTAATTGCATTTTTGACTGAAGATCATGATTAGTTGATTATTGGAGCCAGGTGTGTTAGCTGGGTCTGGGACAAAAGTCTGACACCAATCAGGCCCCTGAGGACTGGAGTTGCCCAGGCCTGTGTTAGATATTACTGCACTGTCAGAGCTAGAAACACAAGCATTTCAATACACCCGCAATAACATCTGCTAAACAAGTATATGTGACCAATAAAATTTGATTTGATTTGATATACCACAAATAACAGCCCTTAGCCGTGGGGAATTGTCCATATACCACACACCCCTGAGGTGCCTTATTGCTATTATAAACTGGTTACCAACATAATTAGAACAGTAAAAACTATTTGTCATTCCTGTGGTACATGTCTGATATACCATGACTTTCAACAAATCAGCATTCAGGGTTCAAACCACCCCGTTTGTATTTAAGAATTAAGGCCCAAAGGATGGGGTATATGGCCAATATACCACGGCGAAGGGCTGTTCTTAGGCACAACAATGCGGAGTGTATTCCCGTGCTACAGTATATGGTCTCATAATCAGCATTATGGGCTTGAACCACCCAGTTTATCATTTTAAATAAGTTGTGTTTGCGCAAGTGCATAACTATAGATAAATCCGACAGGAGAGTTTGAGTGATGAAAGTTGGACAGAGGATCTCGAAATCTCTGTGCAAGAACTTCCAAAAACGAATGTGCTGTTATTATGTGCCAGATGTTGAGGCTACAAACCGTTATAAATGGCCTATTTGCGAGATGTACTTGTTATTTCAATAGGCATAGGATACTGACTAAAATCTGGGTTTATAATTGCAATTCAACTTTGTCATGGTTTGCCGAGCTAGATGCAGGTATCCTATAGGCCCTGATATGCCAACATGTCAACATCTAATTTCAAGGAAAGGTTCACAAGGAAACGGACATTAAATGTGGAGAATGATTAATTTGCGATAGAGAGATGACCATGTTCACAATTGATAACTTCCAATTTAATGAACTAAACATGGCCTTTAATACTTTAATAATAACACAAGTCTACAACAACAGTTACAGGCTTTTTGTTAAATCCGTTTGCCAGCTCCAGCAGCACAAATTGATTTGCAATGTCTCTAGTGGTATTATAATTTCAATATATGTATTGTATCAAATGGTTCACTACACTTGATGGCCTACTTGATGGCCAACAGATGCCAATGTAGCCTATTATTCTCCACATTTAATGTCATTTTCATTGTGGACTTTTCCCCATGACACAAGCGCTTAATAAAGGAGTTCCATAACTTAAATTTCAAATGTCCACTCGCGCAGTGCTCCAGACCCTAGAACTGAGCACGAGTCAAACCCCTTAGCGCGATGCTGTTATCCATAAGAAAAGTTGACATTAGAATGAAGTTTACTTTAAATCACCTCTGCGCGAATTTTACTAAAGAGCTCTAATGCGCCTAAATTCGTTTTCCAATGCTTTGTTGACGTTATTCCAGTTTAAGCGCGTTAATATGTTTTATGGGAAAGATTGTCTCCATAATGAACAATCTAAACAGCCTACCAACAACTGGTAAAAAGTTGTCACGATGTGCGTATGTGCTGCTCTGTCACCGTGACTCAACTGCCCTTGGTGCAGCACTCTATCAACCAGTGCTCTCAACGCGCACACACCCCTCCGGCCCTCCCCCCTCTCTCATTCAATCCCAACAACAGCCTGCTCACTGCCTGATAGTCAGCAGCACCAGGTCACAGTGAAATATATATATTTAAGATAAATGCCATTGAGGCCGCGGTGCAATTTGGAAGTAGCTCAAAAAACCCGACACCCCCGATCAATGCATTTTCACCCGTTACATCGTTTGCGAAGTAGCCCAATTAGTAGAATAAACACGAACATGGCAACACTGATTTCAGAGTTCGACCTCTGGATTTAATCACACACACACACACGCAAGCGCACACAATCATGCACTCACTCATACACACACACACTTTGTCTCTCTGCTCTTTTCTAAGGATTTCACCCTCCAGATGTTTGCTTTATCCTTTCTTCCCAAGATCACTACTTTGTTGTTTCTGTCTATCCCTCCATCCTTGCTCTCTCTCACTCTCCAAACCTGTCTGTCAGCCATCCTCTGCTTGCATGGCTGCTGGAAGATGGTGGACATGCTGAGGAAATTGTTCAGTGGACAGGTGGGTGGTCTTTTTATCCAGTCATACTTTATCCAGTCGTAACAATGGCCTAGGGCACTGATTTGGTAAATATAGAATTGATATACATATATATATATATCCCCGTGCTTCATGGTTGGGATGGTATTCATCTGCTTTTTCGTCCAAACATAACGATGGTCATTATGGTCAAACAGTTCTATTTTTGTTTCATCAGGCCAGAGGACATTTCTCCAAAAAGTACGATATTTGTCCCCATGTGCAGTTGCAAACCGTAGTCTGGCTATTTATGGCGGTTTTGGAGCAGTGGCTTCTTCCATGCTGAGCGGCCTTTCAGGTTATTTCGATATAGAACTCGTTTTACTGTGGCTATAGATACTTTTGTACCTGTTTCCTCCAGCATCTTCACAAGGTCCTTTGCTGTTGTTCTGGGATCGTTTCGCACTTTTCGCACCAAAGTATGGAGACAGAACGTGTCTCCTTCCTGACCAGTATGACGGCTGCGTGGTCCCATGGTGTTTATACTTGCATACTATTGTTTGTACAGATGAACATGGTACCTTCAGGCGTTTGGAAATTGCTCCCAAGGATGAACCAGACTTGTAGAGGTCTACAATGTCAATCAAAGAGGCACTAGGTTTGCAAATGAATTACTTAAAAATCATACAATGTGATTTTCTGGATTTTTGTTTTAGATTCCGTCTCTCACAGTTGAAGTGTACCTATGATAAAAATTACAGATCGCTACATGCTTTGTAAGTATGAAAACCTGCAAAATCGGCAGTGCATCAAATACTTGTTCTCCACTGTGTGTGTATATATATATATATATATATATATATATATATATATATATATATATATATATAATACTTTTTAACTTTTTTACTTGTTTTGTGTGTGATTTATCAGGGGGTTCTGCAGCACCCTCAGGATCTCTACTTCACGCGGCTTTGCATATTTGTCGCCTACAATGCCTTCAGAAAGTATTCCCACTCCTTGACTTTTTACACATTTTGTTGTGTTGCAGCCTTAATTTAAAACGGATTAAATTGAGATTTTGTTTCACTGGCCTACACACAATACCCCACATAATGTCAAAGTGGAATTATGTTTTCTAAATTTTTTGGGGTCAATAAGTATTCCACCCCTTTGTATTGGCAAGCCGAAATAAGTTCAGGAGAAAAAATGTGCTTAACAAGTCACATAATGCATGGCATGGACTCACTCTGTGCTATAATAGTGTTTAACATTATTTTATCTCATCTCTGTACCCCACATAAAATGATCTGTAACGTCCCTCAGTCGAGCAGTGCATCTCCAACCCAGATTCAACCACAAAGACCAGGGAGGTTTACCAATGCCTAGCAAAGAATGGCACCTATTAGTAGATGGGTAAAACAAATAAAAAGCAGGCAGTTATTAATATCCCTTTGAGCATGATGAAGTTATCAATTACACTTTGGACAGTGTATCAAGACACCCAGTCACTACAAAGATACAGGCATCCTTCCTAACTCAGTTTCCGAAGAGGAAAGTAAACGCCAAGGGATTTAGTTACAGAGTTGAATGGCTTTGATAGGTGAAGGCTGGGGATAGATCAACAACATTGTAGTTACTCCACAATAATAACCTAATTGACAGAGTGAAAAAAAGGAAGCCTGTACAAAATAAAAATATTCCAAAACATGCATCCTGTTTGCAAAAAGGCATTAAAGTAAAACACCAAAAAAATGTGGCGAAGAAATGTACTTTATGTCCTGAATACAAAATATTATATTTGGGGCAAATCCAACACAAAATATATATGAGTACCACTCTTTATATTTGTCACGCCTTGACCGTAGAGAGCTTTTTATGTCTCTAATTTTGGGTTGGTCAGGGTGTGATTTGGGGGGGCATTCATGTTCTTTTTCTATGTGTTTGTATTTCTTTGTTTTGGCCCGGATATGGTTCTCAATCAGGGACAGCTGTCGATCATTGTCTCTGATTGAGAACCATACTTAGGTAGCTTTTCCCCACAGGGTTTTTGTGGTTAGTTGTTTTCTGTTTTGTGTGTTTCTGCACCTGACAGGACTGTTTCGGTTTTCGTTCATTCTCTTTGTTATTTTTGTTATTTCAGTGTTCAGTTAATAAAGATCATGAACACGTACCACGCTGCACCTTGGTCCTCTCCTTCCAACAGCCATTACAATATTTTCAAGCATGGTGGTGGCTGCATCATGTTATGGGTATTTTTGCCATCGGCAAGGACTAGGGAGTTTTTTTGATAAAAATAAATTAAATACAGCTAACCACAGTCAAAATCCTAGAGGAAAACCTGGTTCAGTCTGCTTTCCAACAGACACTGGGAGGCAAATTCACCTTTCAGCAGGACAAAAACCTGAAACACAAGGTCAAATATACACTGGAGTTGCTTACCAAGATGACGTTGAATACTCCTTGGTGGCCTAGTTACAGACTTAAATCATCTTGAAAATCTATGGCAGGACATGAAAATGCCTGCCAAGCTTGACAAAGCTTGAAGAATTTTAAAAAGAACAACGTGCAAAGAAAGCTCTTAGAGACTTACCCAGAAAGACTCACAGATGTAATCACTGTCAGAGGGGATTCTAACATGTATTGACTTAAGGGTGTGAGTACTTATGCAAATTAGATGTTTCTGTATTTAATTTTCAATAAATTTGCCACAATTTAAAAAAAATATGTTTTCACTTTATTATGGGGTATTGTGTGTAGATGGGTGAGAGAGAAAAATATATTTAATCAGTTTAGTATTCAGGCTGTAACACAACAAAATGTGGAGTTAGTCAAGGGGAATGAATACTTTCTGAAGGCCCTATATCTGTCTTTCGTACAACTTCATTCCTCTGTTCTCCTTTGCTCATAATCCCTTGCTTCCATAACCCTGTCATTCCGCTGCCTCTCTCTCTCGCTTTCCCCATTGGCCCAGTATCTCTCTCTCTTTCACTTTCAAGTCTCCAGTCCTATTTTCTCCTGCTTTTCCTCCCCCACTCTCATGTTGTACTTACTATACAACCCCTGTTGTCCGCTATTCCCTCCCCTCTCTCTCTCTCTCTCTCTCTCTCTCTCTTTATCTCTCTCTCTGACCAAGAAAGACCATACAAAGGAAGAGGTAAACATACACACACAGTCACTGAACTGCTTTGGTGGAAGTGAAAGTGTTGAGAAAGGAGAGGAAAGGGAGGATGGTGAAAGGGAAAGTAAAGGAGAGTAAAGAAGAGTAGAGCAACGGTTGAGGGAGAGCAAAAACCCTTGTCAATCTGTACCTGTTTATAATTTCAAACCATTTAGGTTTTCTATAATCCACACGGGGAGAAATTGTTCTAATCTGAGCTGGCGTCAGTGTGTGTGCAGATATGCGGAGAGGAACACCAGTGCATCAGCTGCCGTCCAGGCTCTTGTCGTTGGATTCCAGCTGCTGTGGTTTTGGCTGACAGGCAGAGGGTATCGTTGTGGTCTCGCTCCAGGATGGAATTGGAAACAAACCAAACACATGGAGGATTCCATAGTTGGAACTCTGGACTTAATCTGGCAGACTCTCTCTCTTTTACACACACACACACACACACACACACACACACACACACACACACACACACACACACACACACACACACACACACACACACACACACACACACACACACACACACACACACACACACACACACACACACACACACACACAGAGAGACACACGTACGAACACACTCACCCTCACATGCACACACTCATTCATGTGAGAGGGTGGAAAGAGAGGGGCTGTGTGAGAGGGTGGAAAGAAATCAAATGAGTGTAGGACAAATGAGAAGCAGACTGAGAGATAACAAAAGCTCCCGCAACTAAACAACAGGATGGATGAAAACAGGTGTTTGCTGTCCACTGTCTGACTTATAGCTACATACCTTTAGACAGAGCAGAACAAACACACACACACTTACATGCAGTACTTACTTAAAAACAGGGTAATTTGTGACAGAAAGTATAGAACATCTCAGTTGTGCTCTCTTTTTATGTCTTCTACTACCCTCCTTCCTTCTCAGGGGATGATGTGAGCAGCAGAGGTATAGGATTGCCTACCCTCCCTCACTCTCCCTCCCTTTCTCCTTTTCTCTCTCTCTCTCTCTCTCTCTCTCTCTCTCTCTCTCTCTCTCTCTCTCTCTCTCTTACTCTCTACTCTCACAATGTCTTGCTCTTCCTCTATCTCTCTCTCTCTCTCTCTTCCTCTCTCTCGTTCATTGTGTTGAGCAGAGGGGATTGAATTTGGCTCCTGAACTGTTACGTTTTCACGGAGCTCAGAGCGAGTCACATTCAACAGCACACACACACTCTCACACACACACTCTCACACACACCCACCCACTTGCACACACACACGCGCACAGAGGCAGGATTGTCAGCAAGCGCAGCGCGGTGCTCTTTGGGATTGCAACCACAAGTGGACTGGTCTGGTCTGGACCTCCAAGCCACCCTCAAACACTGAGCTAGGAGGAGGAACAGGGAAGCACTGCTTTAACGAGAGGAGAGGTCGCCTGTGGTGGACAAAGCTGCTACAAAACTACTTGGAGAATGGAAAAAACATAAGGAAAAATACAAACTCCTTTACCCTATAGAGAAAAATGCCGAGTAAAGTTTGTGGTTAATTGTTAATGGAATATACCCTGGTATATTGAAACTGCTGCTTTCTCTAAAGGCAATTTCAAAAGACAAAGGTAAGACAAACCTACTACGATGGTTCAGAGGATTTTAGTCCAGAGCATCAGATATTTGAGCTATTTTGCACTGTTCTGAGTAACCGGCATGCTTGTACCAAAACAAAAATGTAAAATCTACAAACACTTTCTGTCTGTTCCCATTATTCATACATCGCATATGTGAGTGATTGAACTGTGGGTGAACCTTTCAATTATGGAACGTCAGTTAGTATTCGTCTGTTTGGGAGACAGGAACCACATACTTTAGATTTTTGGACTTTAGATTTTTCTTTGTTGTTTCTCCCCAAACGTGTCGGTCTGTCTCTGACTACAAGCCCTGCTCTGAGACTCTGATCTCTGGTCTGACCCACCATAGTGAACTGTTCTAAAGCCTCAGCTTGGCACTGAGGATGGGGTGTACCATGGCAGCGTGCCCCCTGTCCTGCCTCCTCCTCATCCTATCCTTCATCCTGACGGGGCCCAGCCTGGCCCAGGACCTCACCAGCTCCACCACCGCTGGCCCGGACACTGTCCAAACCCAGACAGAGAATCAGACAGCTCCGATGACCCCCACCACGACGGAGCCCATCACCACGCTAGTAACCACAGAGTTCAGCGGCATGTCGACACCCAGCGGCGACATCACGGATGATGAGGATGCCATCCCTACCAAAGGCACCCGTTGCCAAGGTTACTACGATGTGATGGGCCAGTGGGACCCACCTTTCAACTGCAATATGGGTGTTTTCCTGTACTGCTGTGGTACCTGCTTCTACCGCTTCTGCTGCCAGTTCAGAGGACAGCGGCTCGACCAGAGCATCTGCTCAAACTATGACACACCCATCTGGGCCAACACGGGCAAGCCCATCACCACGGTGACCGAGGGCCATGGGAACCAGGAGAGAGACCGCACCCATATGATTGTCTACATCATCTGTGGAGTGGTGGCCATCATGGTGCTGGTGGGCATCTTCACCAAGCTGGGCCTGGAGAAGAGCAGGGGATCGGCAGGGGCGCAGAACGACCTCAGCAACTCCAGGTGAGGGAGAGAGTGTGTGTGTGTGTGTGTGTGTGTGTGTGTGTGTGTGTGTGTGTGTGTGTGTGTGTGTGTGTGTGTGTGTGTGTGTGTGTGTGTGTGTGTGTGTGTGTGTGTGTGTGTGTGTGTGTGTGTGTGTGTGTGTGTGTGTGCGTGTGTGTGTGTGCGTGTGTGTGTGTATACATGTGGCTGCAACCATCAACTGAACCAGGAAAATTCCACTACATCATTCTCTTTTGGCTAATTTTAAAGAAATGTGTGTGTTGTGTTGTCAGGAGAAACAAATACATGTTTTCATACCCACTGATAAGACATGATATGATTTGTGTATTTCAACAGAATTTCACAAACTTGTTCAGGAAGCTACCTGATCACTTTAGCCAGTATTGTAATTACATTCATGTTGAATATTGAAGGTAACTGCAGGGTGATGTTGTGTTTACCAACAATCTTTAGGGAATATGACCTGCTCCAGAAAGTGAGAGGGAGAGAGAGAGAGCGAGGAGAAGAAAGGCACAAAGGAAAAGAGACAAAGAGAGGAAGGAGATCACAATATGGCCAGAGGTACAGTATAGTAATCTATAGATATCAAGCTAAATCTGTTTACAGTACAAGCCAAAGATTCTGCATATACTTAGCAAAACAAAACATTGAGGGGAAGTTTCAAGTATTCTCAACCATGTATCATATTCCCCAATAGCTACAGTATGTACATCACATGACTTCTCATTCAGGCTTCATCTCACTGTACAGCGTTTTAGCCAGCGTCAGTCAGGTTCAATATCTGGTTCAGTGTTGGAGCAGAACCCCTAGGACATCATTACTGAAACACTGCTATGCTACATGGTGTCAACTCTCCCTCCTTTAATCAGTTTTCCTGTTGTCTTTCCTCCTCTTCATCTCTCTTTCTTTTGTATTACACCTTTCTCTCCTCCTCTCTTCCGGCAGCCCTTGGGTTTTTGAGGTAATCAACGGAGGCAGGGCTGCAGGGGAGAAGAGATTTTGCCCCATCAGAATCTTTCTCTCTCTCTCTCTCTCTCTCCCTTTCTCTCTCTCTCTCTCTCTCTCTCTCCCTCTCTCCCTCTCCCTTTCAAACTCCCTTTCTTTGTGTTGTTCTTTCCCACCTTTCTCTCCCTTTGTCGTTTTCCCGCTCTCCTCCACTTCCCCTCTATCTCTCCCTTCTCACGACTGCTGACTTATGTTGCCTATTTTACAGTAATGTCTATATTAGCCAATAGTTAATAACTCTGCCATGGTTTCATATAACTCCACCTAGCCAATATTGAGTTATGGAAATCTTCTAATGACCTCAATGTCATAAAAAAGTTATTTAAATACATTTAATGAATAAATAAAAAGCCCAAAGGAATGTTTTTATTTCTCTCTGAAATCCACTTATATACTTATATGCAGTAGTTATCCCGCAGGGAGTGAACAGTTGCTCTCGTACGAGGCCGTCTACATCTTCAGTTTGGATAAGTATTCCCAGGATTTAATATTTTTCAGAGGTTAACACCTCTCAAAAATAGAACGCTCCCCGGCTCTATACACTCCTCGGCTGATTAACACTTCGTAACAGATGAACTGCCCTGGCCAGATTAGACTCGCACAGATGAAATAAACTTCTCTCAGATTACTGGAATACTGTCGCTACTCCTCTGCTGCCCAGCTATTACTCCTGGCTGGTCTAGCTGTGTTCATGCTCTAGAGGCCAACTCATTTCTACACAGACCATTTTGTCTATCTCTCTCTCTCTCTCTCTCTCTCTCTCTCTCTCTCTCTCTCTCTCTCCCTTTCTTTCTCCCTCTTTCGGCAACAGGCCCCCTGCAGTGCTGCTCTATAGGGCCCCTATTAGACCAGCATGGGGTGTCTGTCTCTCACATCTGGTAGTCAGCTTCTACCAGGGCAGGTGTTAGGTCATTACTCCTCTCAATCCCCCTCTAAAACCTCACAGTAGTTAGCAGTGTACGGTCCATCACACACTGCTCCAATTCTTGATTCCCAAAGGACAGAATGTGCCACTCTACCCGCCCCCAGGTGATGCATGTCGAATCTAATGGAAGACATCAACTGGAAGGGACTTAAAACAAACAATGACATTCATCCTAAAAGGCATTATGCCTGACATACTGTATAGTGATTTATAGTTCAATTAACAACAAGAATGATGATACTGACGTTTAGGTTGTGGTAGTGCATGGTTCAGATCACAACATTCAGAGGACACGGGCCCCAGGCATGATAGCATGGCTAACAGTATCCACTTTAGACCACCATGGGTGAGAATTAACATGGGGAAGAGAGAGGCCTGGTGGGTGGTCCATTGATCTGATCTAAGTGTGTGTGACAAAAAACAAAACAAAAATCGTAAAACACCCCTTTCCTGCAGTCAAATGAGTGACCTCTAGTGACCTCAAGGGTGGAATGTTACAAATCTTTTTCATAATTTCATAATTAATAAACATTGTTTCAAAAAACCCGTCGAAACTCCAGTGTTTCTATGTCAAACGTTTTTGTAATATTTCAGTCGTCTGTACAGTATATACAGTGTAATATCTGACATAGGTGTCTTCTTTGTTTTAAGCCCAGAACCATATGTGTGAGGTGTACACTTTTGTTTCAAAGTAGATTTGCTTCAGACTACCAAGAAACACTATGTGACCCTGATTTAGCCCACTGCAGTAAAAGGTTAAAAAGATGAGAGTCACCTGCCACCGTGTAAAAAAAACATGTTTGTACTGCGAATTGTAATAGAAAAATGATGTATTTACCTGATTTGTTTGATATTAATAGTTAATGACTATATCCTTGACATTTCTGTTCTAATAACTGCTGTGTTTCTGTAAAGGGATGGTTTCCACTCGAGCTTCCTGCAGTTAGTCTGGGCGTATGGGCAAGTAAATGGCTTTTCCTAGAGATACCTTAAGCTGACAATGACTTGGTTATAAAAACTTAAAGCTGGCATTTCATAGACAAGATGTGGTGTGTGACCCGAGATAGAGATAGCCTGGAAGAGTTTTGAACAATCCCTCATTGTCTCATCTTCCTGGCATCTAGGAAACTTAGCCGGATTGGGGGTAAAACAACATCCGTGCGGATAACCAGGAGTTGAACCAAGGTGGTTTATGATGTCCCCCTATCCGCATGGGAGGGGTGAAACTAGCCCTGACTAAGCATTTTTAGGTCTCCTATATTTAAAAAAATATATATGTATTTGTCCTTTATTTAACTAGGCAAGTCAGTTAAGAACACATTCTTACTTACAATGACAGCCTAGGAACAGTGGGTTAACTGCCTTGTTCAGGGGCAGAACAACAGATTTTTACCTTTCGGTTACTGGCCCAACACTCTAACCACTAGGCTACCTAGTTTTTTCATTATCAGTTAGGCTGCTCGGCCCAACAGTCAAGAGTGTTGTGTTGACTAGTCTCATTATTGCAATAATTAATCAATATTAAATAAAGACGATTGTTTGAAGAAATGATAAAGTCTCTCTCAATATGAATTTCCACGACACAACCCAAAGGAAGACGCAGACAGACAGACAGTTGGGTACTTATGGAACGCAGCACACCCCTCCTCTCCTTCTTCCTCTATCCTGTCCCTCTATCAGTCAGCTTTCCTTCAGGGTTGGTTTATGTTTGCTATGAGTGCTCTCTGATTTTATACCCCCCTCTCCATCTATTCATCCTAGTCCAGCTGTGATGGATACTTTGTGACATTTACCTTCCCCTGACCTCCTCCTCGGGCTCTACCTCTCACCCCTGGACAGACACACATGAGGGTCACTGCTCATTGACTCAGCTCCAAGGGGTTGAATTCTCATGTTAACCCTTTTTTCTGAATATCACAACATGGAGCAGAATTGGATGTACGGCAAGCTAGATACCACGCTCTCAGGGAAACCAACACCAGGGGACTTTGTTGTGAGGCAAGAAAGAGAGAAAGTGTTGAGGTAGTATTAATGAATCATCTGTGCCCAGACCTGCCTCTGGTTATAGCATATAGTGACCATGTGTCCTGTGTTTGGCTGTCTATAGAGGACAGGTTAGTGTGCTTGTGAGTTTTAAAGACGGCTTCCTGTGTGGTTCTGCCTGGATGCCACTGCATGTTTTATGCCCAATTCCAAATCGATTTTTAACCTCTGCCACCTCAGCACTTGTTTGGATCTGAAAAGATTGGATATATAATATACAGGTTTAAACAGTATTTCCTGGAATCCTGTGTGTTTCTGAATGCCACTGAATGTTTTTTATGATAAATTCCATATGGAACCATAGCTTCTACCTTCTGAGCACTTGTTTAGATCTGCGTACCATTAGGCAGTAGCATTGGGCAGCGTGCCCAATATGGTATTACAAATGCTAAAACCAATCTATTATTTTTAAATGAAGGCTATAGAAATGATAGATAGGGGTCGATTTGTAATTGGTTATTGGTGTTCCCAATGTTTCTCTGAATGGGTGTACATGTTCCCATATGGCCGTAGAGTGCCACTGGGTATATGTGAGCTCTGTAACCATAATCCAAACTGACAGGGCATTCTGAGTGAGATGTAGCTGCATTGTTGATAGAGGGATGGAGAGGGGGAAATTAAGAGAGTGCTCGTGGAAAAGGAAAAGGGAGATAAAGGGAGAAAGAGATGAAGGGAGGGTAAAAGATCGAAAGATTGGGAAAGGGAGAGAGGGAGAAATATGGAGAGGGAAAGAGAAAGGGAGAAAGGCTGCGATGTACAGAGCGAAAGGGAGAGAGCGGCAGAGTGGGAGTGACATCACAAAGCATTGGGGCTGACACAGAAAGAGAGGTTAAGCATTGTTTTGGGAAAAGGTCAGCTGAGGTGACACACCTCCATAAACATACAAACGAGACAGCACACATACACACTCCATCACAACTCATCAAGGCCTAAGTTGTTTGCTGTAGTCTCCTTCCTGTCCGTTGTTCTCTCGTTACTCTGTGCTCATCACCATCACAAGCACGCCAATTTCAACAATTCAAATTACATTATTCACACCAATTCCAAATCCAGGTCAGGGTATGGGGTATTGAGAATATGGTTCATGAAGTCAAGGAGAAAACATTGTCAGATAGTACAAGGACATCTCTGCTTTTGAAACTGCACACAGAGTTAATAAAATTAGAAATTACATTAGTACATGGGGGAGTAATTATTTAAAAAAAACATTATTGTGATTTATCAGGGGTACTGCAGCACCCTCAGCACCCCTACTTCCTGTGGCTATGCTTGGTTTATTATTGTATTGTTTTATATATCTCTGAAAACTATCCAGTTTTGATTTCTATTTGCCATATATTTTCCAACTGTGCAGTTTTACAAAAATTCTGAACCTATGTACATTTTACGGACACAGTATATTTAGTTAATTAGTTATCTTGTTATTAGTCCCACCCTTCAGCTCCACTCAACTCCTTCCATCTATCTCTGAACACCATCCAGTTTCGATTTCTATTTGCCATATATTTTTCACCTGTGCTGTGATGTTTCACCAAAGATTTTAACCTTTCTATTCTCATAGTTCCTACAGATTGTAAATTAAAGATAAAACAATTTGCTACGAATTTTATTATATTATTAATCAATATTATTGCTTTTCAAATCACCCAGCAGTGCTATTTGCAGAGTTAGCTCCAGGTAAATGTTTCAATTCTTCAGCCATTCCTGAACCAGTGACCAAAAACAAGAAACAACCCGTATGGGCAGTACCGAAACAAATGATCTAATGATTCTGGCTCTTCGCAGCAAAATCTTCAGAGCTGGGATGGTTGTGTCGCCCATATATATATAACATTCTATTAGTTGCAATCATTTTTTTTATAATCATTGAAAATCTAAATTTTCTTTAACCAATTTTGGTCTTTAATGCAGGGCCGACAGACAAGTTCCTTACTTTCTCCCCCTTCTATTTGCCTCTTCCATTTTTGTGGTAATGC
Organism: Oncorhynchus clarkii lewisi; assembly: GCF_045791955.1. NCBI lineage: Eukaryota > Metazoa > Chordata > Actinopteri > Salmoniformes > Salmonidae > Oncorhynchus > Oncorhynchus clarkii. The sequence goes on from NC_092166.1 coordinate 63,454,928, forward strand.
TGCAATTAGTTGGTTGTAATTTTGGATAGAGCAGACATTTCCATATGTCTGTGTTAGCTGCATGTGTGACATGACTCCACCAGTCCTATTTATGATATGCTAGTACATTAGTTTACAGGGCTGGATTCTCTTATCATTCGAGTGGGGACTGTGCTTGGCTGGAAGCTGTGGATTCTCTTATCATTCGAGTGGGGACTGTGCTTGGCTGGAAGCTGTGGATTCCCTTATCATTAGAGTGGGGACTGTGCTTGGCTGGAAGCTGTGGATTCCCTTATCATTAGAGTGGGGACTGTGCTGGGCTGGAAGCTGTGGATTCCCTTATCATTAGAGTGGGGACTGTGCTTGGCTGGAAGCTGTGGATTCCCTTATCATTAGAGTGGGGACTGTGCTGGGCTGGAAGCTGTGGATTCCCTTATCATTAGAGTGGGGACTGTGCTGGGCTGGAAGCTGTGGATTCCCTTATCATTAGAGTGGGGACTGTGCTTGGCTGGAAGCTGTGGATTCCCTTATCATTAGAGTGGGGACTGTGCTTGGCTGGAAGCTGTGGATTCCCTTATCATTAGAGTGGGGACTGTGCTTGGCTGGAAGCTGTGGATTCCCTTATCATTAGAGTGGGGACTGTGCTAGGGGAGCCTAGTGGTTAGAGTGTTGGACTAGTAACCGAAAGTTCAAATCCCCGAGCTTACAAGGTACAAATTTGGTGTTCTGCCCCTGAACAGGCAGTTAACCCACTGTTCCTAGGCTGTCATTGAAAATAAGAATTTGTTCTTAACTGACTTGCCTAGTTAAATAAAATAAAAATTAGAGTGGGGACTGTGCTGGGCTGGAAGCTGTGGTGGTGAATGACGAAGAGTGGGACTGAATGTTGCTAATTAGCCATCATCCTTCCTGATATGAGAGGAGGGATAATTGATTGTTACACAGCATTAGGAGACTCTCCTTGTAATTCGATATGATGCACTTTCACCACAAAGGATTAGCGATGATGATGATAACACGAAAGCTCTGACGCAGGAAGTCAGATATAAGAGGCTATAGATACAGAGGCTACGTCCCAAATGGCACCCTATATAGTGCACTACTTTTGACCACGGGGTATGATAAAAAGCAATACACTATATAGGGAATAGGGTGCCATTTGGCACGCATACAGCGACTGTACTGTATGTAGGCTGGGCTACGTGTCCTCAGTGATGCTTAATGCTGTGACCTTCCCTGCGCTCCAGGAGAAAGACATAATCCTATTGTTTCTCATTGACAGCAAGGCGGTCATGTCTTTAATAGCTGAATGACTCTTGTGATGTTATCATGAAGTTACTGGGATTAAAGTGGAATGGAGGATAATACCCTGTGTTTTGTTTCTCACCTCCATGATCTTAAAGATACTGTATTGTTTTGATTTGATAGACGAACGCATTGCAGGCGGAGTCCCAAATGAGTGGGCAGTAATGATTAACATCCCCTGTTTCAATTTATTAACAGTTTTTTTAAATCCCGTACTGATGGCCACCTTACCGTAGTCCTTTTAATTATAATTTCATCCTAATTTTACATCAAACACACATTGGGCTAGTAGGAAAAGGATGACCGAGCACGCCCACATTCTCATGGACGGCGCTGTAGTGGAGCAGGTTGAGAGCTTCAAGTTCCTTGGCATCCATATCACCAACAATCTTACATGGTCCAAGCCCACCAAGACAGTCATGAAGAGGGCACAACAAAAGCCTATTCCCCCTCAGGAAACTAAAAAGATTTGTCATGGGTCCTCAGATCCTCAAAAGGTTCTACAGCTGCAACATCGAGAGCCTCCTGACTGGTTGCATCACTGCCTGGTATGGCAATTGCACGGCCTCCGACCGCAAGGCACTACAGAGGGTAGTGCGTACGGCCACGTACAACGCTGGGGCTTAGCTGCCTGCCATCCAGGAACTCTACACCAAGCGGTGTCAGAGGAAGGCCCTGAAAATTGTCAAAGACCCCAGCCACCCCAGTCATAGACTGTTCTCTCTACTACCACATGGCAAGTGGTATCGGTGTGCCAAGTCTCGGACAAAAAGGCTTCTCAATAGTCTTTACCTCCAAGCCATAAGACTCTTGAACAGGTAATCAAATGGCTACCCAGACTATTTGCATTGTGTACCCCCCCACACCCCCAAACCCTCCTTTACGCTGCTGTTACTCTCTGTTTATCATATATGCACAGTCACTTTAACTATACATTCATGTACATACTACCTCAATTGGCCCAACCAATCAGTGCTCCCGCGCATTGGCTCACCAGGCTATCTGCATTGTGTCCCGCCACAATCCGCCAACCCCTCTTTTACGCTACTGCTACTCTCTGTTCATCATATATGCATAGTCACTTTAATCATATCTACATGTACATACTACCTCAATCTACCTCTGTATATAGCCTTGCTACTGTATATGTATATAGCCTCGCTACTGTATATAGCCTCTCTACTGTTATAGCCTCGCTACTGTATATAGCCTCGCTACTGTATATAGCCTCGCTACTGTATATAGCCTCGCTACTGTTATAGCCTCGTTACTGTACATAGCCTCGCTACTGTATATAGCCTCGCTACTGTTATAGCCTCGCTACTGTTATAGCCTCGCTACTGTATATAGCCTCGCTACTATATATAGCCTCGCTACTGTATATAGCCTCGCTACTGTATATAGCCTGTCTTTTTACTGTTGTTTTATTTCTTTATCTACCTATTGTTCACCTAATACCTTTTTTGCACTGTTGGTTAGAGCCTGTAAGTTAACATTTCACTGTAAGGTCTACTACACCTGTTGTATTCAGTGCACGTGACACAAACTTTGATTTGATTTGATTAGTGTACATTTAGGGTAAAACTTGCACATAGATAGAGCCTGAAATGGAAGTTCAATTTAGCCTCTATAAATGCCCAGAGATAAAGGCAGTTTTGTTGCAGATTAAAAGCCTTAATCAGCAAGTTGTTTAGTAGCGAGCCAAAAGAAGAGAGAACCAAGCCCTAGGCAGTCTCAGCTAGTGAGTAAGAGACAACATGAGGTAGCGAGGGAACGACAGTAACGTAGGTTTAGAAAGATAAATAAAGTAAAAGAGAGTGACATTGGAGAGGGTGAGAGAGAGAGAATGGAATATTTAGAGATTTAGGTGGCTTGAAAGTCAGACATTTTTTTATAAAAAAATACCTTTATTGGCCCAGTAGTTACAGTGCCTTGCGAAAGTATTCGGTCCCCTTGAACTTTGCGACCTTTTGCCACATTTCAGGCTTCAAACATAAAGATATAAAACTGTCTTTTTTTGTGAAGAATCAACAACAAGTGGGACACAATCATGAAGTGGATCGACATTTATCGGATATTTCAAACTTTTTTAACAAATCAAAAACTGAAAAATTGGGCGTGCAAAATTATTCAGCCCCTTTACTTTCAGTGCAGCAAACTCTCTCCAGAAGTTCAGTGAGGATCTCTGAATGATCCAATGTTGACCTAAATGACTAATGATGATAAATACAATCCACCTGTGTGTAATCAAGTCTCCGTATAAATGCACCTGCACTGTGATAGTCTCAGAGGTCCGTTAAAAGCGCAGAGAGCATCATGAAGAACAAGGAACACACCAGGCAGGTCCGAGATACTGTTGTGAAGAAGTTTAAAGCCGGATTTGGATACAAAAATATTTCCCAAGCTTTAAACATCCCAAGGAGCACTGTGCAAGCGATAATATTGAAATGGAAGGAGTATCAGACCACTGCAAATCTACCAAGACCTGGCCGTCCCTCTAAACTTTCAGCTCATACAAGGAGAAGACTGATCAGAGATGCAGCCAAGAGGCCCATGATAACTCTGGATGAACTGCAGAGATCTACAGCTGAGGTGGGAGACTCTGTCCATAGGACAACAATCAGTCGTATATTGCACAAATCTGGCCTTTATGGAAGAGTGTCAAGAAGAAAGCCATTTCTTAAAGATATCCATAAAAAGTTTAGTTTAAAGTTTGCCACAAGCCACCTGGGAGACATACCAAACATGTGGAAGAAGGTGCTCTGGTCAGATGAAACCAAAATTGAACTTTTTGGCAACAATGCAAAACGTTATGTTTGGCGTAAAAGCAACACAGCTGAACACACCATCCCCACTGTCAAACATGGTGGTGGCAGCATCATGGTTTGGGCCTGCTTTTCTTCAGCAGGGACAGGGAAGATGGTTAAAATTGATGGGAAGATGCATGGAGCCAAATACAGGACCATTCTGGAAGAAAACCTGATGAAGTCTACAAAAGACCTGAGACTGGGACGGAGATTTGTCTTCCAACAAGACAATGATCCAAAACATAAAGCAAAATCTACAATGGAATGGTTCAAAAATAAACATATCCAGGTGTTAGAATGGCCAAGTCAAAGTCCAGACCTGAATCCAATCGAGAATCTGTGGAAAGAACTGAAAACTGCTGTTCACAAATGCTCTCCATCCAACCTCACTGAGCTCGAGCTGTTTTGCAAGGAGGAATGGGAAAAAATGTCAGTCTCTCGATGTGCAAAACTGATAGAGACATACCCCAAGCGACTTACAGCTGTAATCGCAGCAAAAGGTGGCGCTACAAAGTATTAACTTAAGGGGGCTGAATAATTTTGCACGCCCAATTTTTCAGTTTTTGATTTGTTAAAAAAGTTGGAAATATCCAATAAATGTCGTTCCACTTCATGATTGTGTCCCACTTGTTGTTGATTCTTCACAAAAAAATACAGTTTTATATCTTTATGTTTGAAGCCTGAAATGTGGCAAAAGGTCGCAAAGTTCAAGGGGGCCGAATACTTTCGCAAGGCACTGTACATAATTTGAGGACAATCTTTTCTTAATTTTTCCCGAAACCAAAAACTTAAAACCAAGCCCCTGTCTTTATCCACTGTACACAGAACCCTCTTGAAGCTCTTACACCTCTGCAAAGCCCCCCAGGCGATTCACCAGTTTACTAGCCTAGAATACAGGCTAGGTTGTAAAGTTGTACCAATTGGCTGAGACTGCCATACCTTAGGCTGAGACTGCCAGCGTTGAAGTCATTTGTCATGACGAGGGGCACGAGTGGTGTTGTACAAATCAAAGTCATCAGCAATTGGCACAACTTTAGTCGTTTTTTGGGGTATCTGTACTTTACATTACTATTTATATTTTTGACAACTTTTACTTTTACTTCAATACATTCCAAAATAAAATAATGTACTTTTTACTCCATACATTTTCTCTTACACCCAAAGTACTTGTTACATTTTGAATAGTAGGACAGGAAAAATGGTCAAATTCACGCACTTATCAAGATCCCTGGTCATCCCTATTGCCACTGACCTGGCAGACTCACTAAACACAAATGCTTTGTTTGTAAATGATGTCTGAGTGTTGGAACATTCCCATGGCTATCCGTAATTTGAAAAAAGAAAATGGTGCCGTCTGGTTGAGAATTTTTAATTATTTATACTTTTACTTTAAATACTTAAGTATATTTTAGCAATCACATTTACTTTTGATACTTTTTTTGATATTTCAAACCAAATACTTTTAGACTTTTACTCAAGTAGTTTTTTACTGGGTGACTTTACTTTTACTCAAGTATGACAATTGGGTACTTTTTCCAACACTGGGAAGGAGTCCCTGAAGACGAGACATTTTTTCCATCTGAAAACAGCCAGCTATCATGTCTGACATCAACATTGCTTCCCTCTCAGCATGCCACCACAGCACTCCCCTTAGGGGCAGAATTTGGCAGTCCCACACACATATCACACCTACACACTGTTCCACTCAGCAGTCCCAATGGGCCGGGGTTCACTTTTTGGCAGCTCTAACACAGGGGTTCCCCTCTGGCTGGTTCACTTACCGTGTAGTCGCAGTCCCTGATGTGCAGGGTGGAGGAGCACTATTCGGCAGCGGGGAGATACACTGAGCAGAACAGAGGCACCAGTGTGCGAATAATTGATCAATGTCAACTCTGTAAATTCAGTAAACTCAAAGAGAGAAAACATGTTTGTCTAAAGTGATGAATGAGATTGCTGGGGAGGTGGATTAGTTTATTCTGTTTGTCATTAGAAAAATGGGTTTGGGAGTTTTTGTGTGTGCGCATGTGTGCATGCAAGTTTCTGCAAAGTCTGTTTTGTATAGAAACAGAGTTTATAGAGCAAGAGAGTTGTTCATTCTATTAATCTCTCCCATTTGATATATGTCACATTGTCACCTCTCCCTCAGCTCACCCCTATGGAGTTCTGCTCTGTCCAGCTAGGGAGGGCAAATTCACCGTAGTACCCTTCCCACATTTATACACATTCCTGGCACATAATGTACTGTACAGATAACCACAGCCCAGGGGAAGGTCAATCTGTTCAGGAAAGTCCTCCCAGGAGAGGAGAGGAAAGCCCTGGCTCCCCACCCTTCCTGAGGTCTGGTTTCGTGGGAAACAAACACACAGAGAAAGAGAGATGATGTCTTTCAGTACAGCAGTGTGTTCCCTTACACACAGCTCAATGACTTGACAGTGTGTTTTAGGGTATTTATGAGTGTGACACTGTGTGCCTGATAAGATTACACTCAATTAAAATGGCCCATTTTCAGTGTCACTCTCTCTGTCCCCCCCCCCCCCTCTTCCTCTCTCCCTGTCTATTTCCCTCTCTCTCTCTCTCTCTCTCTCTCTCTCTCTCTCTCTCTCTCTCTCTCTCTCTCTCTCTCTCTCTCTCTCTCTCAAGATTATATTCTCACACACTCAGCCCAATTATCTGGCTCCTGTCACTTTCTCCCATGTTCCCCTGCAGTGCTGCTGTTCTTATTTTTGGCTTTGACTAAGCCTACAGTCACACACAGTGGCCAGCTATGGGGAGTTATTTGCCCAGGAGTTTAGGGTTAGGGCTTGGGTCGATTGCCTATAACCACGGGATCATCTTGTTCAATCCCCACTCACTGTTTCTACTCAATCACCACACATGTAGAGAGTCATTCTAAAGTCTAACTGTAATATGTGTGTCTGTCCATTCACAGGACCCTGACAGAGCTTCTGAAGCAGCCCAGAGGAGAGGTTAGCTCAGTGGACAGCACAATCATCAACCCCCCTATCGAAACCAACTACATCTCAGCTAGGATGCTACGCAGCCGCAGCGGTAAGCACAGCTACTCAGCAGACACACACAGTGGTGTAAAGCACTTAAGTAAAAATACTTTAAAGTACTACTAAAGTCATTTTTGGGGGTATCTGTACTTTACTTTATTATTTATATTTTTGACTACTTTTACTTTTACTCCACCACATTCCTTAAGGAAATATTGTACTTTTTACTCCCTACATTTTCCTTTACACCCAAAAGTACTCGTTACATTTTGAATGCTTAGCAGGACAGGAAAATAGTCAAATTCACATAGTTATAGGGGCCTCCCGGGTGGCGCAGTGGTTAAGGGCGCTGTACTGCAGCGCCAGCTGTGCCATCAGGGTCCTGGGTTCGCGCCCAGGCTCTGTCGTAACCGGCCGCGACCGGGAGGTCTGTGGGGCGACGCACAATTGGCCTAGCGTCGCCCGGGTTAGGGAGGGCTTGGTCGGTAGGGGTTTCCTTGTCTCATCGCGCACCAGCGACTCCTGTGGCGGGCTGGGCGCAGTGTACGCTAGCCAAGGTGGCCAGGTGCACGGTGTTTCCTCCGGCGCATTGGTGCGGCTGGCTTCCGGGTTGGATGTGCGCTGTGTTAAAGAAGCAGCGGCTTGGTTGGTTGTGTATCGGAGGACGCATGACTTTCAACCTTCGTCTCTCCCGAGCCCGTACGGGAGTTGTAGCGATGAGACAAGATAGTAGCTACTACAACAATTGGATACTACGAAATTGGGGAGAAAAAGGGGTAAAAATTCAAAAAAAAAAAAAAAATCACATTCTCCCATGTTCCCCTGCAGTTCAAGAGAACATCCCTAGTCATCCCTAGAACATCCCTCCCTACTGCCTCTGATCTGACAGACTCACTAAACCGACATGCTTCGTTTGTAAATTATGTCTGAGTGTTGGAGTGTGCCCTGGCTTTCTGTAAATTAGAAAAAACAGAAAATGGCGCCATCTGGAATTCGAAATTATTTATTTTTTGATACTTAAGTACATTTTAAACCAAATACCTTTAGACTTTTACTCAAGTAGAATTTTACTGGGTGACTTTTACATTTACTTGAGTCATTTTCTATTACGGTATCTTTATTTTTACTCAAGTATGACAGTTTTCCAACACTGCACAGGCACAGGCTAACAAATTCTCTCACTGTACTTTTGCTTGATTGAAAAACTTTACCAAACTGCCCCTTCTCCTCTCTTGCATCCTTAAAGCAGCCAGACCAAACACTGCACTTTTAGTGCTGAGTAAAACCTAGCTGACTCATTAGTGTAGTTACATTATGAGGATCTAGGGGGCACTTATAACCTTGCACCCAAACACACTATGACTTATTCGAGGAATTCAGAGCGGAGCGCAACTCAGTCCATCCTATTGTAGGATCACAAAATGATTATCTACGTATATGACATGTGTCTGTTGATGTACCACATGATTTCTGGAGACTTCTTTCAATGACTAAAGAAATGACATGTATTTGTACATACTTCACTAGTTTCCGGCTGTGTATGCATCACAATATACATGTATGTGTGTGTAGCTACCGTAGAATAATAATGACTAATGACTAATAATTACTAAATAATAATGCCTCTCTCTCAGAGAGAGAGAGCAAGAGACAGAGAGGGGTGTGTGAGAGAGAGGGGTGGTGGGAAGTGTTTGATCTAAGAGGCCCCTTTCCTTTTCCCTCACCCCTCCAGCTGACTGTGCATCCATAGACCTAGGTTAGAGAGAACATCACACACACTGGTCTGCTCAATCCCCAAAAAAACCTTTGGATCTCAGACCAGCCACAGTATTTTCTGTGATCCCCACTCAAAACACACACACAAACACATACACACATCAAGGATCTGTATTACTGTGTGTTGATGGAGGCCTTGGCTGTAGCACTAGAGATTGCACTTGGATCATCTGCGCAAATGCAGTTTAGTGGATTACACGCACACACACGGCACAGCACTCCTCCAGTCTTGAGGATTTGGGCCGTCGGTGATGTATTATTTACGGTGAGAACTGTAGACTCCGCTAGGCTCACCAATCCTCTTTTTACTCCTCTTTTCCCTCCTTTCTTCTTTCTAAAGGATTTCAGTTTGACACACCAGTTATTCTGGTTTATAGTTATGTCACTGCTCTAATCTCACTCTGTCTCAGAGTGTGGGATTGGCACAGTTTAAAAGGTCTGGCTCTGAAGGTAATGCTGTGGTTTGAATAACCTCTGTCCTCTCAATTGACTGTTAAGGGTCATCCCTTTCTCTTTCTCACTTAGTTGAGTGGGACATTATAGCACATTATGGCGCTAAACATTATTGGCTTTTCCAGTGGGGAGGGAAAGAGATGCTTTGATAAAAGAAAGAGAGGCTTTGATAAAAGAAAGAGATGCTTTGGGAAAAGAAAGAGATGCTTTGGGAAAAGAAAGAGATGCTTTGGGAAAAGAAAGAGATGCTTTGATAAAAGAAAGAGATGCTTTGATTAAAGAAAGAGATGCTTTGATTAAAGAAAGAGATGCTTTGGGAAAAGAAAGAGATGCTTTGGGAAAAGAAAGAGATGCTTTGATGATGCTCTGTCTTATAGACAGACGTCAGACGTCCCGTTATGCACTCTCCTCTTTATCACCCTCCCTAAGGCACAAAATACTCTTTAATGTAACATTACAAACACACACACACACATGTGCTTGCTTGCGCGTCTCAGCAGTCTCTTAGTGTTTCACGGCTATGAACACACACAATAGCTGGGTATTGGGAGCAGGTTGTACTATGGGTAAGTGTGTTCAGAATGAGGCACAAGCACACCTCTGGGCCTCTTGTGTAATAACCATGTAATATCCAATGTATTATGAGTCCTATTACTGAAGGATCATGCCATCTCACCAATTCCCTAATCACCCCTTGGACACGCCGGCTCTCTGGCAAACTCACCACACCTGAACTCACTCTGATAATCACCATTCCTCTCCTTTCCTCACCTATATAAGCAGCTAGTTTTATATCAGTGTTTGTTCGGTGTTTCTAGTGGCTTGAGGCGGCCCAAGTCCTTATTCGATTTCCTTCGTTGTGCTTACCGGACTCTAAAGTAAGTGCCTTTTATGTATATAGAGAATTGTATAATGCTAACTTTCTAGCCGGTATGTTTATTACCAATCAGTTTATGATGCTATACTTTCCTTAGAAAGTATTCCTTCCTTCCTTTGTCTTATATATCCTGAGTTCCATAGATATTACCCCAAGCAGAAGTCATGGATTACTGGAAACATTCGCACCAAGCTAAAGCTGTCACTTTCAAGGAGCGGGACTTTTTTCTTACCTTTAACTAAGTCAGTTAAGAACAAATTCTTGTTTTCAATGACGGCCTAGGAACAATGGATTAACTGCCTAGTTCAGGGGCAGAACAACCGATTTTTACCTTGTCAGCTTGTGGATTCGATCTTGCAACGTTTCGGTTACTAGTCCAACGCTCTAACCACTAGGCTACTCTAACCCGGATGCTTATAAGAAATCCTGCTATGCCTGCCGACAAACCATCAAACAGGCAAGCGTCAATACTTTACTAAGATCTAATCGTCCTACACCGGCTCCGACGCTTGTCGGATCTGGCAGGGCTTGCAAACTTTTACAGAATACAAAGGGAATGTAACGCTCGTCTTCCTCCTCTTCTGAGGAGGAGTAGCAAGGATCGGACCAATGCGCGGCGTGGTACGTGTTCATGGTGATATTTATTATAACTCAGAACACTCAAACAAATATAACAAAGGGAATGACACGAAACGAAACAGTCCTGTCTGGTGACATACACAAAGACAGAAACAATCACCCACGAAACACAGGTGGGAAAAGGCTACCCAGCCTAAAACCAACCTAAAACAAAGACATAACAAAATAACTAAGGTCAGAACGTGTCAGGGAAGCACAACCGAGAGCTGCCCAGTGACACAAGTCTACCAGACGAGCTAAAAAAGTTATATGCTCGCTTTGAGGCAAGTAACACTGAAACATGCATGAGAGCATCAGCTGTTCCGGAGGACTGTGAGATCACGTCCTCCGCAGCCGATGTGACAGGTCAACATTCACAAGGCCACTGGGCCAGACGGATTACCAGGACGTGTATACCGAGAATGCGCTGACCAACTGGCAAGTGTCTTCACTGACATTTTCAACCTCTCCATGTCTGAGTCTGTAATAACAACATGTTTCAAGCAGACCACCATAGTCCCTGTGCCCAGGCAACAACCTCTCCCTCAACGTGATCAAGACAAAGGAGAAGATAGTGGACTACAGCAAAAAGAGGACCAAGCACGCCCCCATTCTCACCGTCGGGGCTGTAGTGGAGCAGGTTGAGAGCTTCAAGTTCCTTGGCGTTCACATCACCAACAAACTAACATGGTCCAAGCACATCAAGACAGTTGGGAAGAGGGCACGACTCAACCTATTCCCCTCAGGAGTCTGAAAAGACTTCAAAAGGTTTTACAGCTGCACCATCGAGAGCATCCTGATGGGTTGCATCACCGCCTGGTATGGCAACTGCTCAGCCTCCGACCGCAAGGCACTACAGAGGGTAGTGCGTACGGCCCAGTACATCACCAGGGCCAAGCTTCCTGCCATTCAGAACCTCTATACCAGGCATTGTCAGAGGAAGGCCCTAAAATTTGTCAAAGACTCCAGCCACCCAAGTCATAGGCTGTTCACTCTGCTACCGCACGGCAAGAAGTATTGTAGCGCCAAGTCTAGGTCCAAGAGGCTTTTAAACAGCTTCTACCCCTAAGCCATAAGACTCCCGAACAGCTAATTAAATGGCTACCCAGACTATTTGCACCCCCACCCCGCTGCTACTCTCTGTTATTGTCTATGCATTGCCACTTTAGTAACCCTACCTGCATGTACATAATTACCTCAATTACATCGACACCGGTGTCCCCGCTCATTGACACATTCACTCTGAACCGGTACCCCCCTGTATATAGCCCCGCTATTGTTATTTACTGCTGCTCTTTAATTATTTGTTTTTCTTATCTCTTACTTTTTTGGGGGTATTTTCTAACAACTGCATTGTTGGTTAAGGGCTTGTAAGTAAGCATTTCACTGGAAGGTCTGCACCTGTTGTATTAGGCGTATGTGACAAATAACATTTGCTTTTATTTAATTTTATTGGTAATGTCCTTTGTTTGGTTAGTATTGTTGATATACTTATATATTTCTCCTTACTTATGGCACTTTGTCTTGTATACTAATGTATTTTATCTATCTCCTCTTTGTATTCCCTTCAGACCACAACCTCCTATCATAACTTGTCACAAACTTATCTTCCGGCCTTACGAGCCATCAAATCTCCATCTTACCACCCATGTGCTCCTGTGACCTTCTGCTGTGCCCTTTTAGTTAGTGAATAAATAACGAGAACTGGAAACCTTGTCTTGAACCTTCGTTCCTGCATTCTTACAGATGCGCCATAGTGGCAATATCACTTTTCAACCTAGCCTAAGATACAGTCCACCCTAGTCTTTTTCTTTAATTATATTAGTAGTAGTACTGCTGCTTCACTGCTGCATAACTCCAGCCCATTCCCTCTGTCCCTCAAATGACTGCATCATGTCTCAACAACCCTCCACTGTTCAGACAGAGAGAGTAGCCCAAGACCAACTGGAACAGACAGCTAAGGACACATATCTACACTATCTATCATAGATGGCCTGGTCTGCAGTCTAAAGTACACCACCCAGCCAGACCAGCCTGGCATGACATTACATAACCATAATGGGCCGCTCCTGCCCTCTTGTTCTTTCTTCAGTGGGTCACCACGCCGAAGGTCTTACTTGGTCATAATTTAATGGAGAATTTTTCTTAATATGCAAGGCATAACTCCAACTCCCCATCTCCCAGCTTCTTCTTTGCTAGATCACGTACCACTCATTTGATGTAGGCATCAATTGATGCACATACAGTGCATTCGGAAAGTAGCCAGGCCCCTTCCCTTTTTCCACATTTTGTTACTCCAAACCCATAACGACAAAGAGAAAACTGTTTTTTAGAAGTGATTGCAAATGTATAAAAACTAAAACACAGAAATACCATATTTACATAAGTATTCAGACCCTTTGCTATGAGACTCAAAATTGAGCTCAGGTGCATCCTGTTTCCATCGATCATCTTTGAGACGTTTCTACAACTTAATTGGAGTCCACCTGTGGTAAATTCAATTGATTGGACATGATTTGGAAAGGCACACACCTGTCTATGTAAGGTCCCACAGTTGACAGTGTGTCAGAGAAAAAAAACAATCCATGAGGTCGAAGGAAATGTCAGTAGAGCTTTGAGACAGGATTATGTCGAGGCACAGATCTGGGGAAGGGTACCAAAACCTTTCTGCAGCATTGAAGGTCCCCAAGAACACATTGGCCTCCATCATTCTTAAATGGAAGAAGTTTGGAACCACCAAGACTCTTCCTAGAGCTGGCCGCCCGTCTAAACTGAACAATCAGGGGAGAAGGGCGTTGGTCATGGAGGTGACCAAGAACTCGATAGTCACTCTGACGGAGCTCCAGAGTTCCTCTGTGGAGATGGGAGAACCTTGCAAAAGGACAACCATCTCTGCAGCTGTCACATCGTGTATGTAGGTGGCAGGGAAGTCAATTGCAGGAGAATCAAACTTGGTATAAATGGAGTATTTTAATAACTTAAAACACAAACTCCAAAACCAAAGTCCATAATAAAATAAATGTGGGTACAAGAACCCGTCGCACACTAATCCATAAAACATGAACATAACAATAAACAATCTCTGACAAGGACATGAGTGTAACGGCTTTCTTCTATCTCCTCCTCGGACGAGGAGGTGTAGCAAGGATCGGACCAAAATGTGGCGTGTAGATTGCGATCCATGTTTATTAAACTGAAGCAACACGAATCTAAATACAAACACTACAAAACAATAAACGTAACGAAAACCGAAACAGCCTAATACTTGTGCACATAAACACAGAACACGGACATCAGGACACTAAGGACAATCACCCACGAAACACTCAAAGAGTATGGCTGCCTAAATATGGTTCCCAATCAGAGACAACGATAAACACCTGCCTCTGATTGAGAACCACTTCAGACAGCCATAGACTTAACTAGAACACCCCACTAAGCTACAATCCCAATACAAAAACCCATGCCACACCCTGGCCTGACCAAATAAATGAAGATAAACACAAAATACTTCGACCAGGGTGTGACAATGAGGGGAAACAAAGGGTTAAATACACAACATATAATGAATGGGATTGGAACCAGGTGTGTAAGAAGACCAGACAAAACAATGGAAAATGAAACATAGATCAATGATGGCTAGAAGACTGGTGACAATCGCCGAGCACCGCCTGAACAAGGAGAGGCATCGACTTCGGCAGAAGTTGTGACAGCAGCACTCCAGCAATCAGGCCATTATGGTAGAGTGACCAGACGGAAACCACTCCTCAGTCAAAAGCACATGACAGCCCGCTTGAAGTTTGCCAAAAGGCACCCAAAGGACCCTCAGACCATGAGAAACAAGATTCTCTGGTCTGATGAAACCAAGATTGAACTCTTTGGCCTGAATGCCAAGTGTCACGTCTGGAGGAAACCTGGCACCATCCCTATGGGGAAGCGTGGTGGTGGTGACATCCTGCTGTGTGGATGTTTTTCAGCGGCAGTGACTGGGAGACGAGTCAGGATCAAGGGAAAGATGAACGGAGCAAAGTACAGAGAGATCCTAGATTAAAACCTGTTCAAGAGCGCTCAGGACCTCAGACTGGGGTGAAAGGTTCACATTCCAACAGGACAACAACCCTAAGAACACAGCCAAGACAACGCAGGAGTGGCTTCGGGACAAATCTCTGAATGTCCTTGAGCGGCCCAGCCACTATCTTACGTCTCAAATCAAATCTTGACTACCAAAGTCCATTTGATGTCACAAAGCTGTCCAGTACTTTAAAAATATACTCTCCTGTTGTCCTGGTTTCCAGTGGTTTGCAGAAGAGGATGTCTTCCTTAATTGATCCCCCATAAACGTAACGGACATATACCAGGAACTGTGCCAGGCCCGCCTTGTCTGTTGACTCATCCAGCTGTAAACGCATAGAATTCACTGGCATGTATGCAAAGCAGTAATTGTTTCAAAACATCTCCTGCCATGTCACTGATGCGTCGTGAAACAGTGTTGTTTGATGAAGTCATTGTCTGTATAGTTTTTTGGGCCTTTTCCCCCAGCATTGTCCCAGCCATATCCGCGGCAGCAGGAAGAATTAAGTCCTCCACAATAGTATGGGGCTTGCCTGTCCTAGCCACTCGGAAGCTCACCCTATAAGAAGCTTCTAGTCCCTTCTTATTAATGGTATCTGTTGCTTTTATACATGTCTCACTACTCAAAAGTCATCTTAATTCTCGCTCAAAAAACTCCTGTGGCTTATTTTTCAAATTGGCATGTTTTGTTTCTAAACGTCTGCGCAAGAGTGAATTTTTCATCGAGTTGTGAGAGAGTACTTTTGCACATATAACAGCCACAGTGGCTGAGGAAAGGCACTACTCCCAAAATAAGTGAACCCCAAATCAATGTAGTTCTCATCATATTTGCACCTCTTCGATGGTCCAACGTCCCTGTCTGTTGTTCGGTGCTTTCCTGGGTAAGGGGGCAGTAGCTCTTCGGCTGCATCAGATTCACAACTGTCAGTGTCCGTGCTAGCTGGGCTAACAACAAATTTAGAATTACTGATGCTAGCATTGGATGTGCTCGTGGAAGCAGAACAACTTGTGTCGTCGACAGGTGCCGGTGTAGTACTGCTGGTAGTAGCAGTACTACCAGTAGAGCTGGTATGTGTCTCTATGGACGCGGGCCTTACTTTCTTTAACCATTTATCAATTTTAGAGCAAAGGGAATGAGCAACGGCTACATTTGGCTACATAGTGAAATTCCTGTGAGAGAATAACGGTTAATGTGATTGGATGTTAATTATTTGACTAGGCTACCTGTATTTGACATTGTGTTGTTATTTTTGCTGAACACTGAATGGTTTAATTTTATTTTTGGCAGTGAAACGAGGCTACTCAGGCGAGAAAAAAAACTCACCCAAATGCATAGCCCCGTTGGAAAATATAAATTGACTGTTTGAAAATGTGAATAATTTTTTTCCAATTTTTAAAATAATTGTATTTTATATGTGAGTCACATTTTTATTTGGCTACCCCCGACGGCATTGCGCGTACCCCTGGGGGTACATTGTACTCCAGTTTGGAAATACCTGTTCTATACCCATGACTGTCAGAGTGCTCACGACCACTGCCATCCTACCCAGGGTCTGAGTAGGACCATGAACCAGCCCTACAGGACTTCATTGAGTGGTGTGACAGTGTGCTGCTGGAGTTGAATGTCTCCAAGATGAAGGAAATGGTAGTCGAATTCAGGAGGAAGCCCCCCAGGATGGGCCAGGTGATCATTCATGGTGAAGAGGTGGACATTGTGGACCAGCATAAATATCTTGGTACCATCTTTGATAACACCCTGAAGTTTGAAAAAGCTCACCAGAGACAATACTTCCTCATGAAACTGAATTAATTAATTGTCCACAAATCGATATCGCAAACCGAGAGCATGCTGTTTTTCCTTCGTATGCTGGTTCACATCCCTTTCTGTCAAGAACAGGAACCACCTCCAAGCCATTGTGAACACCTGTTGTAAGATCCCCGGGGTGCCTCTCATAAGTCTGGCTTCATTCTTTGAGCAGCAGGCCAGGAGGAAGGCCTATAACATCCTCAGCACTCATATCCTCATGTCCTGCGCTGTCTCAAGTGTTCCCAATGTTTTGTACACTTTGTACACTTTGTACACTCAGTTTACTCTGGGCACCTTATTATCCAAGCTACTCAATACTGCCCCACAGTCCCAAAAAAGTTAACAAACTATAGTTTTGGCAAGTCCGTTAGGAAATCTACTGTGTGCATGACACAAGTAATTATTCGAACAATTGTTTACAGACATTATTTCATTTATAATTCACTGTATCACAATTCCAGTGGGTCAGAAGTTTACATACACCAAGTTGACTGTGCCTTTAAAAAGCTTGGAAATTTCCAGAAATTATGTCATGGCTTTAGAAGCTTCTGTTAGGCTAATTGACATCATTTGAATCAATTGGAGGTGTACCTGTGGATGCATTTCAAGGCCTACCTTCAAAACACAGTGCCTCTTTGCTTGACATCATGGGAAACTCAAAAGAAATCAGCCAAGATCTTAGAAAAAAATTGTAGACCTCCACAAGTCTGGTTCATCATTGGGAGCAATTTCCAAATGCTTGAAGGTACCACGTTCATCTGTACAAACAATAGTATGCAAGTATAAACACCATGGGACCACGAAGCCGTCATACCGCTCAGTAAGGAGACGCATTCTGTATCCTAGAGATGAATGTACTTTGGTGCAAAAAGTGAGAAACAATCCCAGAACAACAGCAAAAGGACCTTGTGGAGATGCTGGAGGAAACAGGTACAAAAGTATATAAATCCACTGTAAAACTAGTCCTATAAATCGAAATAACCTGAAAGGCCGCTCAGCAAGGAAGAAGCCACTGCTCCAAATCCGCCATAAAAAGCCAGACTACGGTTTGCAACTGCACATGGAGAAAAGATCGTACTTTTTGGAGAAATTTCCTCTGGTCTGATGAAACAAAAATAGAACTGTTTGGCCATAATGATCGTCGTTATGTTTGGAGGAAAAAGGGGGAGCCTTGCAAGCCGAAGAACACCATCCCAACCGTGAAACACGGGGGTGGCAGCATCATGCACTTCACAAAATAGATGGCATCATGAGGAGAGAAAATTATGTGGATATATTGAAGCAACATCTTAAGACATGAGTCAGGAAGTTAAAGCTTGGTCGCAAATGGGTCTTCCAAATGGGTCTTCCAAATGGACAATGACCCCAAGCATACTTCCAAAGTTGTGGCAAAATGGCTTAAGGACAACAAAGTCGAGGTATTGGAGTGGCCATCACAAAGCCTTGACCTCAATCCTATAGAAAATTTGTGGGCAGAACTGAAAAAGCGTGTGCGAGCAAAGAGGCCTACAAACCTGACTCAGTTACACCAGCTCTGTCAGAAGGGATGGGGCAAAATTCACCCAACTTATTGTGGGAAGCTTGTGGAAGGCTTCCCAAACCATTTGACCCAAGTTAGGCAATGCTACCAAATACTAATTGAGTGTATGTGAACTTCTGACCACCAGGGAATGGGATGAAAGAAATAAAGCTGAAATAAATTATTATCTCTACTATTATTCTGACATTTCACATTTCAAACTTAAAATAAACTAGAAGTAAATGTCAGGAATTGTGACAAACTGAGTTTAAGTGTATTTGGCTAAGGTGTATGTAAACTTCCAACTTCAACTGTATGGGTCACGTGCCCTTTCCATGACAGACTGACCAGGTGAAAGCTATGATCCCTTATTGATGTCACTTGTTAAATCCACTTTGTGGCAACTCAATATTAGGAAGATGAAACTAAATGCATGCTCTTCAACCGATCGCTGCCCGCACCTGCCCGCCTGTCTAGCATCACTACTCTGGACGGTTCTGACTTAGAATATGTGGACAACTACAAATTCCTAGGTGTCTGGTTAGACTGTAAACTCTCCTTCCAAACTCACATTAAGCATCTCCAATCCAATATTAAATCTAGAATCAGCTTCCTATTTTGCAACAAAGCATCCTTCACTCATTCTGCCAAACATACCCTCGTAAAACTGACTATCCTACCGATCCTTGACTTTGGCGATGTCATTTAAAAAACAGCCTCCAACACTCTACTCAGCAAATTGGATGCAGTCTATCACAGTGCCATCCGTTCTGTCACCAAAGCCCCATATACTACCCCTCACTGCGACCTGTATGCTTATGTTGGCTGGCCCTCGCTTCATATTCGTCGCCAAACCCACTGGCTCCAGGTCATTTATAAGTCTTTGCTAGGTAAAGCCCCGCCTGACTAGACGGGAATGGAAAGTATTGCACTCTGAATTCCTCTCAGAAACATTCGCTCTTTCTCTCTTAGATTTGTCTCTCTCTCTAATGAATATCCAGGCATCACACACATAAATGTCGCCTGGCAGACAATGCTGATCCGACCTGACAGAGACCTGGAGTCGACTTACACATACACACACATGAAGACACACACACACACACATATGTACACACACACACACACGCGCATATATAAACGTATGTAGGAACACACATACTGTACATACAGGCAGACACACACAGCAGCAGCAAATGTGTTTCTAATGTTGGGTTGGGATCAATTCCATTTAAATTCTCTAAATTCAGGAAGTGAATTGAAGTAAGATTTTGATTATTATATTTTTTTATGAAAATCCTTCCTGAATTGAAATGGAATTGACACCTACTCTGGTGCTTTATTCAAAACCAAATGCATCATCTGTGTGAAAGGGGCATTATGACTTCAACCCACAGCTCAGAGAGAACAGAACGTCATTGACGGGTTCATGGAGAGAGACAGAACAATACAATCACGAGAGCACACACACAAAGCGAGAAGGACAGGGTTAGGAGTGTGTGTGCCTGAGGGATCGGGGTTCTGGAAGCACTGACCTCACTGCTAAGACCGAGGCTGTCCCCGTCCCCCTGAGCTGACCGAGGCTGTCCCCATCCCCCTGAGCTGAAGCTATCTGACACACTGACACACTGACCTCACTGCTGAGACCGAGGCTGTCCCCGTCCCCCTGAGCTGACCGAGGCTGTCCCCGTCCCACAGAGCTGAAGCTATCTGACACACTGACCTCACTGCTGAGGCCGAGGCTGTCCCCGTCCCCCTGAGTCCAGCAGGTATATTTTACTGGTCACGCCCAAAGCCTTTGGCCGCCTTTCCTTACAATTCTCTTCTGCCAATGACTGGAACAAATCCTCTCACAAATCCTCTCACAAATCCCCTCACTAACTTTAACATCAGCTGTCAGAGCAGCTTACAGATCATTGCACCTGTACATAGCCCATCTGTAAATAGCTCGCCCAACTACCTCATCCCCATTTGTTATAATTTATTTTGCTCCTTTGCACCCCAGTATCTCTACTTGCACATTCATCTTCTGCACATCTATCACTCCAGTGTTTAATTACTAAATTGTAATTATTTCGCCACTATTACCTATTTATTACCTTACCTCCCTAATCTTACTTCATTTGCACACACTGTACATAGACTTTTCTATTGTGTTATTGACTGTACGTTTGGTTATTCCATGTGTAACTCTGTGTTGTTTGTGTCTCACTGCTTTGCTTTATCTTAGCCAGGTCGCAGTTGTAAATGAGAACTTGTTCTCAACTTGAATACATGGTTAAATAAAGGTTAAATATATACACTGCTCAAAAAAATAAAGGGAACACTAAAATAACACATCCTAGATCTGAATGAATGAAATATTCTTATTAAATACTTTTTTCTTTACATAGTTGAATGTGCTGACAACAAAATCACACAAAAATTATCAATGGAAATCAAATTTATCAACCCATGGAGGTCTAGATTTGGAGTCACACTCAAAATTAAAGTGGAAAATCACACTACAGGCTGATCCAACTTTGATGTAATGTCCTTAAAACAAGTCAAATTGAGGCTCAGTAGTGTGTGTGGCCTCCACGTGCCTGTATGACCTCCCTACAATGCCTGGGCATGCTCCTGATGAGGTGGCGGATGGTCTCCTGAGGGATCTCCTCCCAGACCTGGACTAAAGCATCCGCCAACTCCTGGACAGTCTGTGGTACAACGTGGCGTTGGTGTATGGAGCGAGACATGATGTCCCAGATGTGCTCAATTGGATTCAGGTCTGGGAAACGGGCAGGCCAGTCCATAGCATCAATGCCCTCCTCTTGCAGGAACTGCTGACACACTCCAGCCACATGAGGTCTAGCATTGTCTTGCATTGGGAGGAAGCCAGGGCCAACCGCACCAGCATATGGTCTCACAAGGGGTCTGAGGATCTCATCTCGGTACCTAATGGCAGTCAGGCTACCTCTGGCGAGCACATGGAGGGCTGTGCGGCCCCCCAAAGAAATGCCACCCCACACCATGACTGACCCACCGCCAAACCGGTCATGCTGGAGGATGTTGCAGGCAGCAGAATGTTCTCCACGGCGTCTCCAGACTCTGTCACGTCTGTCACAGGTGCTCAGTGTGAACCTGCTTTCATCTGTGAAGAGCACAGGGCGCCAGTGGCGAATTTGCCAATCTTGGTGTTCTCTGGCAAATGCCAAACGTCCTGCACGGTGTTGGGCTGTAAGCACAACCCCCACCTGTGGACATGGGCCCTCATACCACCCTCATGGAGTCTGTTTCTGACCGTTTGAGCAGACACATGCACATTTGGGGCCTGTTGGAGGTCATTTTGCAGGGCTCTGGCAGTGCTCCTCCTGCTCCTCCTTGCACAAAGGCGGAGGTAGCAGTCCTGCTGCTGGGTTGTTGCCCTCCTACGGCCTCCTCCACGTCTCCTGATGTACTGGCCTGTCTCCTGGTAGCGCCTCCATGCTCTGAACACTATGCTGACAGACACAGCAAACCTTCTTGCCACAGCTCGCATTGATGTGTCATCCTGGATGAGCTGCACTACCTGAGCCACTTGTGTGGGTTGTAGACTCCGTCTCATGCTACCACTAGAGTGAAAGCACCGCCAGCATTCAAAAGTGACCAAAACATCAGCCAGGAAGCATAGGAACTGAGAAGTGGTCTGTGGTCACCACCTGCAGAACCACTCCTTTATTGGGGGTGTCTTGCTAATTGCCTATAATTTCCACCTGTTGTCTATTACATTTGCACAACAGCATGTGAAATTTATTGTCAATCAGTGTTGCTTCCTAAGTGGACAGTTTGATTTCACAGAAGTGTGATTGACTTGGAGTTACATTGTGTTGTTTAAGTGTTCCCTTTATTTTTTTGAGCAGTGTATATATTTTTAAATCTACACACAATACCACATAATGACAAAGCAAAAACAGCAAAAACCTTCAATATCACATTTAAATCAGTATTCAGACCTTTTACTCAGTAAAGGACATTCAGGACATTCAGAGACTTGTCCCGAAGCTACTCCTGCGTTGTCTTGGCTGTGTGCTTAGGGTCATTGTCATGTTGGAAGGTGAACCTTTGCCACAGTCTGAGGTCCTGAGCGCTCTGGAGCAGGTTTTCGTCAAGGATCTCTCTGTACTTTTCTCCGTTAATCTTTGCCTCGATCCTGACTAGTCTCCCAGTCCCTGTCTCTGAAAAGCATCTCCACAGCTGCCACCGCCATGCTTCACCGTGAACATGGTGCCAGGTTTCCTCCAGACGTGACGCTTGGCATTCGATCTTGGTTTCCTCAGACCAGAGAATCTTGGGGACCTTCAATGCTGCCGACATTTTATGGTACCCTTCCCCAGATCTGTGCATCGACACAGTCCTGTCTCGAAACTCAACGGACAATTCCTTCGACCTCTTGGCTTGGTTTTTGCTCTGACATGCACTGTCAACTGTGGGACCTTAAATAGACAGATGTGTGCCTTTCCTGATCATGTCCAATCAATTGAATTTACCACCGTTGGACTCCAATCAAGTTGTAGAAACATCTCAAGGATGATCAATGGAAACAGGATGCACCTCAGCTCAATTTCGAGTCTCATTGCAAAGAGTCTGAATACTTACAGTGCCTTGCGAAAGTATTCGGCCCCCTTGAACTTTGCGACCTTTTGCCACATTTCAGGCTTCAAACATAAAGATATAAAACTGTATTTTTTTGTGAAGAATCAACAACAAGTGGGACACAATCATGAAGTGGAACGACATTTATTGGATATTTCAAACTTTTTTAACAAATCAAAAACTGAAAAATTGGGCGTGCAAAATTATTCAGCCCCCTTAAGTTAATACTTTGTAGCGCCACCTTTTGCTGCGATTACAGCTGTAAGTCGCTTGGGGTATGTCTCTATCAGTTTTGCACATCGAGAGACTGACATTTTTTCCCATTCCTCCTTGCAAAACAGCTTGAGCTCAGTGAGGTTGGATGGAGAGCATTTGTGAACAGCAGTTTTCAGTTCTTTCCACAGTTTCTCGATTGGATTCAGGTCTGGACTTTGACTTGGCCATTCTAACACCTGGATATGTTTATTTTTGAACCATTCCATTGTAGATTTTGCTTTATGTTTTGGATCATTGTCTTGTTGGAAGACAAATCTCCGTCCCAGTCTCAGGTCTTTTGCAGACTCCATCAGGTTTTCTTCCAGAATGGTCCTGTATTTGGCTCCATCCATCTTCCCATCAATTTTAACCATCTTCCCTGTCCCTGCTGAAGAAAAGGAGGCCCAAACCATGATGCTGCCACCACCATGTTTGACAGTGGGGATGGTGTGTTCAGCTGTGTTGCTTTTACGCCAAACATAACGTTTTGCATTGTTGCCAAAAAGTTCAATTTTGGTTTCATCTGACCAGAGCACCTTCTTCCACATGTTTGGTGTGTCTCCCAGGTGGCTTGTGGCAAACTTTAAACGACACTTTTTATGGATATCTTTAAGAAATAGCTTTCTTCTTGCCACTTTTCCATAAAGGCCAGATTTGTGCAATATACGACTGATTGTTGTCCTATGGACAGAGTCTCCCACCTCAGCTGTAGATCTCTGCAGTTCATCCAGATTGATCATGGGCCTCTTGGCTGCATCTCTGATCAGTCTTCTCCTTGTATGAGCTGAAAGTTTAGAGGGACGGCCAGGTCTTGGTAGATTTGCAGTGGTCTGATACTCCTTCCATTTCAATATTATCGCTTGCACAGTGCTCCTTGGGATGTTTAAAGCTTGGGAAATCTTTTTGTATCCAAATCTGGCTTTAAACTTCTTCACAACAGTATCTCGGACCTGCCTGGTGTGTTCCTTGTTCTTCATGATGCTCTCTGCGCTTTTAACGGACCTCTGAGACTATCACAGTGCAGGTGCATTTATACGGAGACTTGATTACACACAGGTGGATTGTATTTATCATCATTAGTCATTTAGGTCAACATTGGATCATTCAGAGATCCTCACTGAACTTCTGGAGAGAGTTTGCTGCACTGAAAGTAAAGGGGCTGAATAATTTTGCACGCCCAATTTTTCAGTTTTTGATTTGTTAAAAAAGTTTGAAATATCCAATAAATGTCGTTCCACTTCATGATTGTGTCCCACTTGTTGTTGATTCTTCACAAAAAAATACAGTTTTATATCTTTATGTTTGAAGCCTGAAATGTGGCAAAAGGTCGCAAAGTTCAAGGGGGCCGAATACTTTCGCAAGGCACTGTATATAAATAAGGTTTTCTGTTTTTTATTTTTCGTACATTTGCAAAATTTTCTAAAAACCTGTTACGCTTTGTCGTTATGGGGTATTGTGTGTAGATTGCTAAGGAGTTTTTTGTATTTAATCTATTTTAGAATAACACTGTAACGTCACAAAATTTGAAGAAATTCAAGGGGTCTGAATACTTTCCAAAGGCACTGTATATATTGCAAACTGTGCTGGCATGCCTTGGCAATGTTGGTGTAACAGTACATCATAGGGAATAACACTTGGGGATTTTTATGGCGATGTACCGATATGTAGGAATGATCATGTGAGCCTACTGTCTGTGCTCATGTAGGCTACTAACGGACCCCAGTTCTATGGCCACTGGCCATGCAGGGTGTGAGATGGCTCTGCCCCTATGCAACCCCTGTGTCCCACTTTTCTTGTTCCCCCTGACAGCATGACAGAGGCTGGGCCAGCAGCGGTAATTGATGCAGTTTTTTTCTACTTAGTTTGTTTGTTCCATTGTTAATTAGTCACACCTCATTTAGCACTAGGGGCCACATCCTCCCTTGGCAAAACAGTACTTTGCAACAGGCAGTGTTGGGCTGTGATAGATCTGTGACAGATAGGGAAGAAGAATTCTCAATCCCATCACAAATGTTAGGAGCATTTAAATAGTATGCTGTCTGTACAATTGACAAATAAAGTGGTATTAATCTTATTACTAACTTTATTCTCTTTTTTTCTCTCCATCTCGCTCTCTCTTACTCTCTATTCTTCTTTCTCCCTACAGAGCACTACCACCTGAACAATTCAGCCTTATACCCAGGAATGCCACACCCTCATAGCAACCTCAGTGGACTGGGCCTCAACAAGTACAACTCCCTCAGGGCTGTGGGTAAGGCCACACGCACGCACGCACGCACGCACGCACGCACACACACACACACACACACACACACACACACACACACACACACACACATGCATAAGCATAATGGACACAAACATGCGCGTACACACACACATGCATAAACACACATTAACACACATACAAACATATGGACACACCCATGCGGACACACATGCATTCTCACACACACACACACACACACACACTGTGCACTCCAGGACATGCTGATCATAATCCAGACTGGCACTGTAACCTTTTCAAACCATCATAAGGTTTTCAAGCTGGCATCTGATGTGGTTTCGGCTCCCTTCATGGAAAGACATATCATGAATGAAAGGAGATATCCTACTGGCAATACAGTCTCAGCGCTTTTCTGGAAAGTGTAGGTCAGATCCATATACACTCAGTGGCAGTTTATTAGGTTCACAAAAATGGTTTGCTCCTACAGGCAGACAGGAATCAAGCAGGCAGACAGGCATCAAGGCATTCAGTTACTGTTCGAGGTACTGCTGCTCATTCCGTTCACCAGCTCCGGAGGTCTACATCACCGGCCTTCTAGGCGTCACTGAACTGGATTCATTACCACCAACCCCGGACTGTCTTGTTTCATTACGCACACCTGGTTCCCTTTCCCCCTGATTAGTATGTGTACATATGTGTCCTCTGTTCCCCTTTGTCCTTGTTGATTATTGTTCCGTGTCCGTTGGTCTTGTGAGTACCTGTGCTGTGTTGTATTCGCTTGCGTGTTACCATGTTAGTGTGCACTTGTTATTATGTGTCACAGTCTTCTAGGAGTAGTGGGGTTGGAGTCAGGCGCAGAGAGCAGAGGGTTCGGAAACTCGTATTTTATTCCGGTACAAACGGTCACGCCTAAATACTGGGCGCATAAAACTGACCGGCCCAACACAGGACCCAAACAGTCCGGGGAAAATAAAATACAAATACACATCCACACTCTAACAGAGGTACAATCCCGCACAAACCTAAGTGGGCCTAACAGGCTTAAATAGACATAAATCAAGAAACAAAATAAGGGACAGGTGCAACCAATAAGACCAAACGAACAGAAAAGGAAAAAGGGATTGGTGGCGGATAGTAGACCGGCGATGACGACCGCCGAGTGCTGCCCGAACAGGCAGGGGAGCCACCTTCGGTGGGAGTTGTGACAGTACCCTCCCCTAGACGTGTGGCTCCCGCAGCGCGCCGCCACCGGCCTCGAGGGCGACCCGGGGGGCGAGGCGCAGGGCGATCCGGGTGGAGGCGGTGGAAGTCCCTCAGTAGTGAAGGGTCCAAAATGTCCCCCACCGGTACCCAGCACCTCTCCTCTGGACCGTACCCCTCCCAGTCCACAAGGTACTGTAGGCCCCTCACCCGGCGTCTAGAGTCCAGGATAGCACGTACTGTGTACTTCGGGGACCCCTCGATGTCCGGAAGGGGCAAAGGGACCTCCGGCACCTCACCTTCCTGCAGGGGACAAGCCACCACCGGCCTGAGGAGAGACACATGAAACGAGGGGTTAATACGATAGTAAGGAGGAAGCTGTAACCTATAACACACCTCGTTTATCATCCTCAGGACTTTAAATGGCCCCACACACTGCGGCCCCAGCTTCCGGAAGGGCAGGCGGAGGGACAGGTTTCGGGTCGAGAGCCAGACCTGGTCCCCTGGTGCGAACATGGGGGCCTCACTGCGGTGTTGGTCAGCACTCCTCGTAGTGCCGGAAGACATGGGTAAACAGAGCCTCCGCAGTCTGTAGGGCCGTAGGGAGACCGGGCAACGGGATGAGACGGCAGGACTTAGAAAACCGATCTACAACGACCAGGATCGTGGTGTTTCCCTGAGACGGAGGAAGGTCGGTGAGAAAATCCACAGACAAGTGCGACCATGGCCGTTGTGGAAAGGGGAGGGGCTGTAAATTCCCTCTAGGCAGGTGTTGAGGAGCCTTGCTCTGAGCGCACACCGAGCAGGAGGAGACATAAAACCTCACGTCCTTGACCAAAGTGGGCCACCAGTACCTCCCCCTAAGACTCTGCACTGTCCTCTCGATCCCAGGATGACCCGAAGAGGGTAGTGTATGGGCCCATCGAATCAACCGATCACGGACACCAAGAGGCACGTACTGAACACCTGCTGGACACTGAGGGGGTGCAGGTTCCAACTGGGGTACTACCAGACTTGAAGCCGGGAGGATGGGAGTTGGATCATTGGGCCAATCCTCGGTGTCATATAGGCGGGACAGCGCGTCGGCCTTCGTATTAAGGGAGGCTGGCCGATAGGAAATCGTAAAACAAAATCGGGTAAAGTACATGGCCCACCTGGCCTGACGCGGATTCAATCTCCTCGCTGCCCGGATATACTCGAGATTACGATGGTCAGTCCAGATGAGGAAAGGGTGCTTGGACTCCTCAAGCCAATGTCTCCACCCATTCAGAGCCTTGACTACAGTTAACAACTTCCAGTCCCCCACGTCATAGTTCCGCTCCGCCGGACCGAGCTTCCTCGAGAAGAAAGCGCTGGGGCGGAGCTTTGGTGGCGTGCCCGAGCGCTGTGATAGCACGGCTCCCACCCCAGTCTCGGACGCGTCCACCTCCACTATGAACACCAAAGAGGGGTCCGGATGAGCCAGCACGGGAGCGTCGGTGAACAGCTCCTTCAGGCAACTGAAGGCTCTGCCCGCCTCCGCTGACCAGCGCCAGTGCACCGGTCCCCCCTTCAGCAGTGAGGTAATGGGAGCAGCCACCTGACCAAAACCCCGGATAAACCTCCGGTAGTAATTTGCAAACCCTAAAAACCGCTGCACGTCCTTTACTGTGGTCGGAGTCGGCGAATTACGCACGGCTGTAATGCGGTCACACTCCATCACCACCCCAGAGGTGGAAATGCCACCCAGGAAGGAAACGGCTTGTTTGGAGAACACATATTTCTCAGCCTTGACATACAGATCATGCTCCAGCAGTCGCACAAGTACCCTACGCACCAGAGACAAGTGCGCGGCGCGTGTGGCAGAATAGATCAGTATATCATCGATATACACTACCACCCCCTGCCCGTGCAGGTCTCTGAGAATCTTGTCTACGAAAGATAGGAAAACGGCTGAAGCATTCTTCAACCCATAGGGCATGTTGAGTTACTCATAATGGCCAGATGTGGTACTAAACGCGGTCTTCCACTCATCTCCCACCCGGATACGCACCAAATTATATGCACTCCTAAGGTCCAGTTTTGTGAAGAAACACGCCCGTGAAATTATTCCACGGTAGTGGCGATGAGAGGTAGCGGGTAACTAAACCCCACTGTGATGGACTTTAGACCTCTATAATCAATGCACGGACGCAAACCTCCCTCCTTTTTCTTCACAAAAAAGAAGCTTGAGGAGACGGGTGACGTGGAGAGCTGAATGTACCCCTGTCCCAGAGATTCAGTGACGTATGTCTCCATAGCCACTGTCTCCTCCTGGGACAACAGGTACACGTGACTCCTGGGAAGTGCAGCGTTTACCAGGAGGTTTATCACGCAATCCCCTCGTCTATTAGGTGGTAATTGGGTCGCCCTCTTCTTACAGAAGGCTATAGCCAAACCGGCATATTCAGAAGGAATGCGCACAGTGGAAACCTGGTCTGGACTCTCCACCGTCGTCGCACCGATGGAAACTCTGATGCACCTGCCTGAACTCTCCTCTGACCACCCTTGGAGAGCCCCCTGTCTCCATGAAATCTCAGGATTGTGATTAGCCAGCCAGGGAATCCCCAGCACCACTGGAAACGCAGGTGAATCAATAAGGAAGAGACTAATCCGCTCCCGCTCCCTGCGTTACCATGTCCAGTGGAACCGTGGCCTCCCCGACCAGCCCTGACCCTAATGGTCGGCTATCTTAGGAGTGCACGGGGAAAGGTTGGCCTAACGACACCAGGGGAGTCCCTAGCCTTAACGTGAGCCCACGATCCATAAAGTTCCCAGCTGCGCCTGAATCGACTAACGCCTTATGCTGTAGAGAGGGAGAAAACTCAGAAAAATTAATTAATAAGAACATATGACCAACAGGGAGCTCTGGGTGAGTCTGGTGCTGACTCACCTGGGGTGAACAAGGAGTGCTCTGCCGGCCATCCCGACTTCCAGACGAGCTCCTCGAGCAACGATCGGCAGTGTGTCCTCTCCGAGCCTCCTCCGGTCACCCTCGATGCAGCCCCCCCTAACTCCATGGGGATTGGAGCGGGAGGGCGTGGAGGTGGAACCAACAGGGCACGTTCTGGACTCCCGCGGGCAGCCAGCAGGTTGTCCAGTCGGATGGACATGTCAATACCTCGTCGAGGGAGAGGGTGGTGTCCCGACAAGCTAGCTCCCTGTGGACGTCCTCCTGGAGGCTACAGCAATAGTGGTCCATCAGGGCCCTGTCGTTCCACCCCGCCCCGGTGGCCAAGGTCTGGAACTCCAGCGCAAAGTCCTGCGCGCTCCTCGTCTCCTGTCGCAGGTGAAACAGCCGTTCATCCGCCGCTCGGCCCTCCGGTGGGTGGTCGAACACGGCCCGGAACCGGCGGGTGAACTCGGGGTAGTGATCTCTCGCCGAGTCTGGGCCATTCCACACTGCGTTGGCCCACTCCAGTGCTCGACCAGTCAGACAGGAGACGAGGACGCTCACGCTGTCCTCCCCCGAGGGAGTCGGACGAACGGTAGCCAGGTACAGCTCCAGCTGTAGTAGGAACCCCTGGCACCCAGCCGCCATTCCATCGTACTCCCTGGGGAGCGCCAGACGCAGGGCACCGGATGCCGGAGGAGGGGTAGGTGTTGCTGAGGGTGAGGTAGGGAGGTCATTCCTCTCCCATCGGTCCATCCTCTCCATCATCTGGTCCATTGCCGACCCGATCCGGTGGAGAACGGCCGAATGATGGAGGACTCGCTCCTATCAGAGGTACAATCCCGGACAAACCTAGGCGGGCCTAACAGGCTTAAATAGACATGAATCAAGAAACAAAATAATGGACAGGTGCAACCAATAAGACCAAACGAACAGAAAAGGAAAAAGGGATTGGTGGCGGATAGTAGACAGGCGACGACGACCGCCGAGCGCCGCCCGAACAGGCAGGGGAGCCACCTTCAGTGGGAGTCGTGACAGTATGGGTCTCTTAGAGGTTTACACCTTGCTCTTTGTTTGGGTTACAGCCCTGTATTATATGTATACGTATTTGTTTTGGGCTTCGTCTATTTAATGTTCATGACATAAGCTATTTTGGGTAGAGAAATAAAAGCCCCTATTTCATATTCCTGCTCCTGTCTCCTATACAACGTGACATCGATTGCACGTTAGAATGGGCAAAACGAGTGACCTTAGCGACTGCGCGTGGCATGATCGGCGGTGCCAGGCGCACTGGTTCCAGTATCTCAAACGTCCAGCCCCCTGGTCTTTTCACGCGTGACAGTGTCTAGGCAGTGGTGGATGTAAAGATGATACTCTTTAATATAAAATTACTCAATAAAAGTCACCCAATAAAATATTACTGGTTTTATATATACTTAAGTATCAAAAGTACATGTGATTGCTAATATATACTGAATTGTCAAAGGTAAAAGTATAAATCATTTCATATTCCTTACATTAAGCTAACCAGACAAAACACTCCAACACTCAGACATAATTTACAAAGGAAGCATTTGTGTTTAGTGAGTCCACCAGATCAGAGGCAGTAGGGATGACTAGGGATGTTCTCTTGATAAGCGTGTGAATTGGACCATTTTCCTGTCCTGCTAAGCATTCAAATGTAACGAGTACTTTTGAGTGTCAGGGAAAATGTATGGAGTAAAAAGTACATTATTTTCTTTAAGAATGTAGTGAAGTAAAAGTTGTCAAAAATAGAAATAGTACAGATGCCCCAAAAAACTACTTAAGTAGTACTTTAAAGAATTTTTATTTACATCACTGTGTCTAAAGGTTACAGAGAACGGTGCGACAAACAAAAAACAACCAGTCAGTGAAGTCCTGTGGGCGAAAACATCTTGTTTATGAGAATGGTCGAAGTAGAATGGCAAGAATAGTGTAAGCTAACAGGCGGGCCAGAAACATGGCGCAGTGCAACAGTGGTGTGCAGAACAGCATCTCGGAAAGCACAACTCGTCAGTCCTTATCGCGGATGGACTATTATAGCAGACGACCACACCGGGTTCCACTCCTATCAGCTAAAAACAAGAAGCGGCTCCAGTGGGCATGCAATCACCAACACTGGACAATTGAGTGGAAAAACATAATCTGGTCCGACGAATCGCGGTTCCTGTTGCGTCATGCTGATGCCAATCAGGATTTGGCATAGGCAGCATGAGTCCATGGCCCCATCCTGCCTGGTGTCAATGGTTACAGGCTGGTGGTGGTGGTGTAATGGTGTGGGACATTTTTCCCTGGCACGTTTGGTCCCTTGATAACAATTGAGCAACATTTGAATGCCACACCTTGTAGAATCCATGCCTCAAATAATTCAGGCTGTTCTGGAGGCAAAAAAAGGGGTCCAGCCCGGTAGTAGATGGGTGTACCCAATAAACTGTCCACTGAGTGTATATACAGTTTATGGTTCTGGTGAAGGTCATGTAAACCAGGGTTTCCCAAACCCTGGGTGCACGTTTTGTTAATTTCCTTAGGACTACACAGCTGATTCAAATAATCAAAGCTTGATATTGAGTAAGTTATTTGAATCAGCTGTGTTGGGCAAAAACCAAAACATGAACCCAGGAGCTACAGTGATGTTGTGGTACAAACTGGCAGATCATGAACTTGGGAGATAGAAATATTAAAGTCGCACACGCTATACTATTCACAGTAATGTATTATTTTGTGTCTGAAACAACATTATGGCAGTGTGTTGGGACAGAACACACCATTCACACCGACAGGCTGAAGAGAAATACAGCAATGGACAGGGAACGGAATCTCTGTCACTCCACAATCTACTTTTCAGGCATAAAGGGATGATTCACTGACTAGAGTGGAATGGAAAGTATTGCACTCTGAATTCCTCTCAGAAACATTAGCTCTTTCTCTCTTAGATTTCTCTCTCTCTCTAATGAGTATCCAGGCATTACACACATACATATTGCCTGGCCGATAACGCTGATCCGACCTGACAGAGGTCACACGTACACACGTAGACACACACACACACACACACACACGTATATGAACGTATGTAGGAACACACATACTGTGCATACGTACAGGCAGACACTAAGATTTAGATTATTATATTTTTTTATGAAAATCCTTCCTGAATTGAAATGGAATTGACACCAACTCTGGTGCTTCATTCAAAACCAAAAGCATCATCTGTGTGAAAGGGGCATCATGACTTCAACCCACAGCTCAGAGAGAACAGAACGTCATTGACGGGTTCATGGAGAGAGACAGAACAATACAATCACGAGAGCACACACGCAAAGCGAGAAGGACAGGGTTAGGAGTGTGTGTGCCTGAGGGATCAGGGTTCTGGAAGCACTGGCCTCACTGCTGAGACCGAGGCTGTTCCCGTCCCCCTGAGCTGACCGAGGCTGTCCCCATCCCCCTGAGCTGAAGCTACCTGACACACTGGCCTCCCAGTGCCCACCCTATTTATAACACAAACTTCCAGGATTATTACAGTCGAGTATTTTAGTTTTTTTCTGAAATCAGGGCCTCTTCTTAGACAGTTGACAGTTAACTTCAGGCCACTAACTCTCTTCTCTCTTGTCTGCTGCAGCGGACACTGCCTCTAGGGGATACTATAAGAGCTACCCTTTGATGGACTTCTCCCAGTACCAGGCAGCTCCAGCCTTCCAGCCCATCTCCCTGCACCCCAAGGACAAGTCCTACCTTCACCAGGACCACCACCAGCTCCCCACCCACCACAACCTCCACGCCCCCCTCTCCATCTCCATCCCCCAGAGCCACCCGGAGAGGTCCCGCCTGTCCAAGACCACCAGCCACCCCCTGTTCTCTAGCTCGGCCTTGAAAGCCTGGGACACCAGTGGACACTACATCCAGAGGCAGACCTCCCAGCCTGGGCACATCTCAGCCCATCAGCATGCCTATTCCACCAGGAGACTGCACAGCGTAGAGAATTTCCCAGAGATGTTCAACCACCCTGTGTCATATGGCCACCCATCCTCCTACCACCACACCAGGCATAAGAGCTACTCCACCAACAGCAAGACAGAGGTCACTGTCTGAGAATGGAGCTCTGAGTTCCTCTGTACCTACAATGATACAGAAACAGATACAAAAATGTACAGGATAGAGAGGAGTGTCGGAGTGTTTAAAAGATACTGGATGAAGGGGGGTTAAAAGATAGGGCAACAATGCATCAGCATCGCCACCCACCACCATGACTCAAGTACAATAACTGAACCACAAAGATCCCCAAGACATTGATAATGCAAGAGAAACACTGTCGCTCTCGGAACACCTCTGAGCCTCTCGGTCTCTATGTCTACCACAACTCCTTGTTGCTCGGAACCTTTCTTTAACTCTACCACATCTCTCCATGCATTCTTCTCTGATCTTGTTCTTTCGCATACATCCTCTATTTCCCACAGCTCCCCCCTCTCTCAGCCCTTAGAAGCGCTGTGTTCAGGCCTTTAGAGGGATGATGGCACCCCCGGGGCCACATTAACTCGACAGGGACAATGCCATCCTAACGTCAGCTCCAATCAGCCTCCGCCCCAGCGCAAGACAGAGAGAGAGAGAGGGAGAGAGACAGGTAGGGAGATAGTGGGAAATCACTCTAGGGATCTTTAGAGGAAAGCCGGATGACAGGAGTGGACAAAGTATATATGTACAGATTTTTATTCCCTGGGGGTGAAATTAAGGAGTCATTGTGGATCTGGAGACTGTATAGCCTGGGTGCCAGTCTGTTTCTGCTCTCTTGCCAACTCCTTATGGAATTGTCACGGCTTGACAATGACAATAGAGTAGGCAATGGCACAAACAGATCTGGGACCAGGCTAGAGACTGGGTCTTGGTGGAGTGTTTATGAGTGCGTGTGAGTATGTGAGGACACACTGGGCTGTCAGTGTAAGTGAATTCGCTGCGGCATCTCGGACCCCAGAGGAGGTCTTCTGTGTTTTCCCCTGATGCACGGACAGTAAAGGGCACAGACAAGAGCTCTAGAGGTGTTGCTAAGGCTACCAGACTCTCTTTAAATGGCAATGGATGTACCCTATTCTACAAGTGGTGCATCTATTTGTTTACCAGGACTATGATTAACCACTGAGGGAGAATAAAGAAACAAAAATATTGTTGAAAAGTAGGATACTTGTACATGACTAAATGACACATAACAGGCAGGGGACTAGTGATAGCAGCACCTTTGGTCAGTTGCAGTAGTTCTAAAACCCAGACAATGGTCCAGAAATGTGTAAGGACCAATGAAGTCTAATCGACGCTACGGTCTCTCGGAAGGTATTTGGTTGAGCACAAACTCACCCTAAAGAGGTACACACATGTAGCCTTGTAGGACCATCCTGATCTCGCGATCTAGCAAGATCAGGATGGCCATACGAGGCTAACACACATGGCCAACGTACTAGCTGCACACTTCAGATTAATCCACTTCCAGAAGTGCTAATGCTAATGAAGGCAATGAATACAACTAAACTCTTTACATGAGTCATGATCATGATGCATTACTACCCCTTACCTCGCACATCCCTACCCTTCCTCCTTTTCGACAAGTAGTCTAACGTTCAAGAGTGTGTGCGCCAGTGACCGAAAGGTCACTGGTTCAAATCCCCAAGCCGACTAGATGAAAAATATGTCAATGTGCCCTTGAGCAAGGCACTTAACCCTAATTGTGCCTGTAAGTCACTCTGAATAAATGACTAACATGTAATCTTCTCTCTATTCCTCCTCATCTTCTCTCTATTCCTCCTCATCTTCTCTCTATTCCTCCTCTACCATTTTCTAATCAGCTCCTCTCCAGTTGTAACCGTAGCCTTCTTTCATCTCTTCCTTCTCTCGGCTCTCTCATCAAGTCTCTATTCACCCCATCTTTTGGAGAGCTATTTTCTTTCTCATTCCCTCCCTATCACTCGCTC
Source organism: Oncorhynchus clarkii lewisi (assembly GCF_045791955.1). Classification (NCBI taxonomy): domain Eukaryota; kingdom Metazoa; phylum Chordata; class Actinopteri; order Salmoniformes; family Salmonidae; genus Oncorhynchus; species Oncorhynchus clarkii. The sequence goes on from NC_092166.1 coordinate 63,490,315, forward strand.
ATGTTCCATCTGTTCTCTGGCTCTAGGCGGTGTAACTGATAGTCCTTTGGCCCCCTGCTCTGTTTCCCAGTCCCATCACCCCACGTCCCACAGCCCCAGAATGCAGGTTTGCTTGCGTGTGTATGTATGTGTTTCAGGGCAGTGGGCTGAGACAAGGGCATGTGTACTCTCACATGAACATGATTGAAACTACCAGACACTGTTTAAATGACTCCCGCGCCAATAGCAGCTTTTAAAACAAATGTTTTGACGACAAGAACAGAAAACAGACCCATTTTCAGCTAAGTTTTCCACTGAATGCTTCCTGTCCTCAACTAAAAACCGAACATAGCCTATGCAATGCCAAACCTGTAACACTGTATCAACATCAACACGCTAGCATTACACCCTCACAACAAATTGTAAGATACCACCACCACAATGACTACCGCAACTGGTCATAACCATGTCATAACAGCTGACATAACTTGCCATAACATGTCATAATGGTCATAACACTGTCATGACCCATATATTTTCACCTGTTGTGATATATATTGTGTTATTTTATGGCTGGTTATGACAACTACATACGAAACCCACATTTTTTTCAATTTCTTAAATTCTTTTAAAAATCCTTTGTTGTTGTAATGTATTCATTAAAGTCATGTTTTTGAAAAATATTTTAAATAACTTGTAGAAAATACAATTTGTGTCATGAAGCATTCTTTTTTTATTTTTTATTTTACCCCTTTTTCTCCCCAATTTTCGTAGTATCCAATTGTTGTAGTAGCTACTATCTTGTCTCATCGCTACAACTCCTGTACGGGCTCGGGAGAGACGAAGGTTGAAAGTCATGCGTCCTCCGATACACAACCAAGCCGCTGCTTCTTTAACACAGCGCACATCCAACCCGGAAGCCAGCCGCACCAATGCGCCGGAGGAAACACCGTGCACCTGGCCACCTTGGCTAGCGTACACTGCGCCCAGCCCGCCACAGGAGTCGCTGGTGCGCGATGAGACAAGGACACCCCTACCGACCAAGCCCTCCCTAACCCGGGCGACGCTAGGCCAATTGTGCGTCGCCCCACGGACCTCCCGGTCGCGGCCGGTTACGACAGAGCCTGGGCGCGAACCCAGGAAGTGTCATGAAGCATTCTGGCCACCCTGTGACACTTTACTTGGACTCAGAAAATACACTATGCCAAGAGTGCAAAGATGTCATCAAGGCAAAGGGTGGCTACTTTGAAGAATCTCAAATATAAAATATATTTTGATTTGTTTAACACTTTTTTTGGATACTACATGATTCCATATGTGTTATTTCTTAGTTTTGATGTCTTTACTATTATTCTACAATGTAGAAAATAGTAAAAATAAAAATAAAAACTGGAATGAGTAGGTGTCCAAACTTTTGACTGGTACTGTATATATACAGTTGAAGTCGGAAGTTTACATACACTTAGGTTGGAGTCATTAAAACTCGTTTTTCAACCACTCCACAAATTTCTTGTGAACAAACTATAGTTTTGGCAAGTCGGTTAGTACATCTACTTTGTGCATGACACAAGTAACTTTTCCAACAATTGTTTACAGACAGATTATTTCACTTATAATTCACTGTATCACAATTCCAGTGGGTCAGAAGTTTACATACACTAAGTTGACTGTGCCTTCAAACAGCTTGGAAAATTCCAGAAAATTATGTCATGGCTTTAGAAGCCTCTGATAGGCTAATTGGAGGTGTACCTGTGGATGTATTTCAAGGCCTACCTTCACACTCGGTGCCTCTTTGACATCATGGGAAAATCAAAAGAAATCAGCCAAGACCTCAGAAAATAAATTGTAGACCTCCACAAGTCTGGTTCATCCTTGGGAGCAATTTCCAAATGCCTAAAGGTACCACGTTCATCTGTACAAACAATAGTATGCAAGTATAAACACCATGGGACCACGCAGCTGTCATACTGCTCAGGAAGGAGACACGTTCTGTCTCCTAGAGATGAACGTACTTTGGTGCAAAAAGTGCAAATCAATCCCAGAACAACAGCAAAGGACCTTGTGAAGATGCTGGAGGAATGCTGGAGGAAACAGTAAAATACATAATATATCGACATAACCTGAAAAGCCGCTCAGCAAGGAAGAAGCCACTGCTCTAAAACCGCTATAAAAAAAAGCCAGACTACGGTTTGCAACTGCACATGGGGACAAAGATCGTACTTTTTGGAGAAATGTCCTCTGGTCTGATGAAACAAAAATAGAACTGTTTGGCCTAGCTGCACACTTCAGATTAATCCACTTCCAGAAGTGCTAATGCTAACGAAGGCAATGAATACAACTAAACTAAAGAGGGAGCCTTGCAAGCCGAAGAACACCATCCCAACCGTGAAGCCCGGGGGTGGCAGCATCATGTTGTGGGGGTGCTTTTGCTGCAGGAGGGACTGGTGCACTTCACAAAATAGATGGCATCATGAGGAAAGAAAATTATGTGTATATATTGAAGCAATATCTCAAGACATCAGTCAGGAAGTTGAAGCTTGGTCGTAAATGGGTCTTCCAAATGGACAATGACCCCAAGCATACTTCCAAAGTTGTGGAAAAATGGCTTAAGGACAACAAAGTCAAGGTATTGGAGCGGCCATCCCAAAGCCCTGACCTCAATCCTATAGAAAATTTGTGGGCAGAACTGAAAAAGCGTGTGCGAGCAAGGAGGCCTACAAACCTGTCTGAGTTACACCAGCTCTGTCAGGAGGAATGGGCCAAAATTCACCCAACTTATTGTGGGAAGCTCGTGGAAGGCTACTCAAAATGTTTGACCCAAGTTAAACAATTTAAAGGCAATGCTACCAAATACTAATTGAGTGTATGTGAACTTCTGACCCACTGGGACTGTGATGAAAGAAATAAAAGATTAAATAAATCATTCTCTCAACTATTATTCTTTAATCTTAAAATAAAGTGGTGATCCTAACTGACCTAAGACAGGGAATTTTTACTAGGATTAAATGTCAGGAATTGTGAAAAACTGAGTTTAAATGTAGTTGGCTAAGGTGTATGTTAACTTCCGTCTTCAACTGTATATAACATAAACCTACTGTTGACACGTAGGCTATGGAGTAATGGAATGTTTTGCTTTGTGTGTAGGTTTTGTGGGTTTTGACACTTCTGTACGAGTCCTAACCAGCCATAAAATAACTACCGTGGTAGGTTTTGTGGGTTTTGACACTCTTATGTAGGTGTCATAACCAGCCATAAAATAACTACCGTGGTAGGTTTTGTGGGTTTTTACACTCTTATGTAGGTGTCATAACCAGCCATAAAATAACTACCGTGGTAGGTTTTGTGGGTTTTCACACTCTTATGTAGGTGTCATAACCAGCCATAAAATAACTACCGTGGTAGGTTTTGTGGGTTTTCACACTCTTATGTAGGTGTCATAACCAGCCATAAAATAACTACCGTGGTAGGTTTTGTGGGTTTTCACACTCTTATGTAGGTGTCATAACCAGCCATAAAATTACTACCGTGGTAGGTTTTGTGGGTTTTCACACACTTATGTAGGTGTCATAACCAGCCATAAAATAACGCAATGTCACAACAAGTTTAAATCATATTATGACAGGTTATGTCAAACGTTATGACATTATGACATGGTTATGACTGTGTAATGAGGCTGGGTGTCAAGTAAAGTGTTACCATGCAACATAACACAACATGAGTGAGGCAAAAACTGTGCACGCATCACACACTGGTGACGGTGGTCAAGAGGGACTAGAAAGGTTGAAGCAATATAAATAATTATTCATATTTCAGTATTTAAGTAAATGTTTTTACCGTTGAATGAAGTGCTTCTAACCTTTTCTATTATGACACCATGCATTTTTCCAACCCTTGTACTTACCGTAAGAGTAGGGGTGTTAACCCCGGTGTCCTGGCTAAATTACCAATCTGACCCTCATGCCATCATTGCCACCTAATGATCCCCAGCTTTCAATTTGCTCATCCATCCCCCTTCACTTCCCTGTAACTATTCCCCAGGTCGTTGCTATGAATGAGAATGTGTTCTCAGGCAACTTACCTGGAAAAAAAGAAAGAACGTACAGGGAATACTTTGCTTTATGTTCTGTTGGGATAAATGTATGACACACAGTGAGCTCCAAAAGTATTGGGACAACAAATATTTTGTTATTTTTCTTTGTACTCTAGTACTTTGGTTGTGAAATGATACTATGACTATAAGGTTAAAGTGCAGACTGTCACCTTTAATTTGAGGGTATATACATCCATATCGAGTGAACCGTTTAGAAATTACAGCACTTTCTGTACATAGTCCCTTCATTTTAGGGGACTAAAAGTAGTGAAAAGTTAAGTATTTGGTCCCATTTTCATCGCACGCAATGACTACATCAAGCTTGTGACTCTACACATTTGTTGGACGAATTGGCTGTTTGTTTGGTTGTTTCAGATTATTTTGTGTCCAATAGAAATGAATATACCTAACTGAAAGCGCGAACCATCGCATTTAACAATGAAAAAAGGTGACTGGGAATATTGGTGAATACAAACAGTGTTGAAGTCCTGGACTTCCTGACGGGCCGCCCCCAGGTGGTGAAGGTAGGAAACAACACCTCCACTTCGCTGATCCTCAACACTGGGGCCCCACAAGGATGTGTGCTCAGCCCACTCCTATACTCGTCGTTTACCCATGACTGCGTGGCCATGCACGCCTCCAACTCAATCATCAACTTTACAGACGACACAACAGCCTGATTACCAACAATGACGAGAGCCTACAGGGAGGAGGTGAGGGCCCTGGGAGTGTGGTGCCAGAAAAATAACCTCTCCCTCAACGTCAATAAAACAAAGGAGATGATCGTTGACTTCAGGAAACAGCAGAGGGAGCACCCCCTCATCCACATTGATGGGGCCGCAGTGGAGAAGGTGGAAAGCTTCAAGTTCCTCTGCGTACACATCACTGACAAACTGAAATGGTTCACTCACACAGACAGTGTGGTGAAGAAGGCGCAACGGAGCCTCTTCAACCTCAGAAGGCTGAAGAAATTTGGCTTGACACCTAAAACCCTCACAAACAGGTGCATCAAAGCTGGGACCGAGAGACATCTATCTCAAGGCCATCAGACTGTTAAATAAATCACTAGCACATTAGAGGCTGCTGCCCTATATACATATATTTGAAATCACTGGCCACTTTAATAATGGAACATTAGTCACTTTAATAATGTTTACATATTTTGCATTACTTATCTCATATGTATATACTGTATTGTATACTATTCTACTGTATCTTAGTCTATGCCGCTCTGACACTGCTTGCCCAAATATTTATATATTCTTAATTCCATTCCTTTACTTTAGATTTGTGTGTATTGTTGTGAATGTTTCTAAACACTTCTACATTAATGTGCACGCTACCATGATCACTCATTATTATTCATGAATTTGTAGAGTCACAAGCTTGATGTAGTCAGTGTGTGCTATGAATATGGGACCAAATACCTAACTTTTTCTACTTTAATATGCACAAGTGAATTAGTCCAAATACTTTTGGTCCCCTAAAATGGGGGGACTATGTACAAAAAGTGCTGTGATTTCATTTCACCTGATATGGATGAAAATACCCTCAAATTAAAGCTGACAGTCTGCATTTTAACATTTTAGTCATTGTATAATTTTAATTACAAAGTGCTGGAGTACAGAGCCAAAACAACAAAAGATGTGTCACTTTCCCAATACTTTTGTAGCTCACTGTATAAATGTATGTATTCTTGTACGCGTAAATTATATTTGATGGGCAATACATGACTTACAGATCATACCAAATTATAGGTTTTATAGTGAGAAGAAATCTGAAAATCATGTGTTCAGCTGTAAATTTCAATAATATTATTTTGTGTATATGTTATGAGATGTGATGGAGTTTTAATATTTGGTTTGCATAAGGGCTTTATGATCTGAGAAAATATATATATATTTCATTTGATAGTTTATTGAATTGCAGTTGATCTCTCAGACTAGTCCACTGTGATGTGACCAAATCAGCTGGATTTTTCACGTAGAATGTTACTCTGATAAAATGGAGGCCATTGAAAGCTATGCTCATAAAAAAGTGTGAAAGGTAGATATATTTCTGATGAGCAACCCAGGGTTACCAGGGGTAAATTGTGACAGAACGCAGTGGAATGAATTTCCTGTTTCTATTGGGAATTACCATAATGGAATAACAACCAATTTAACCCATGTGAATTTCAATCCATCTATTCACTGCATATAAGCATATAAGCTGTACATAACATTGAACCCAGTAGGCCACTAAAAACATGTATTTCCATTCAAATCTGAGTCTCACTGTACTGTTGTATGGGCATCATACTGTATGCAGATCTGGGAATGGGAGCTACATTAGTATCCATTCTTTTCTAAAGTAAGATCTGTCTTGTTGACAATGTGGGTTTGGTAATAGGAGACATAATACTTCCACATACAGATGATACCGTTCCCCTTTAGGACTGTGATGTCTGACTAGGGATATATTCTGCTTAGTTGTTAATCCAAGGCTGCCTCTTACTGCAGTGCTTGTAGTAGCAAAGCTGTCACCAGCTGAAGACTGAATCAACAGTCTAGTTTGGTACACAAAAAGACAACTAGACCAATGCATAACTCGTTATATGAATATACCTACTTCAGTCAAAAGTATACAGTGCAGTATGAAATGTACAAGATACTATGACCAAACATAATTATCTGATATAAGTGTGATATGTGTACGCTATTATGTGCTGAATAAGACCAAACTACTTATTTGTGTCTGTACATGCTGTATATGGAAATGTTCTTTGTTGAGGACTGTTTAACTTTTCGTTAACATTGACTTTTCAGATGAAGATGAAATATTATGGAACAATTTCAAGAGGTTTAAATGTCTCTCTCAAAAGAGACATTCTTAAGTGTTATTTGTATAACTTGATAAAACTTTTTTTTTTTAAACACTGGTGTGTTTCATGTTTATAGCTCTATTCATTTGTCACAGCTGACAAAAGAAAGAGGGAGCGAAGAAAATAAAGCATTGCTCCTAAGAAGACTCCTTGCTCACAAAAGCCACGAGGAGTCTACACACCCTCAAGCTGCTCACATTTTTCACACAGGTTATTGTTTTTTCCCCCTCAATTCTGTGTTCCCTGACGTGTGTGTAGAGTAATGTCACAGAACAATGAGCCAGATGTTTGACCTAAATCTGAAGCATCCGGTTGGTATTTCCACTCACCACCAAATATGGTGATGAGAGGAAGTCCAGTGGCCAGCAGTTGGAGAAGATTGTTTTTTTTTATGAGCAGAGTGGAATAAGTTTTTTAGACTTTACCCTTTGTCAGTTTCAAAAAAATGGTGTTGTTTTGGAGTGCAAGGGCGAATTGAGTTATTGCACACGTGCACTTCACATACTAGGCGTTCCCTAAAGGAAATATGCAAATACATGCTAGAATGCACCAATAGGATCTCGCTAGCTTGTGCTTGGCTCTACCCACCTCCTTGCTAGTTCTGACCACTATGATTAATTTGCTTGCATTGGAAAGAGGCTTTGGTCTATCTTGGGTATAACAAATCGTTGGTAAAAACTAGAAAACCAACATCCCCACCATGTGGACATTCTGGGCATTATTCATCAAAAGCACTTACCAGTATCACTCAATAGGTATCATACACACCAGTGGTTCCCAAACCTTTTCTAGTCCCGTACCCCTTCAAACATTCAACCTCCAGCTGCGTACCCCCTCTAGCACCAGGGTCACCACACTCACAAATGTTTTTTTTTTTTTACAAGAATGAGTGTGAGTTGTCGTCACAACCCGGTTCGTGGGAAGTGACAAAGAGCTCTTATAGGACCAGGGCAGAAATAATGATATAATAATAATCAATAATTTTGTTCTTTATTTAACCATCTTACATATAAAACCTTATTTGTTCATCGAAAATTGTGAATAACTCACCACAGATTAATGAGAAGGGTGTGCTTGAAAGGATGCACATAACTCTGCAATGTTGGGTTGTATTGGAGTCTGTCTTAAATAATTTTCCACACACAGTCTGTGCCTGTATTTAGTTTTCATGCTAGTGAGGGCCGAGAATCCACTCTCACATAGGTACGTGGTTGCAAAGGGCATCAGTGTCTTAACAGCACGATTTGCCAAGGCAGGATACTCTGAGCACAGCCCAATCCAGAAATCTATAAGTGGCTTCTGATTTAATTCAATTTTCACAGAACCACTTGTTGCAATTTTGACGAGGCTCTCTTGCTCAGATATCTGTAAGTGGACTGGAGGCAGGGCATGAAAGGGATAATGAATCCAGTTGTTTGTGTCATCTGGTTCAGGAAAGTACCTGCGTAATTGCACACCCAACTCACTCAGGTGCTTCGCTACATCACATTTGACATTGTACGTAAACTTGAGTTAATTTGCATACAAAAAATCATACAATGATGGAAAGACCTGTCTGTTTGCAGACAGAGAAGAGCTCCAACTTCTTAGCCTCAACTTTGTCCCGCACATTGAATATAGTTGCTGAGAGTCTCTGTAATCCTAGATTCAGATCACTCAGGCGGAAAAAAACATTACCCAAATAGGCCAGTCGTGTGAGAAACTCGTTGTTATACCAACATAATCCGTTTTGTCACCAAAGCCCCATATACCACCCACCACTGCGACCTGTATGCTCTCGTCGGCTGGCCCTCGTTACATATTCGTTGCCAGTCCCACTGGCTCCAGGTCATCTATAAGTCTTTGCTAGGTAAAGCTCCACCTTATCTCAGCTCACTGTTCACCATAACAACACCCACCCGTAGCACGCGCACCAGCAGGTATATCTCACCGGTCATCCCCAAAGCCAACACCTCTTTGGCCACCTTTCCTTTCAGTTCTCTGCTGCCAATGACTGGAACAAATTGCAAAAATCGCTGAAGTTGGAGACATATCTCCCTCACTAACTTTAAGCATCAGCTATCTGAGCAGCTTACCGATCGCTGCCGCTGTACACAGCCCATCTCTAAATAGCCCATCCAACTACCTACCTCATCCCTGTATTGTTTTTATTTACTTTTTTGGGCTCTTTTGCACACCAGTACAACATCATCATCTGCACATCTATAACTCCAGTGTTAATTTGCTAAATTGTAATTACTCAGCTAATATGGCCTATTTATTGCCTTACTCCATTTGCACACACTGTTTATCGATTTTTCTATTGTGTTATTGACTGTACTTGTGTTTATCCCACGTGTAACTCAGTGTTGTTTTTGTCACACTGCTTTATATTGGCAAGGTTGCAGTTGTAAATGAGAACTTGTTCTCAACTGGCCTAGCTGGTTAAATAAATAAAACACATTTTTATTTGGCCTACCCCCGACGCATTGTACCCCAGTTTGGGAATACCTGTTACACACCATCATATAATGTAGTATGGTCTCCCACTAATCACTGGCTGAAGAGATATTTCTGGGTGAATAAGTATTTTTTTAGGAAACTACCTGTACAAAAATAACCTGCCTTAAGAGTGTTAACACAAAAAGACACATAGACAACAATACTTAGAGAAAAGTTGTCTTTATCAAGCAGAGGCAAGAGTTTCGTTAAATATAAACAGGATCTTTACATCACAATAGTGGACAGAGTAAGGATGGACATTTTGGGGGTATCACAACTTTGACTTAATACCAAATGTGAATTACCGAATATATTAAATCTTGATAATACAATAATAATAACGATATGTATGCTCATAATGACATTAGGTAATAAATTAAAGTATGTCACTTACAAAGACAGTCTTGTGTATATAATCTTACAATAAATAAACAGATCAAAACAAACAAATAATGGCATCAAAATCACAGACACTTGATATCAGGAAAAAAGTGAATGGCGGTTGGCATAACTCTCGATATGGAGAGTGATTTCCTATGCTGGAACAACATTAGGCTGCACACTGATTGCAAGAAAACAGTACAGAGACTCAACAACATTCCAATCTTTGAAAATGCCTAGATATGGTGCATTCCTGCTAATTTGAAAGGTATAAGTATACCAATTCTGGAAAGATGCAGTTGTTCAGTGTATTACTGCAGTTGTTCAGTGTATTACTGTAAAATCCTACATACAGACGTGCTCAAATGTGTTGGTGCCCTTACAGCTCATTAATGCTTCATTCCTCATGAAAAGTGAGTAAATTAAAAGCGGTATACTTGCATGCCGTTGGTATGTCATAGAATAAAGCAAGGAAGCTGTGAAAAGAGATGAATTATTGCTTATTCTACAAAGATATTCTAAAATGGCCTGGACACATGATGGTACCCCTTAGAAAATAGAATAAATCATTTCATTATAGTGATATTTCAAAGTCATTTGTTTCTTTTATTAGTATCACACATCTCCAATCTTGTAAGCAGTCATTCAGCCTATTTAAATGGAGAAAAGTAGTCACTGTGCTGTTTGGTATCATTGTGGTCACCACACTGAACATGGACCAGAGTAAAGTAGTCACTGGGCTGTTTGGTATCATTGTGGTCACCACACTGAACATGGACCAGAGTAAAGTAGTCACTGGGCTGTTTGGTATCATTGTGGTCACCACACTGACCATGGACCAGAGTAAAGTAGTCACTGTGCTGTTTGGTATCATTGTGGTCACCATACTGAACATGGACCAGAGTAAAGTAGTCACTGGGCTGTTTGGTATCATTGTGGTCACCACACTGAACATGGACCAGAGTAAAGTAGTCACTGGGCTGTTTGGTATCATTGTGGTCACCACACTGACCATGGACCAGAGTAAAGTAGTCACTGGGCTGTTTGGTATCATTGTGTGCACCATACTGAACATGGACCAGAGTAAAGTTGTCACTGTGCTGTTTGGTATCATTGTGGTCACCATACTGAACATGGACCAGAGTAAAGTAGTCACTGTGCTGTTTGGTATCATTGTGGTCACCATACTGAACATGGACCAGAGTAAAGTAGTCACTGTGCTGTTTGGTATCATTGTGGTCACCACACTGAACATGGACCAGAGTAAAGTAGTCACTGGGCTGTTTGGTATCATTGTGTGCACCATACTGAACATGGACCAGAGTAAAGTAGTCACTGTGCTGTTTGGTATCATTGTGGTCACCACACTGAACATGGACCAGAGTAAAGTAGTCACTGGGCTGTTTGGTATCATTGTGGTCACCATACTGAACATGGACCAGAGTAAAGTAGTCACTGTGCTGTTTGGTATCATTGTGGTCACCACACTGAACATGGACCAGAGTAAAGTAGTCACTGGGCTGTTTGGTATCATTGTGGTCACCACACTGAACATGGACCAGAGTAAAGTAGTCACTGGGCTGTTTGGTATCATTGTGGTCACCACACTGAACATGGACCAGAGTAAAGTAGTCACTGTGCTGTTTGGTATCATTGTGGTCACCACACTGAACATGGACCAGAGTAAAGTAGTCACTGTGCTGTTTGGTATCATTGTGTGCACCACACTGAACATGGACCAGAGTAAAGTAGTCACTGGGCTGTTTGGTATCATTGTGGTCACCATACTGAACATGGACCAGAGAAAGCAAAGGAAAGATTTGTCTGAGGAGATCAGAAAGAAAGTAATAGACAAGCATGGTAAAGGTAAAGGCTACAAGACCATCTCCAAGCAGCTTGATGTTCCTGTGACAACAGTCGCAAATGTTATTAAGTTTAAGGTCCATGGATCTGTAGCCAACCTCACTGGGCGCGGCCACAAGAGGAAAATCGACCCCAGATTGAACAGAAGGAGAGTGCAAATGGTAGAAAAAGAACCAAGGATAACTGCCAAAGAGATACAAGCTGAACTCCAAGGTGACGGTACGTCAGTTTCTGATCGCACCATCCGTCGCTTTTTGAGAGAAAATGGGCTCCATGGAAGTAGACCCAGGAGGACTCCACATTTGAAAGAAAAACACAAAAAAGCCAGACTGGAATTTTCTAAAATGCATAATGACAAGCCACAATCCTGAGAGAATGTCCTCCAAAACTGGAGCTTTTTGCCAAGTCACATCAGCTCTATGTTCACAGACGAAAACATGAAGCTTTCAAAGAAAATAACAACATACCTACAGTGAAACATGGAGGAGGCTCGGTTATGTTTTGGGGCTGCTTTGCTGCGCCTGGCACAGGGTGCCTTGAATCTGTGCAGGGCACAATGGAATCAAGACTATCAAGGCATTCTGGAGCGAAACGTACTGCCCAGTGTCAGAAAGCTCTGTCTCAGTCGCAGGTCATAGGTCCTCCAACAGGATAATGACCCAAAACACACAGCTAAAAGCACCCAAGAATGGATAAGAACAAAACATTGGACTATTCTGAAGTGATCTTCTATGAGTCCTGATCGGAATCCTATCGAACAACTATGGAAAGAGCTGAAACTTACAGTCTGGAGAAGGCACCCATCAAACCTGAGACAGCTGGAGCAGTTGGCTCAGGAAGAGTGGGTCAAACTACCTGCTAACAGGTGCAGAAGTCTCATTGAGAGCTACAGAAAACATTTGATTGCAGTGATTGCCTCTAAAGGTTGTGCAAAAAAATATTAGGTTATGGGTCCCATCATTTTTGTCCATGCTATTTTCATTTGTTTTATTACTTACAATATTATGTTTAATAAAACATCTAAAGCAAAGTCTGATTTCTATTAAATATGGAATAAGCAACAGTGGATGCCAATTACTTTTGTCAGTTAAGTTATTTCAGAGAAAATTGTGCATTTGTGGAGGGGTACCAACAAATTTGAGCAAGTCTTTACAGGTCACACAAGGTCATAGCTTGATGATCTTGAGCTTGTGTGTAACAATGTTTTCACGGGATAAACCTTGACACCAGACAGTTGGAAGTTGATACGAAGATAAGTGAATACGCAAGTTCACAATATCAAGACAAGTGCAAGTCAGAATTTGTATGGTTTTTATCACGTCTCCAGCTAAAATCTCAAACGTGGTTTGTTTCTCTTTTCATCTTCTCTACCCCTTCTCTCTACCTCTCTGGAGTGTCAATGCAGTCATGTCATGGTAATTAAAAAAGAACAATGAAAACACCAAAATAGCTTACTTAATTACTTATAACAGGAAGGTAAAAGGACACCCTACCCACCCCTGTGCAGGAAAGAGCTGCAGCTCTGGCTCTAGATAGAAAGCTTGCAGCTCCCTAGTTTTACATTCAGCTGACCATGGGCTCCTATGGAGAGTAGAAGAAATATCTATCTTATCATACACTTACGGCCTAATGCCAGCTTTATATCCATGGACATACTAAAATACACACACAGATTGCAGGCCAAGTTTATAGTGGAAAAGGGGTAAGTTAGGTAGAATCATGTTAAGTCTGGGGAGTGTCAGGCTGGGCTGGGGTAAAAGGTCAGATGCAGCTGTTTTTATCTCAATATCAAATAAAATAAAAAAAAATAAAAAATCATTTCTGAGGAACAATTAAGTACCTTAGTGTGGTTATTTTAAATGAGTCAAAAAAATAGCAAAGAGAATTTCTTAGCAAAGAGAATTTCTCAATAAATAATTTTGCTAGGACTGTCTGGGAGTGGTCTGAGTGGGTAGGGGAAAACTGAAAACGTGCTGATATTGGCAGAGTTTTGGAACTCTTTCTTATTGGTCTATTAACCAATACGCCAAAACGCCATCCCACCAAAATACGCTGAAATTTCCAGCGGTCTTTTCAAACAGCTCCTACACTAAAAGGGCATTATAAATTTCACAATTTCATTGTATTATTGACACCTCATAGTGTGGAAATATATATATAAAAAAAACAGGAAAATCACTTTTTTGACTGCCTTTAAGGTATTAAAGAGGTCAGGTTGGGTTAGGTTGCTGCCTGGCCCACTGACTGACTGACTGACACATCAGTAAGGGACTTACAAAGGTCCAGAGCTGCAGATCTCCCACCCCCCCCCACACAGACTGACTGATCGTTTAATATATTACTCTGTGCACCTGTGTTATCGGTCTATCTCTGGCCATAATGTCCATTGAAGGTGTTGCCCCCTTGAGGTGCAATATTGATGGAGTCCAGAAGCGGGCGTAGCGCCTGGCCGAAAGGTCTGCGGGTGACAGAGTGGAACACAGCACAAATTAGAATCCACACAGTGAGTTATGTTTTGAACAAGCTTTCCTTATTTCTATCATACATTCCAACAAACTCAATTTAACTTGAAACACACAGTAAGTGCAGTGCTTAATTTGTAAAAAAGTGAGAGTGAGGTGACCTGGGAAGTTATGCGGTACCGGAGCACATTAGAGAGAAAAAATTAAGCATTGCATGCATATCAATGCATTTGAGTAGTGGCATAGAGGAAGTAGAGTAGAGTCACTTACATGAGTTGCACACATGGGGACATGTTTTAATAGCCTACGGTCCGGGGAGAAAATGTGCCTTTTATAAACCAATTTCATGCAATTCTACATAATTTTACATGACTGGAGACTTTGGCAAAAGTCACACAAATGATCAACATGTCAGGCTACTTTGACACTGACAAACTGAGATCAATAAAAACGACCTCGACTTGAATCCATCAACAGCCTAGGCCTAGGTGTGTGGAGACACATTATGTAGGCTACAATATGAAGAAATTATAATCCTAAAAATGCTTTCCAGTTTCACTGACTCACCCAATGATGAGCAGCTCACTCACTGGTGATGGCCGATGCCAAAAGCCTCTCTCTCCCTCTTTGTAAAACAATATTTGGAAGTTGATCTAACATTTTGTCAGCCTTATAGCATAGAGTCTTCACTCTTCAGCAGGAGCAATTTGTTTTCCAACCTGTGTTTTCCTTCGATTGTATTTGACATATTGCGAAAGGCCAGTTTTATCTGCATGCTGTTTTTTCACCAACAGATTTGCCTTGCGTTCCCAACTGTAGGCTATTCCTGGTTATTGGGCTACAATCCACAGCTACGCTATTTTGAAAAAAAATTAAAAAAGAAGAAGCTATTGATCTTCTGTGGCTAAATTATAGGCCTTCTCGTGGTGTAGTAGGCTATTCTGAATTGTTTATTTTACTTCTGAACAGAGAAGTAATCCTATAATTTTGGCCTATGTATTTCAATTTATCAGGGGCAGTTCCTTCAGAACCCTTTGTGTGGCTATGCTTCTATAAAAGGCAATAAATTATGATGTGCAAGGCTGGAGAGATGAGAGTTGCAAGCTCATGTGTATCAGAGCAGAGAGGGAGAGAGCTCATAGAAAGTGAATCTCATTCTAGTTATGTGAGAGATAATGGCGTGCTTCACATACAGCCATGGCCAAACGTTGATCTCAGTGTTGCGCAAACTATAAGCCTGGGCCACCCCAACCCAAATCAACTCTTAGAATATTAGGCCCGGGCTGAAAATCTACTTTTTCAGGTAACGTTTTTTTGTACTGGCAGGATAATTAACGAAGAGGCAACTGGAATGAACTCTGATCACTTTTATTATAATTTTTACATTGCAAAAAGTAAAAAATATTTTTCAATGCCACAAGAGGTCCTGGAACAAAACAGTCCAAAACGGAGAGGTGTTGGATCCTGTTCCGGCAGGATCCTGCTCAAATTAAGCACTGATTAAGTGTCAAATTTGGCACATGCAGTGCATTCTGAAAGTATTCAGACCCCTTGACTTTTTCCACATTTTGTTATGTTACAGCCTTATTCTAAAATGGATTTCATTTGATTATTATAAAAAATAAAAAATAAAATAAAAAAATAATCTCATAAATTTACATACAATACCCCATAATGACAAAGTGAAAACTGGTTTTTAGAATTTTGGGTAAATTCATAAAAAAAAACTGAAATACCTTATTTACATAGGTATTCAGACTCTTTGCTATGAGACTCAAAATTGAGCTCTGGTGCATCCTGTTTCCATTGATCATCATTGAGATGTTTCTACAACTTGGGAGTCCACCTGTGGTAAATTGATTGGACATGATCTAGAAAGGCACATGCCTGTCTATATAAAGGTCCTACAGTTGACAATGCATGTCAGAGCAAAAACCAAGCAATGAGGTCGAAGGAATTGTCCGTAGAGCTCAGAGACAGAATTGTGTTGAGGCACAGATCTGGGGAAGGGTGGCAAAAGATTTCTGCAGCATTGAAGGTCCCTGAGAACACAGTGACCTCCATAATTCTTAAATGGAAGAAGTTTGGGACCACCAAGACTCTTCCTAGGGCTGGCCACCCGGCCAAACTGAACAATCGAGAGAGAAGGGCCTTGGTCAGGGGAGGTGACCAAGAACCCGATGGTCACTTTGACAGAGCTCCAGAGTTCCTCTGTGGAGAGGGGAGAATCTTCCAGAAGGACAACCATCTCTGCAGCACTCCACTAATCAGGCCTTTATGGTAGTGGCCAGACAGAAGCCACTCCTCAGTAAAAAGGCACATGACAGCCCTCTTGGAGTTTGCCAGAAGGCACCTAAAGGACTCTCAGACAATGAGAAATAAGATTCTCTGGTCTGATGAAACCAAGATTGAACTCTTTAGGCTGAATGCCAAGCGTCACGTCTGGAGGAAACCTGGCACCATCCCTACGGTGAAGCATGGTGGTGTTAGCATGAACAGAGCTAAGTACAGAGATCCTTGATGAAAACCTGCTCCAGAGCACTAAGGACCCCAGACTGGGGCGAAGGTTGACCTTCCAACAGGACAACAACCCTAAGCACACAGCCAAGACAACGCAGAAGTGGCTTCAGGAAAAGTCTCTGAATGTCCTTGAGTGGCCCAGCCAGAGCCCGGACTTGAACCCGATCGAACATATCTGGAGAAACCTGAAAATATCTGTGCAACGACGCTCCCCATCCAACCTGACAGAGCTTGAGACGATCTGCAGAGAAAAATGGGAGAAACTCCCCAAATACAGGAGTGCCACGCTTGTAGCATCATACAGAATAAGACTGGAGGCTGTAATCGCTGCCAAAGGTGCTTCAACAAAGTACTGAGTAACGTGTAAATGTGTTGATTGTTTATACATTTGCAAAAATATCTAAAAACCTGTTTTTACTTTGTCATTATGGGGTAGTGTGTGTAGATTGATGAGGGGAAAAAAATGATTTAATCTTTCCTAGAATAAGGCTGTAACATAACAAAATGTGGAAAAAGTAAAAGGGTCAACACCAGGGCTGTCCAATCCTGTTCCTGGAGAGCAACCGTCCTGTAGCTACAGTTGAAGTCAGAAGTTTTCATACACTTAGGTTAGAGTCATTAAAACTAGTTTTTCAACCACTCCACAAATTTCTTGTTGACGAACTACAGTTTTGGCAAGTCGGTTAGGACATCTACTTTGTGCATGACAAGTAATTTTTCCAACAATTGTTTACAGACAGATTATTTCACTTATAATTAATTCACTGTATCACAATTCCAGCGGGTCAGAAGTTTACATACACTAAGATTACTGTGCCTTTAAACAGCTTGGAAAATTCCAGAAAATGATGTCATGGCTTTAGAAGCTTCTGATAAACGATGTCAATTAGCCTGAGTCAATTGGAGGTGCACCTGTGGATGTATTTCAAGGCCTACCTTCACACTCAGTGCCTCTTTGCTTGACATCATGGGAAAATCAAAAGAAATCAGTCAAGACCTCAGAAAAAAATTGCAGACCTCCACAAGTCTGGTTCATCCTTGGGAGCAATTTCCAAACGCCTGAAGGTACCACGTTCGTCTGTACAAACAATAGTATGCAAGTATAAACACCATGGGACCACGCAGCCGTCATACCGCTCAGGAAGGAGATGCGTTCTGTCTCCTAGAGATGAATGTACTTTGGTGCGAAAAGTGCACATCATTCCCAGAACCACAGCAAAGGACCTTGTGAAGATGCTGGAGGAAACAGGTACAAAAGTATCTATATCCACAGTAAAACGAGTCCTATATCGAAATAACCTGAAAGGCCGCTCAGCAAGAAAGAAGCCACTGCTCCAAAACCGCCATAAAAAAGCCAGACTATGGTTTGCAACTGCACATGGGGACAAAAATAGTACTTTTTGGAGAAATGTCCTCTGGTCTGATGAAACAAAAATAGAACTGTTTGGCCATAATGACCGGCATTATGTTTGGAGGAAAAAGGGGGAGCCTTGCAAGCCGAAGAACACCATCCCAACCGTGAAGCACACCATCCCAACCGTGAAGCACGGGGGTGGCAGCATCATGTTGTGGGGGTGCTTTGCTGCAGGAGGGACTGGTGCACTTCACAAAATAGATTGCATCATGAGGTGAGAAAATTATGTGGATATATTGAGGCAACATCTCAAGTCATCAGTTAAAGCTTGGTCGCAAATGGGTCTTCCAAATGGACAGAGACCCCAAGCATACTTCCAAAGTTGTGGCCAAATGGCTTAAGGATAACAAAGTCAAGGTATTGGAGTGGCCATCACAAAGCCCTGACCTCAATCCCATAGCAAATTTGTGGGCAGAACTGAAAAAGCATGTGCGAGCAAGGAGGCCTACAAACCTGACTCAGTTACACCAGCTCTGTCAGGAAGAATGGGCCAAAATTCACCCAACTTATTGTGGGAAGCTTGTGGAAGGCTACCCGAAACGTTTGACCCAAGTTAAACAATTTAAAGGCAATGCTACCAAATACTATCTGAGTGTATGTAAACTTCTGACACACGGGGAATGTAATGAAAGAAATAAAAGATTCAATAAATCATTCAACTATTATTCTGACATTTCACATTCTTAAAAAAAAAGTGGTGATGCTAACTGACCTAAGACAGGGAATTTTTACTACGATTAAATGTCAGGAATGGGGAAAAACTGAGTTTAAATGTGTTTGGCTAATGTGTATGTAAACTTCTGACTTCAACTGTATTAGTGTTTTTCCAGGAACAGGGTTGGAGAGCCCTGGTGTTGACTCAATATGTGAATGGAGACTTATCATCCTTATGTATTCTTTATTCAGACAGCATTGAACGTAGATATAGGGGGACAGGTAGAGGAGATATAGGGGGGCAGGTAGAGTAGATATAGGGGGGCAGGTAGAGGAGATATAGGGGGACAGGAAGAGGAGATATAGGGGGACAGGAAGAGGAGATATAGGGGGACAGGTAGAGTAGATATAGGGGGGCAGGTAGAGGAGATATAGGGGGACAGGAAGAGTAGATATAGGGGGACAGGTAGAGTAGATATAGGGGGGCAGGTAGAGGAGATATAGGGGGACAGGTTCAGGAGATATAGGGGTACAGGTAGAGGATATATAGGGGTACAGGTAGAGGATATATAGGGGTACAGGTAGAGGATATATAGGGGTACAGGTAGAGGAGAACCCGCACAAAGGTGTCAGGGCTGGAATTCATACCAATGTCGCTCATGGACAATATGTGCTTGGAAGACTGCAGCACTGTCATTGTGCCACGCTCCCACACTACACTCATTATGTTTGACAATAGGTTCTTGTTTCTAGAGAGACGAGGGAGGGAAGAGAGGGGTAACTCACGTGGACAGCACTTCAGCCGGCAGGTCTGTGATGTGGGCAGGGATCTTGCTGCCGGTGAGGAACTGGGCCACTTCGTTACTGAACGTGTTACAGTTCCACTCAAACAGATGGTACTGGTTCCCCCTACAGTGTGTGAGAGAAAGGGGTGTGAGTGGGGAGAAAGGCAGTGAATGAGAGAAAGAAGCAAAGATAGGGACAGAGTAAAGATAGAGTGGATACAGTGAGGGAGAGAGATAAAAAGATCTCGTCAGTATCCAACTGCATATCTCCATCTATACATACCTACAGTACATACACACAGTGCATTCAGAAAGTATTCAGACCCCTTGACTTCTTCCACATCGTTACATTACAGCCTTGTTCAAAAATGTATTAAATTGTTTGTTGTTTTCTCTCAATCTACACACAATACCCCATAATGACAAAGCAAAAACAGGTTAATTTATTTTGCAAATGTATTAAAAATAAACAAATAAAATATCACATTTATCTAAGTATTCAGACCCTTTACTCAGTACTTTGTTGAAGCACCTTTGGCAGCTATTACAGCCTCGAGTCTTCTTGGGTATGACGCTACAAGCTTGGCACACCTGTATTTAGGAAGTTTCTCCCATTCTTCTCTGCAGATCCTCTCAAGTGTTTCTGCACAGCTATTTTCAGCTTTCTCCAGATATGTTAGATCGGACTCAAGTCCGAGCTCTGGCTGGGCCACTCAAGGACATTCAGAAACTTTTCCCGAAGTCACTCCTGCGTTGTCTGGGCTGTGTGCTTAGGGTTGTTGTCCTGTTGGAAGGTGAACCTTCGCCCCAGTCTGATGTCCTGAGCACTCTGGAGCAGGTTTTCATCAAGGATCTCTCTGTACTTTGCGCCATTCATCTTTGCCTAGATCCTGACTAGTCTCCCAGTCCCTTCCGCTGAAAAACATCCACACAGCATGATGCTAACACCACCATGATTCACCATAGGGATGGTGCCAGGTTTCCAACAGACGTGACACTTGGCATTCAAGCCAAAGAGTTCAATCTTGGTTTCATTTGACCAGATAATCATGTTTCTCATGGTCTGAGTCCTTTAGGTGACTTTTGGAAAACACTAAGTGGGCTGTCATGTGCCTTTTACTGAGGAGTTGCTTCCATCTGGCCACTCAACCATAAAGGCCTGATTGGTGGAGTGCTGCAGAGATAGTTGTGCTTCTGGAAGGTTCTCCCATCTTTACACAGGAACTCTAGAGCTCTGTCAGAGTGACCAGCGAGTTCTTGGTCACATTCATGACCAAGGCCCTTCTCCCCCGATTGCTCAGTTTGGCCGGGCAGCCAGCTCTAGGAAGATTCTTGGTGGTTCCAAACTTCTTCCATTTAAGAATGATGGAGGTCACTCTGTTCTTGGGGACCTTCAACACTGCAGACATTTTTTGGTACCCTTCCCCAGATCTGTGCCTCGACACAATCCTGTCTCGCACCTCTACGGACAATTCCTTCGACCTCATGGCTTGGTTTTTGAGCTGATATGCACTGTGAACTGTGGGACCTTATATAAACAGGTTTGTGCCTTTCCAAATAATTTCCAATCAATCAAATTTACTACAGGTGGACTTCAATCAAGTTGTAGAAACATCTCAAGGATGATCAATGGAAACAGGATGCATCTGAGCTCAACTGCGAGTCTCATAGCGAAGGGTCTGAATACTTATTCAGAGGGGTTGTGTGCGGAAGACATTTCAGTTGAATACATTCAGTTGGACAACTGACTATGTATCCCCCTTTCCCTTATGTAAATAAGGTATTTCAGTTTTTATTTTTAATAAATGAGCAAATATTTATTTAAACCTGTTTTCGCTTTGTCATCATGGGGTGTTGTGTGTAGTTTGCTGAGAGAAAAAAAGAAGGGTTTAATCCATTTTAGAATAAGGCTGTAACGTAACAAAATGTGGAAAAAGTCAAGGGGTCTGAATACTTTCCAAAGGCACTGTACATACATACACACACATATCCCAGTGGAGTTAAGATACACCAGGTGTCTCAGTCTCACCTGTACGTGGACTCTCCCAGTGAAGACAGGTACTCCATAAAGATTTCCTCAGTCACTTCTGTGATGCCCAGGTCTATTATGGAGTTGGGTTCTCCCAGGGACGTCCCACCCTGAAACACTCAACAAACACAAACAGCTTAGTCATGTCCCCTGCTTGCTCAGTTGTCCTCCAATGGCCCTGTATTTGCAGCTTTTACTTAGCCCCAGGATTTGTTGAGGATCACAACATCTATGTTTGGGGCAACTCTAACTTAGACTTCTGTGGACAACTCAGGTCTAGTTTATTGTAGGAAGGAATAGAATAAAACGTTGTCTTACAGGTGGGCAGTTTGCGATGCCCTCTCCCCCATAGAAGAACTCCTCTCCATGGACAACAATAGCAGTGTGCCTGAGAGGAATATGTTACTGTTTCGTTTCACATAAAGAGGGATTCTCAATTTACAGACTTAAAAACACTGGGGGAAAAATATCCCTATCATGACATTCATGTAGAGAATGCTCAACATATTTTACAACATCCAGTTATGAAATGATAGGTGAACATAAAATTGACCTTTGTCCTCACAAAAAATAAGAACTTAAATCAAAGAATACATAATTTACTCACCATATTCCATCAAGCTGTTTCCCTGTGAATAGAAGAAAATAGTTTATATGTACATTTTGTGAATGAGAGCTAGAAGTAAATAATAAGTTCAGCCCATGGGCCTAAATGGCATCCTCAGTGTCTCCTCATCCCTGCTACAAATAGTCACTTGTATCGAAGTGCCATGTTTTTAGAGAGTCCCAGCTCTCGCATCACCAAAGATATTTGCTCCTTGTTCCGTGTGGCATCAATTTCCGCGGATAATACAACTTATATTACAACCAAAGCTTGTATATACAAGGAATAAAAATATAAATGCAACATTTAAAGTGTTGGTACCATGTTTCATGAGCTGAAATAAAAGGTCATACACATTTACCATACTCACAAAAAGCTTATGTCTCTCAAATTTGGTGCACAAATTAGTTTTACATCCATGTTAGTGAGCATTTCTCCTTTACCAAGATAATCCATCCGACTGACAGGTGAGGCATATCAAGAAGCCGATTAAACAGCATGATCATTACACAGGTGCACCTTGTGCTGGGGACAATAAAAGGCCACTAAAATGTGCAGTTGTCCCACAACACAATGCCACAGATGTCTAAAGTTGAGGGAGCGTGCAATTGGCATGATGACTGTAGGTATGTCCACCAGAGCTGTTTCCAGAGAATTACATTTAAATTTCTCTACCATAAGCCGCCTCCAAAGACGTTTTAGAGAATTTGGCAGTACGTCCAACCGGCCTCAGAACAGCAGACCATGTGTAACCACGCCAGCCCAGGACCTCCACATCTGGCTTCTTCACCTGCAGGATCGTCAAAGATCAGCCACCCGGACAGCTGATAAAACTGGAGGTTTGCACAACCAAAGAATTTCAACATTAACTATCAGAAACTGTCTCAGGGATGCTCATTTGCATGCTAGTTGTCTTCACCAGGGTCTTGACCTGTCTGAAGTTCCGCATCGTAACTGACTTCAGCGGGCAAGTGCTCAACTTCGATGGCCATTGGCACGCTGGAGAAGTGTGCTCTTCACAGATGAATTCGGGTTTCAACTGTACCGGGCAGATGGCAGATGTGTGGGCGAGCGGTTTGCTGATGTTAATGTGAACAGAGTGCCCCATGGTAGTTGTGGGGTTATGGTATGGGCAGGTATAAGCTACAACAAACACAATTGTATTTTATCGATGACAATTTGAATGCACAGAGATACCGTGACAAGATGCTGAGGCCCATTGTCGTGCCATTAATCCGCCGCCATCGCCTCATGGGGCGGCAGGGTAGCCTAGTGGTTAGAGCGTTGGACTAAGGTTGCAAGGTTGGACTAAGGTTGCAAGGAAGGTTGCAAGTTCAAACCCCCAAGCTGACAAGGTACAAATCTGTCGTTCTGCTCTTGAACAGGCAGTTAACCCACTGTTCCTAGGCCGTCATTGAAAATAAGAATTTGTTTTTAACTGACTTGCCTGGTTAAATAAAGGTTAAAAAAATGTTTTTTAAAATGTTTCAGCATGATAATGTGCATGTCACAAGGATCTGTACACAATTCCTGGAAGCTGAAAATGTACCACTTCTTCCATGGCCTGCATTCTCACCAGACATGTCGCCCATTGAGCCCATTGAGCATGCTCAATGGGCGACATGTCTGGTGAGAATGCAGGCCATGGAAGAACTGGTACATTTTCAGCTTCCAGGAATTGTGTACAGATCCTTGCGACATGCACATTATCATGCTGAAACATGAGGTGATGCTCTGGATAGACGTGTACGACAGCGTGTTCCAGTTCCCGCAAATATCTAGCAACTTCACACAGCCATTGAATAGGAGTGGGAGGACATTCCACAGGCCACAATCAACAGCCTGATTAACTCTATGCAAAGGAGATCTGTCGCGCTGCATGAGACAAATGGTGGTCACACTAGATACTTAATGGTTTTCTGATCCACGTCCCTACTTTTTTGGGGATGACTTGGCCCGCAGAGTGAAGGAAAAGCAGCCAACAAGTGCTCAGCATATGCGGGAACTCCTTCAAGACTATTGGAAAAGCATTCCAGGTGAAGCTGGTTTTGAGAATGCAAAGAGTGTGCAAAGCTGTCATCAAGGCAAAGGGTGGCTACTTTGAAGAATCTTAAATATAAAATATATTTAGATTTTTTTAACACTTTTTTGCTTATAAGAAATCCCGCTATGCCCTCAGACGAACCATCAAACAGGCAAAGCATCAATACAGGACTGAGATTGAATCCTACAACACTGCTTCTGACGCTCGTCGGATGTGGCAGGGCTTACAAACTATTACGGACTACAAAAGGGAAACACAGCCGCGAGCTGCCCAATGACGTGAACATACCAAACTAAATGCCTTTCAAGCTCGTATTGAGGCAAGCAAAACTGAAGCATGCATGAGAGCACTAGGTGTTCCGCTCTCTGTAGTCGATGTGAGTATGACCTTGAAACAGGTCAACATTCACAAGACCGCAGGGCCAGACGGATTATCAGGACGTGTACTCAGACCATGCATGGACCAATTGGCAAGTGTCTTCACTGACATTTTAAACCTTTCCCAGACCAAATCTGTAATAACTACATGTTTCAAGCAGACCACCATAGTCCCGGTACCCAAGAAAGCAAAGGTAACCTGCCTAAATGACCACCGCCCCGTAGCACTCACGTCGGTAGCCATGAAGTGCTTTGAAAGGCTGGTCATGGCTCACAACACCATCATCCCAGAAACCCTAGACCCACTCGAATTCACGTACCACCCCAACAGATCCACAGATGACGCAATCTCAATCGCACTCCACACTGCACTTTCCCACCAGGACAAAGGAACCCCTATGTGAGAATGCTGTTCATTGACTACAGAACAGCGTTTAACACCATAGTGCCCACAAAGCTCACCACTAAGCTAAAGACCCTGGGACTAAACACCTCCCTCTGCAACTGGAACCTGGACTTCCTGATGGGCCACCCCCAGGTGGTAAGGGTAGGCAACAACACATCTGCCACGCTGATCTTCAACACGGGGGCCCCTCAGGGGTGCGTGCTTAGTCCCCTCCGGTACTCCCTGTTCACCCATGACTGCGTGGCCAAGCACGCCTCCAACACCATCATTAAGTTTGCTGACGACACAGTGGTAGGCGTGATTACCGACAAGACAGCCTATAGGGAGGGGGTCAGTCCCTTAATGTGAGCAAGACAAAAGGAGCTGATCATGGACTACAGGAAAAGAAGGGCCGAACACACCCCCATTCACAATGGGGCTGTAGTGGAGTGGGTCAAGAGTTAAGTTCATTGGTGTCCACATCACCAAAAAACTATCATGGTCCCAACACACCAAGACAGTTGTGAACCTGACTTCCGGCGCCGACAGAGATGGCCGCCTCGCTTCGCGTTCCTAGGAAACTATGCAGTTTTTTGTTTTTTTACGTGTTATTTCTTACATTAGTACCCCAGGTCATCTTAGGTTTCATTACATACAGTCGAGAAGAACTACTGAATATAAGATCAGCATCAACTCACCATCAGTACGACCAAGAATATGTTTTTCGCGACGCGGATCCTGTGTTCTGCCTTACAAACAGGACAAAGGAGTGGATCCTATGCAGCGACCCAAAAAAACGACTCCGAAAGAGAGGGAAACGAGGCGGTCTACTGGTCAGACTCCGGAGACGGGCACAGCGCGCACCACTCCCTAGCATTCTTCTTGCCAATGTCCAGTCTCTTGACAACAAGGTTGATGAAATCCGAGCAAGGGTAGCATTCCAGAGGGACATCAGAGACTGTAACGTTCTTTGCTTCACGGAAACGTGGCTTACTGGAGAGACGCAATCCGAAGCGGTGCAGCCAACAGGTTTCTCCACGCATCGCGCAGACAGGAAAAAACATCTTTCTGGTAAAAAGAGGGGCGGGGGCGTATGCCTTATGACTAACGTGACATGGTGCGATGAAAGAAACATACAGGAACTCAAATCCTTCTGTTCACCTGATTTAGAATTCCTCACAATCAAATGTAGACCGCATTATCTACCAAGAGAATTCTCTTCGATCATAATCACAGCCGTATATATCCCCCCCCAAGCAGACACATCGATGGCTCTGAACGAACTTTATTTAACTCTCTGCAAACTGGAAACAATTTATCCGGAGGCTGCATTCATTGTAGCTGGGGATTTTAACAAGGCTAATCTGAAAACAAGACTCCCCAAATTTTATCAGCATATCGATTGCGCAACCAGGGGAGGAAAGACCTTGGACCATTGTTACTCTAACTTCCGCGACGCATATAAGGCCCTGCCCCGCCCCCCTTTCGGAAAAGCTGACCACGACTCCATTTTGTTGATCCCTGCCTACAGACAGAAACTAAAACAAGAGGCTCCCACGCTGAGGTCTGTCCAACGCTGGTCCGACCAAGCTGACTCCACACTCCAAGACTGCTTCCATCACGTGGACTGGGAGATGTTTCGTATTGCGTCAGATAACAACATTGACGAATACGCTGATTCGGTGTGCGAGTTCATTAGAACGTGCGTTGAAGATGTCGTTCCCATAGCAACGATTAAAACATTCCCTAACCAGAAACCGTGGATTGATGGCAGCATTCGTGTGAAACTGAAAGCGCGAACCACTGCTTTTAATCAGGGCAAGGTGTCTGGTAACATGACCGAATACAAACAGTGCAGCTATTCCCTCCGCAAGGCTATCAAACAAGCTAAGCGCCAGTACAGAGACAAAGTAGAATCTCAATTCAACGGCTCAGACACAAGAGGCATGTGGCAGGGTCTACAGTCAATCACGGACTACAGGAAGAAACCCAGCCCAGTCACGGACCAGGATGTCTTGCTCCCAGGCAGACTAAATAACTTTTTTGCCCGCTTTGAGGACAATACAGTGCCACTGACACGGCCTGCAACGAAAACATGCGGTCTCTCCTTCACTGCAGCCGAGGTGAGTAAGACATTTAAACGTGTTAACCCTCGCAAGGCTGCAGGCCCAGATGGCATCCCCAGCCGCGCCCTCAGAGCATGCGCAGACCAGCTGGCCGGTGTGTTTACGGACATATTCAATCAATCCCTATACCAGTCTGCTGTTCCCACATGCTTCAAGAGGGCCACCATTGTTCCTGTTCCCAAGAAAGCTAAGGTAACTGAGCTAAATGACTACCGCCCCGTAGCACTCACATCCGTCATCATGAAGTGCTTTGAGAGACTAGTCAAGGACCATATCACCTCCACCCTACCTGACACCCTAGACCCACTCCAATTTGCTTACCGCCCAAATAGGTCCACAGACGATGCAATCTCAACCACACTGCACACTGCCCTAACCCATCTGGACAAGAGGAATACCTATGTGAGAATGCTGTTCATCGACTACAGCTCGGCATTCAACACCATAGTACCCTCCAAGCTCGTCATCAAGCTCGAGACCCTGGGTCTCGACCCCGCCCTGTGCAACTGGGTACTGGACTTCCTGACGGGCCGCCGCCAGGTGGTGAGGGTAGGCAACAACATCTCCTCCCCGCTGATCCTCAACACTGGGGCCCCACAAGGTTGCGTTCTGAGCCCTCTCCTGTACTCCCTGTTCACCCACGACTGCGTGGCCACGCACGCCTCCAACTCAATCATCAAGTTTGCGGACGACACAACAGTGGTAGGCTTGATTACCAACAACGATGAGACGGCCTACAGGGAGGAGGTGAGGGCCCTCGGAGTGTGGTGTCAGGAAAACAACCTCACACTCAACGTCAACAAAACTAAGGAGATGATTGTGGACTTCAGGAAACAGCAGAGGGAACACCCCCCTATCCACATCGATGGAACAGTAGTGGAGAGGGTAGCAAGTTTTAAGTTCCTCGGCATACACATCACAGACAAACTGAATTGGTCCACTCACACAGACAGCATCGTGAAGAAGGCGCAGCAGCGCCTCTTCAACCTCAGGAGGCTGAAGAAATTCGGCTTGTCACCAAAAGCACTCACAAACTTCTACAGATGCACAATCGAGAGCATCCTGGCGGGCTGTATCACCGCCTGGTATGGCAACTGCACCGCCCTCAACCGTAAGGCTCTCCAGAGGGTAGTGAGGTCTGCACAACGCATCACCGGGGGCAAACTACCTGCCCTCCAGGACACCTACACCACCCGATGTCACAGGAAGGCCATAAAGATCATCAAGGACATCAACCACCCGAGCCACTGCCTGTTCACCCCGCTATCATCCAGAAGGCGAGGTCAGTACAGGTGCATCAAAGCTGGGACCGAGAGACTGAAAAACAGCTTCTATCTCAAGGCCATCAGACTGTTAAACAGCCACCACTAACACTGAGTGGCTGCTGCCAACACACTGACACTGACTCAACTCCAGCCACTTTAATAATGGGAATTGATGGGAAATGATGTAAATATATCACTAGCCACTTTAAACAATGCTACCTTATATAAATGTTACTTACCCTACATTATTCATCTCATACGCATACGTATATACTGTACTCTATATCATCGACGGTATCCTTATGTAATACATGTATCACTAGCCACTTTATACTATACTATGCCACTTTGTTTACATACTCATCTCATTTGTACATACTGTACCCGATACCATCTACTGTATCTTGCCTATGCTGCTCTGTACCATCACTCATTCATATATCCTTATGTACATATTCTTTATCCCCTTACACTGTGTACAAGACAGTAGTTTGGAATTGTTAGTTAGATTACTTGTTATTACTGCATTGTCGGAACTAGAAGCACAAGCATTTCGCTACACTCGCATTAACATCTGCTAACCATGTGTATGTGACAAATAAAATTTGATTTGATTTGATTTGATTTGATTTAAGAGGGCACAACAAAACCTTTCCGCCTCAGGAGAACAGGTCCCCAGATCCTCAAAAAGCTTTCCTGCCATCCAGGACCTATATACTAGGCATGTCAGAAGAAGGCCCAAACAAATTGTCCAAGACTCTAGTCACCCAAGTCATAGACTGTTCTCTCTGCTACCGCATGGCAAGCGGTATCAGATCGCCAAGTCTAAGCCTCCTTAACAGCTTTAACCCCCAAGCCATGAGACTGCTGAACAATGAATCAAATGGCCATATTGACCCCCCCCCCCCCCCCCTTTGTTTTTACACTGCTGCTACTCGCTGTTTATTATCTATGCATAATTACCTTTCCCCTAAATACATGTACTAATTATCTTGACTAACCTGTACTCCCACACATTGACTCCGTACCAGTGCCCCCTGTATACAGCCTCGTTATTATGTTTTACTTTGGCTTATTTAGTCAATATTTTTTTTCATGCTATCCCCAGAAGTGCCCCGAACTGCATTGTTGGTTAAGGGCTTGTAAGTAAGCATTTCACATTAAGGTTGTATTCGGCGAATGTGACCCAAAATAATTTGTTGTGATATGACAGAATTCAGAACATGAGCCATTCTTACAGTATTCTCCCTGCACACGAAGTCAGAACTGTATGATAAATAAAGTGGCCAAATAAGCAGACAATGAAAGCTCTTACAATATTCGATGATGACATTTCTCAAAAACAGTCTATAAGCTAAATGACCATTCAAAACTTACTTTCCCTAGTCAGAGCTTGTTTTTTCCGAGTTCCCAGATGTCTTGAACTCACTGAAGTCTGAGATTTCCCAGTTCCAATTGTTTTGAATGTGTCAGAAGTCATGCTGGATTGACAGCATGGCCAATGTTGAATGTTAATCCTTTTAAGCTTGGAAAAGAGACCCTTAAACCCAGACTTGTACCACACAACCACTCCATTGAATAGCAGGCTAGTGATTGCTTTGCAATACTTGCAAATAAGCACTGATTCCTTCCAAACCACTCATTGCTGAATTTGTGATTTTCAACTTGTTGTGTAATGTTTATGTCCAATGGCCGATGAACATCGATATGTTTTATCTATAATTTCTCTTCATTTGACAAGGATTGAAAAGTATTTGCCAGTAGATTGCCGACTTGATTCATGATGACGACTGCTAGCTTGCTAGCTAAGATTTTGAAAGTATGATATTGACATGATCAGTATAATTAAAAGGTAGGGTACATATAACGTGATTTGA
The DNA here is from genome assembly GCF_045791955.1 of Oncorhynchus clarkii lewisi. Taxonomy (NCBI): domain Eukaryota; kingdom Metazoa; phylum Chordata; class Actinopteri; order Salmoniformes; family Salmonidae; genus Oncorhynchus; species Oncorhynchus clarkii. The sequence goes on from NC_092166.1 coordinate 63,520,514, forward strand.
CATAATTTTATCTGTGGCCAATGACCAAGCCTTCTTGGATGGGCACTTCTAACGTAACTCTATGGCAGCACCCAAGGGGCTTGAATTTTCAATCTCTCCCTGTAGATTTTGCGGTGACGTAGTGTCCCCATGAGTGACAGAACACTGAGCCAATCACGGTGCAACTAGAGAACATTACCAACCCCTACGCTCCGTATATTCCACTGACTCCCCCACCACCACAGAAAGCACTGAGCTAGGCTCCTTACTCTAGAAAGCAAAAAAGAGAACATGTTTGTATGCGGCTTTATTAACTCAATTATATTTTATTTATTTTTACATTGTTTGCAAACTGATATGCGACACGTATTAATGCCAAAATAACATGCAAAACAAGCAATTTTTATATATATATATATATATATATATATCTCTCAACTCAGTAAAAAAAAATAAACATCCCTTTTCAGGATCCTTTTTTTCAAATATATTTTGTAAAAATACAAATAACTTCACAGATCTTCATTGTAAAGGGTTTAAACACTGTTTCCCATGCATGTTCAAGGAACCATAAGCAATTAATTAACATGCACTTGTGGAACGGTCATTAAGACACTTACTGCTTACAGACAGTAGGCAATTAAGGTCACAGTTATGAAAACGTAGGACACTAAAAAAGAGGCCTTTCTACTCACTCTGAAAAACACCAACAGAAAGATGCCCAGGGTCCCTGCTCATCTGCGTGAACGTGCCTTATGCATGCTGCAAGGAGGCTTGAGGACTGCAGACGTGGCCAGGGCAATAAATTGCAATGTCCATACTGTGAGACGCCTAAGACAGCGCTAGAGGGAGACAGGGCGGCCAGCTGATCGTCATCGCAGTGGCAGACCACGTGTAACAGTAACAAGATCGGTACATCCGAACATCACACCTGCGGGACAGGTACAGGATGGCAACAACAACTGCCCAAGTTACACCAGGAATTCACAATCCCTCCATCAGTGCTCAGATTGTCCGCAATAGGCTGAGAGAAGCTGGACTTAGGGTTTGTAGGCCTGTTGTAAGGCAGGTCCTCACCAGACATCACAGGCAACAACGTCACCTATGGGCACAAACCCACCGTCGCTGGACCAGACAGGACTGGCAAAAAAGGCTCATCCTGACATTACCCTCCAGCATGACAATGCCACCAGCCATACTGCTTGTTCTGTGCGTGATTTCCTGCAAGACAGGAATGTCAGTGTTCTGCCATGGCCAGCGAAGAGCCCAGATCTCAATCCCATTGAGCACGTATGGGACCTGTTGGATCGGAGGGTGAGGGCTAGGGCCAGTCCCCCCAGAAATGTTCAGGAACTTGCAGGTGCCTTGGTAGAAGAGTGGGGTAACATCTCACAGCAAGAACTGGCAAATCTGGTGCAGTCTACGAGGAGGAGATGCATCTGCAGTACTTAATGCAGCTTGTGGCCACACCAGATACTGACTGATACTTTTGATTTTGACACCCCCCCCCCCCCCCCCCCTTTGTTCAGGGACACATTTATGTTAGTCACACGTCTGTGGAACTTGTTCAGTTTATGTCTCAGTTGTTGAATCTTGTTATGTTCATACAAATATTTACACATGTTAAGTTTGCTGAAAATAAACGCAGTTGACAGTGAGAGGACGTTTCTTTTTTTGCTGAGTTTATATAGTTTTTTAGGGTTCTGTCCCACCTGCCATGAATTACAGGTCGCCATTGGTCCCTTAAGGTCTTTGTGTAATGTGTTATTGTACCCCCTAGCCCAAAATCCTTGGTATATTCTTTATTTATAAACTGGGTGGTTTGAGCCCTGAATGCTGATTGGCTGACAGCCGTGGTATATCAGAACGTATACCACGGGTATGACAAAACATTTATTTTTACTTCTCTAATTACATTGGTAACTAGTTTATAATAGCAATAAGGTACCTCGGGGGTCTGTGATATATTGGCCATATACCACACCCCCTCATGCCTTATTGCTTAAGCGTACTTGTGTTCCCCGTGTACATTTGTATTGATTTATTATTGTTAATAAAAAAAAAAACATTTACAAAAAAGTACAACCAAAGATAACTAGCTTGCATCTTACCTAGCATGAGGGGGCTCAGCTGGCGAGCCATTCCGTTAGACAGGTCGTAAACGTACAGTTTAACAGGATACAAGGTGTAATTTTGATCCATAATTCAGCTCGATGTTAAATCAGGTTTTTTAGTGTTGTTTTGTCTCCAATGTTTACGAGCTGGCTACAGTAACGTTAGGTCGTTCTGGTTCCGCTTGGCCTAAAATGGCAAAACACAAATCGTCCCGAAATGGCGTATGTTGGGCAAAAAAAAAAGGCAGCAGAATTACGACTATCTAATAATTTAGGCAAATTCACGACCATAGTAAGACATCACCTAACAGCTAGCAAGCTAATCAGCTGTTTCTGTGTCCCTGTCGTTTACCACCACTATGGCGCCGCCGATAGAGGGCGGCTTGAGAACGTTCATAACAATGGCATGACGCGACCGAGTGACGGAGGTGCAACCTATAAATACCATATAAATGGCATGAGAGGAATATTGACTTTGTTCTTGATATTTTCGACAACAAGGGTAATATTCTCACATATGAACAATTTATAACATTGAAAGAGTTTCCAATACATTTCAGAGAGTTTATTTCTGTGATCAAAGCCGTTCCCAGTGGTCTTACTGTAACAGCATAACTTTAGACCGTCCCCTAGCCCATACCAGGGCGCGAACTAGGGACCCTCTGCACACATCAACAACAGTCACCCATGAAGCATCGTTACCCATCGCTCCACAAAAGCCGCGGAGCAAGGGGAACCACTACTTCAAGGTCTCAGAGCAAGTGACTTCACCGATTGAAACGCTATTTAGCGCGCACCACCGCTAACTAGCTAGCCGTTTCACAACCGTTACATAACTACACTTATGAAAAGTCATCTTAATTTTGGGAATGATCACAAAGTTTATCCAGAACTCAGATTGGAAGGCGTGGGTTTACTTGAGAAATCTTGTTGTAATAAATATATAAGACAAATTCTTCATTCACAAAACCAACTTACACTGAGAGGAAAGTCTGGAATAATGCATGGTTTAAGGCCTTACAAATACTGTATACCAAACAAAGTTAAGGAAGTGCACTTCAACATTTTACATAAGATATATCCATGTAAGATTTCCAAATTTGTGGCTATTGATGATATCTGCGTTTTCTGTGAAAAAGAAGGTGAGAATCTGTCTCACTTGTTCTTTGAATGTAAATTTGTGTCAGAATTTTGGGAAAACCTTGCAAAGTACTTATTTACCATTATGAACACTGCTTATAATTTTAACATAAAATATATAATATGTTACTATTGCAATGATAACAAAACCACTGAAATGATTGTTAATTTTTTTATTCTTGTTGCCAAATACTTTATACACAAACAAAAATTCAAAAATTCTATACCAAAATTAGAAAATGTTCTGATTGAATTTAATTATCTTATTAAAACACTAACCCTAGTGAATAACAACAAGAATAACATCTTCATGAATCATTATCAAATCAAATCAAATCAAATCAAATTTATTTATATAGCCCTTCGTACATCAGCTGATATCTCAAAGTGCTGTACAGAAACCCAGCCTAAAACCCCAAACAGCAAGCAATGCAGGTGTAGAAGCACGGTGGCTAGGAAAAACTCCCTAGAAAGGCCAAAACCTAGGAAGAAACCTAGAGAGGAACCAGGCTATGTGGGGTGGCCAGTCCTCTTCTGGCTGTGCCGGGTGGAGATTATAACAAAACATGGTCAAGATGTTCAAATGTTCATAAATGACCAGCATGGTCGAATAATAATAAGGCAGAATAGTTGAAACTGGAGCAGCAGCACAGTCAGGTGGACTGGGGACAGCAAGGAGTCATCATGTCAGGTATTCCTGGGGCATGGTCCTATGGCTCAGGTCCTCCGAGAGAGAGAAAGAAAGAGAGAATTAGAGAGAGCATATGTGGGATGGCCAGTCCTCTTCTGGCTGTGCCGGGTGGAGATTATAACAGAACATGGCCAAGATGTTCAAATGTTCATAAATGACCAGCATGGTCGAATAATAATAAGGCAGAACAGTTGAAACTGGAGCAGCAGCACAGCCAGGTGGACTGGGGACAGCAAGGAGTCATCATGTCAGGTAGTCCTGGGGCATGGTCCTAGGGCTCAGGTCCTCCGAGAGAGAGAAAGAGAGAAGGAGAGAATTAGAGAACGCACACTTAGATTCACACAGGACACCGAATAGGACAGGAGAAGTACTCCAGATATAACAAACTGACCCTAGCCCCCCGACACATAAACTACTGCAGCATAAATACTGGAGGCTGAGACAGGAGGGGTCAGGAGACACTGTGGCCCCATCCGAGGACACCCCCGGACAGGGCCAAACAGGAAGGATATAACCCCACCCACTTTGCCAAAGCACAGCCCCCACAACACTAGAGGGATATCTTCAACCACCAACTTACCATCCTGAGACAAGGCTGAGTATAGCCCACAAAGACCTCCGCCACGGCACAACCCAAGGGGGGGGGGGGGGGGGGGCGCCAACCCAGACAGGATGACCACATCAGTGACTCAACCCACTCAGGTGACGCACCCCCTCCAGGGACGGCATGAGAGAGCCCCAGTAAAGCCAGTGACTCAGCCCCTGTAATAGGGTTAGAGGCAGAGAATCCCAGTGGAAAGAGGGGAACCGGCCAGGCAGAGACAGCAAGGGCGGTTCGTTGCTCCAGAGCCTTTCCGTTCACCCTCCCACTCCTGGGCCAGACTACACTCAATCATATGACCCACTGAAGAGATGAGTCTTCAGTAGAGACTTAAAGGTTGAGACCGAGTTTGCGTCTCTGACATGGGTAGGCAGACCGTTCCATAAAAATGGAGCTCTATAGGAGAAAGCCCTGCCTCCAGCTGTTTGCTTAAAAATTCTAGGGACAATTAGGAGGCCTGCGTCTTGTGACCGTAGCGTACGTGTAGGTATGTACGGCAGGACCAAATCAGAGAGATAGGTAGGAGCAAGCCCATGTAATGCTTTGTAGGTTAGCAGTAAAACCTTGAAATCAGCCCTTGCTTTGACAGGAAGCCAGTGTAGAGAGGCTAGCACTGGAGTAATATGATCAAATTTTTTGGTTCTAGTCAGGATTCTAGCAGCCGTATTTAGCACTAACTGAAGTTTATTTAGTGCTTTATCCGGGTAGCCGGAAAGTAGAGCATTGCAGTAGTCTAACCTGGAAGTGACAAAAGCATGGATTAATTTTTCTGCATCATTTTTGGACAGAAAGTTTCTGATTTTTGCAATGTTACGTAGATGGAAAAAAGCTGTCCTTGAAATGGTCTTGATATGTTCTTCAAAAGAGAGATCAGGGTCCAGAGTAACGCCGAGGTCCTTCACAGTTTTATTTGAGACGACTGTACAACCATTAAGATTAATTGTCAGATTCAACAGAAGATCTCTTTGTTTCTTGGGACCTAGAACAAGCATCTCTGTTTTGTCCGAGTTTAAAAGTAGAAAGTTTGCAGCCATCCACTTCCTTATGTCTGAAATTATAATAAGATATTTTCAGAGTGAATATAATTGCACTTAAATTGTTTCTTTTTTGTATTTTATTGATATTTTTTGTATGTTTGAGCATTGTTAATACCTGTGTTTGGTTTGCTAGACATGTTTGATGTAGCAATGTAAGTTGATTTTTGTATTATGAATAAAATAAATGTATAATAAAAAATAAATAAAAAATAAAAATGCCATAGATATATACTGAATAAAACAGTGGTCCCCACTCAAGTCAATGATGGCAGAACGGATGGACAAGCGGCGATTACGAGCGTACCCATAAACAGCAAAGCAAGAAGTAAATGCAAGACGTGTACCCATCAATCTGTGCTGTGATTTGTTGACTCAACTGACATATTGTAATAAAATAAAAATAAAAAAAATATATATACAGTGGGGCAAAAAAGTATTTAGTCAGCCACCAATTGTGCAAGTTCTCCCACTTAAAAATATGAGAGAGGCCTGTAATTTTCATCATAGGTACACTTCAACTATGACAGACAAGATGAGAAAAAGAAATCCAGAAAATCACATTGTAGGATTTTTTATTTTTTTATGCAAATTATGGTGGAAAATAAGTATTTGGTCAATAACAAAAGTTTATCTCAATACTTTGTTATATACCCTTTGTTGGCAATGACAGAGGCCAAACGTTTTCTGTAAGTCTTCACAAGGTTTTCACACACTGTTGCTGGTATTTTGGCCCATTCCTCCATGCAGATCTCCTCTAGAGCAGTGATGTTTTGGGGCTGTTGCTGGGCAACACGGACTTTCAACTCCCTCCAAAGATTTTCTATGGGGTTGAGATCTGGAGACTGGCTAGGCCACTCCAGGACCTTGAAATGCTTCTTGCGAAGCCACTCCTCCGTTGCCCGGGCGGTGTGTTTGGGATCATTGTCATGCTGAAAGACCCAGCCACGTTTCATCTTCAATGCCCTTGCTGATGGAAGGAGGTTTTCACTCAAAATCTCACGATACATGGCCACATTCATTCTTTCCTTTACACGGATCAGTCGTCCTGGTCCCTTTGCAGAAAAACAGCCCCAAAGCATGATGTTTCCACCCCCATGCTTCACAGTAGGTATGGTGTTCTTTGGATGCAACTCAGTATTCTTTGTCCTCCAAACACGACGAGTTGAGTTTTTACCAAAAAGTTATATTTTGGTTTGATCTGACCATATGACATTCTCCCAATCTTCTTCTGGATCATCCAAATGCTCTCTAGCAAACTTCAGATGGGCCTGGACATGTACTGGCTTAAGCAGGGGGACACGTCTGGCACTGCAGGATTTGAGTCCCTGGCGGCGTAGTGTGTTACTGATGGTAGGCTTTGTTACTTTGGTCCCAGCTCTCTGCAGGCCATTCACTAGGTCCCCCCGTGTGGTTCTGGGATTTTTACTCACGGTTGTTGTGATCATTTCGACCCCACGGGGTGAGATCTTGCGTGGAGCCCCAGATCGAGGGACATTATCAGTGGTCTTGCATGTCTTCCATTTCCTAATAATTGCTCCCACAGTTGATTTCTTCAAACCAAGCTGCTTACCTAATGCAGATGCAGTCTTCCCAGCCTGGTGCAGGTCTACAATTTTGTTTCTGGTGTCCTTTGACAGCTCTTTGGTCTTGGCCATAGTGGAGTTTGGAGTGTGACTGTTTGAGGTTGTGGACAGGTGTCTTTTATACTGATAACAAGTTCAAACAGGTGCCATTAATACAGGTAACGAGTGGAGGACAGAGGAGCCTCTTAAAGAAGTTGTTACAGGTCTGTGAGAGCCAGAAATCTTGCTTGTTTGTCAGTGACCAAATACTTATTTTCCACCATAATTTGCAAATAAATTCATAAAAAGTCCTACAATGTGATTTTCTGGATTTTTTTTCTCATTTTGTCTGTCATAGTTGAAGTGTACCTATGATGAAAATGACAGGCCTCTCTCATCTTTTTAAGTGGGAGAACTTGCACAATTGGTGGCTGACTAAATACTTTTTTGGCCCACTGTATATACAGTGCCTTGCGAAAGTATTCGGCCCCCTTGAACTTTGCGAGCTTTTGCCACATTTCAGGCTTCAAACATAAAGATATAAAACTGTATTTTTTTGTGAAGAATCAATAACAAGTGGGACACAATCATGAAGTGGAACGACATTTATTGGATATTTCAAACTTTTTTAACAAATCAAAAACGGAAAAATTGGGCGTGCAAAATTATTCAGCCCCCTTAAGTTAATACTTTGTAGCGCCACCTTTTTCTGCGATTACAGCTGTAAGTCGCTTGGGGTATGTCTCTATCAGTTTTGCACATCGAGAGAATCGAGAGAACTTTTTCCCATTCCTCCTTGCAAAACAGCTCGAGCTCAGTGAGGTTGGATGGAGAGCATTTGTGAACAGCAGTTTTCAGTTCTTTCCACAGATTCTGGATTGGATTCAGGTCTGGACTTTGACTTGGCCATTCTAACACCTGGATATGTTTATTTTTGAACCATTCCATTGTAGATTTTGCTTTATGTTTTGGATCATTGTCTTGTTGGAAGACAAATCTCCGTCCCAGTCTCAGGTCTTTTGCAGACTCCATCAGGTTTTCTTCCAGAATGGTCCTGTATTTGGCTCCATCCATCTTGCCATCAATTTTAACCATCTTCCCTGTCCCTGCTGAAGAAAAGCAGGCCCAAACCATGATGCTGCCACCACCATGTTTGACAGTGGGGATGGTGTGTTCAGCTGTGTTGCTTTTACGCCAAACATAACATTTTGCATTGTTGCCAATGCAACATCTGCTCTGGTCAGATGAAAATTGGTTTCATCTGACCAGAGCACCTTCTTCCACATGTTTGGTGTGTCTCCCAGGTGGCTTGTGGCAAACTTTAAACGACACTTTTTATGGATATCTTTAAGAAATGGCTTTCTTGCCACTCTTCCATAAAGGCCAAATTTGTGCAATATACGACTGATTGTTGTCCTATGGACAGAGTCTCCCACCTCAGCTGTAGATCTCTGCAGTTCATCCAGAGTGATCATGGGCCTCTTGGCTGCATCTCTGATCAGTCTTCTCCTTGTATGAGCTGAAAGTTTATAGGGACGGCCAGGTCTTGGTAGATTTGCAGTGGTCTGATACTCCTTCCATTTCAATATTATCGCTTGCACAGTGCTCCTTGGGATGTTTAAAGCTTGGGAAATCTTTTGTATCCAAATCCGGCTTTAAACTTCTTCACAACAGTATCTCGGACCTGCCTGGTGTGTTCCTTGTTCTTCATGATGCTCTCTGCGCTTTTAACAGACCTCTGAGACTATCACAGTGCAGGTGCATTTATACGGAGACTTGATTATACACAGGTGGATTGTATTTATCATCATTAGTCATTTAGGTCAACATTGGATCATTCAGAGATCCTCACTGAACTTCTGGAGAGAGTTTGCTGCTCTGAAAGTAAAGGGGCTGAATAATTTTGCACGCCCAATTTTTCAGTTTTTGATTTGTTAAAAAAGTTTGAAATATCCAATAAATGTCGTTCCACTTCATGATTGTGTCCCACTTGTTGTTGATTCTTCACAAAAAAATACAGTTTTATATCTTTATGTTTGAAGCCTGAAATGTGGCAAAAGGTCGCAAAGTTCAAGGGGGCCGAATACTTTCGCAAGGCACTGTATATATTTTTTAAATTCAAAATACAGATCAACAATTTACATTCTTACATCATACAAAACAGAACGCAGGTATTAACGAGAAAATACTGAAACAAACAAAAAACTATTCTAGTGCAATTGTAATCACTGAAAAAATCTTATTGTAATGATTTAGGAAAATGTTATTCTTGTTATTGTTCACAAGGGTTAATGTTTTAATAAAATTGTTAAATTCAATCAAAAAAAAAATATTTTTGGTAAAGAATTTTGGAATTTTTGTTTGTGTAAAGTATTTGGCAACAAGAATTTAAAAAATCACAATCATTTCAATGGTCTTGTTATCATTGCAATAGTAACATATTATATCTTTCATGTCAAAAACATGGGTAGTGTTCATAATTGTAAATAAGTATTTTGCAAGGTTTTCCCAAAATTCTAACAGCTGACATTACACAAAGTACATTCCATTGCATGAGTCACATCAGAACGAACATTCTACATTACCATGGAAATTATTGTATCACAATACCAGGAGCCATTGCGAGTTTACACATGAGTTTACCAGTCAAATTGCCAGGGTTAGAGGTTCCAAGCCTGTTCAGTTCATTATATTTCTATGGCCTATACATATTTCTACATACAGTTTAGAAACCAGACAATTAATGGATATAGTGGGACTGGGACCTACTGTACATTATCAGCTGATAAAATATTATTAAATGAGTCACACAAGCAAAAATCCATAAAATTGAGAAATATTGTGTTTATTCAAGTGAGCTTTTACAATTGATTTGACAGTTATTTAGACAATATACAGTATGTTTCATAAATGCGCAATCAATGCGTCTCCACTTCAATCACACAGTAGGTGGCGCTATGCAATTTTAGTTTTACATGAACACACCAACATATTTTTCAACAGAAAAGGTACTGCACGTTCAAGTGACAACAGAGCACGCAGATATGGTATGATATCAACACCTGTGTCACGAATATTACCGAAGGTGGCTCCCCTTCTTGTTCGGGTGGCGCTCGGCGGTCGTCGTCGCCGGTCTACTAGCTGCCACCGTTCGTTTGGTTTTGTCTAATTGTTTTCACCTGTTCATTGTTTGGTTGTTAGGGTGGTGTTATTTCAGTTCGTTTAGCCCGCTTCTGTTTGTGCGGGCTTGTTCTTCTGTATTTGTGAGAGGTGTTAGTGTTTTTGTTGGGTTTTCGCGCTGTCCTGGTATTATTTTTATTACCTAAGGGTACTTATTGTAGTAATAGTTACGCCTGTGTTGGGTATAACTATTTTGTTGTTCTTTTTGATTTTGGACATTAAAGCGTGTTTTTTTTCCCGCATCCTTTGCTCTCTGCGCCTGACTCCACACCCATTCACTCATTGAGCGTTACAACCTGCATCAAGACACAGCGTGTCGTTAGCCATTCTAATCCGAAACACATCCGTAACACCACACACTCGGTCGCAAGGTATGCTTTATTTTTGCTGCAAAGGTTAAAGCAAAATCTATTGTTATTTTATGGCGATAAATGTCTGCTAAACTAGCTAGCCAAAATACACTTACCCACCAGGAAGAAGTTGCGCATTGATTCCCCGAAGTCATCAACCTTCCTTCCAAAACAAATGTCTTCAAACAATACATATGCTATTAGCTAACTAATCAGAGTTCTATAACAACCACAATTTATAACTTTTTTTTCCTCACAAACTTTAATGTCCTCTCCCTGTGTGTCGTGTCATGTCATTTTCAGGGCTCCACCAGAGCCTTCCAGTGTAGCCTAGTTGGGGACAATGGCAGAGTGGAACGCCTACTACCAGAATGAGGATGAATATGTGGACGGGGATGAGTTTGAAGGTAGGACAAACATTGATGGCAATTGAATGGATCAGTACTGAATTGTATGGAGTTTAGTATATGTTGTGATGTAATTGCAATCCCTCTCCCCAGTGGACTATAAGTGCGCAGGGCGTGACAGCCTGGTGTTTCTGGTGGATGCTTCCAAGGAGATGTTCATCAGGGGGGAGAATGGAGAGCCCTCACCATTTGACATGACCATGCAGGTAGATCTGTTTCTCTTGAGTTGTCTCAACCTCTCTACTTTCCCTTACATTTTCCTGTCTTTTCTTCACCACCTTCCCTGCCACTCTCTCTTTCTCTCACTATCTCAGACATGATCAATATTACTGAACTCTCAGAATCATGAAAAGTGACATGGCCCATGGCTCTTTCCTACCCACCCTCTCTTTATCTCTGTTGTCCTGCTTAGCCCCCTGACAGTATTGTATCTTGTTACTCTCCCTCCCCAGTGTGTCCGCAGTGTATACCAGTAAGATCATCAGCAGTGACAAGGACCTGGTGGCTCTAGTGTTCTATGGGACGGAACAGAGCAAGAACCCCAGGAACACTTTCAAGCATGTCTATGTTTACCATGACCTGGACTCACCTGGTATGTCTCCCTGGCTGGCAGTTTCTGTGTATGTTCTGAAAGGGTTTTGGAGTCTTCTGGAAGCCAAATGAACTTTTGTTATTATGCTCTCTGTGTCTCTCCATTTCCAATCTACTTGTCTTTACTCGTCTTCCTTACCTATCTCTGTCTATCCACCTCTTATCTCCCCCACCATCACTCTCATTCCTCTTTTGTCCTCTGTCCAGTTCTGTATTCCTTCATCCATCTCCTTCCATCCCTCCCTCCCTCTCTCCTCTAGGTGCCCGTCGGGTGAAGGATGTGGACGGGCTGCGTGGGGAGAACGGTGCCCAGGTGGCAGATGAGACCGTGGGAAGACCAACCTGGGTGAGGCCCTGTGGTGCTGCTCCAACCTCTACAGCGACGTCAAGTTGCGGCTCTCCTACAAGCGCCTCATGATCTTTACCTGCCGAGACACGCCACACAGGGGCGACTGCGAGCGTGACCGCCAAGCCCGCACCAAGGCCGGTGACCTTAAAGAGACTGGTGGGTCTGGAGAAAGGGGACGGGCAATTCTCAAAGATAGAACACTCATAGTTGTACCTCTATGGCATTTGGCATCCTTGATGTAACTGGGTTGTAGGTGGAGGGTTTTGAAAAGTGGCCTGAAATACATCTTGGTCCTGCAAATGTATAGTTTATCACTAGAAGTGTATGATACATTTCTCACTCACTCACTCACAGGTGTGGTGATAGACCTGATGCATCTGATGAAGCCAGGTGGGTTTGACGTCTCGCTTTTCTTCTGTGACGTGGTGAGCCCCCCTGAGGATGAGTCTGAGCTGGGCCTGCAGATGGAGCCTTGTGGGAAACTGGAGGACCTCTGGAAGAGGGTTCGAGCCAAGGAGATGAAGAAGAGATCCATGGCAAGGTGACAAGTACAGGCTAGCTAGTTTCCCCCACCATTGTATAGGCGGGGCACTGTTCTTATAGGACATGTTTAGATGTTTCAAACGTTTAACATTTCTCTCTACTAAGGGTGTGAACGTTTAACGGAAATTGGGATCGTTAAAATAAAAATCTCTAACTGAAAAACACTGTAGAATAAAAATCACACAAAATTAAATTTGCAGTGAAGTTAACACTACCACTAACAGCTCCCGATCATCATAAAGGGAAAAAGAAAAATGAAACAAATACCTAATGCTTTAACATTTCTAGGGGGGAGAAGCATCTTTCAAATGATTTGCCATGGATATAAAGCGCTCCGCACGTCATTGTCAGCAGCATATCACCCTGCATACCACTGCTGGCTTGCTTCTGAAGCTAAGCAGGGTTGGTACTGGTCAGTTCCTGGATGGGAGACCAGATGCTGCTGGAAGTGGTGTTGGAGGGCCAGTAGGAGGCACTCTTTCCTCTGGTCTAAAAAAATATCCCAATGCCCCAGGGCCGTGATTGGGGACAATGCCCTGTGTAGGGTGCCGTCTTTCGGATGGGATGTTAAACGGGTGTCCTGACTCCATGAGGTCATTAAAGATCCCATGGCACTTATCGTAAGAGTAGGGGTGTTAACCCCGGTGTCCTGGCTAAATTCCCAATCTGTCCCTCAAACCATCACGGTCACCTAATAATCCCCAGTTCACAATTGGCTCATTCATCCCCCTCCTCTCCCCTGTAACTATTCCCCAGGTCGTTGCTGCAAATGAGAACATGTTCTCAGTCAACTTACCTGGTAAAATAACAAATAAATTGTCAGTTGGAAAAATGTCAGTGAGACAGCGAAGTGACAGCAGCGAAGTCCTGTATGGCAATACTTTGAAAAGTTAAATGAGAAGGTGGTGAAATGCGAACTGTGAGGTGGAATTGCGCTACAGTAGCAGTACAGATTCAACGCTTAGCCATCTGAATGGGTCTCACGGTTCCTCCCTAACCGCTGCAACAGCGCAGACATCCAACAACAGACAGGTTGGCTCTTCACGTGAAAGAAGTGCGATATGGGACGGCGTGAGAAACTCACACGCTGATTACAGAAATTATTGCAGTTGATATGCAGCCATTGTCAATGGTAGAGGATGTCGGCTTCAGTGTCCTGATGGTATTTCTAGGACCAGTCTACAAGATTTCATGTCGAAAAACCATTGACAGCCCGGATGGAGAAATTGTACAATGATTCCTCTGCGAGTACAGAGCTCGAGCTCTCAAACACCATACGTGGCGTTAGCAGATTGTTGGACTTCTATGAACACGCTGTCATACATAATTTCAACGAGCCATCACATTGACGAGAAGTGACACATTTAATTCCCATGTACTGGCCTCGGAGAACATGGAGGAGAGGCACACGGCAGAGAACCTAAAAACGTAATTAACTACCATAGTTGCTGAGTGATTGGGGGACAGCAGTAAAGCGAGCGCCATCTGGTAGCCAGGACTGCTGTAGATTGAACTGCATTGCCCACTAGCGGTCACACACAGGACCATATCTGCATTGTGAATTCACATGTCGTTTTATTTTTTGTTATAAAAAATAAAATAAACATTTAAATGGTAAGAACATTTTTACATTTGTCACATGCCTACTGAATAGGGCCCTGGTTGCTAATGAGTCTTCTCTCCTCTGAGTCTCAGGTTGAATCTGTGTCTGGGTGAAGGGATGAACGTGGCGGTGGGTGTGTACATCACGGTCCGACAGACCAAGAAGCCTAATGCCGTCAAGCTCTACAGAGACAACAACGAGCCCGTCCACACCAAGACACGCCTTTACCACACACAGACAGGCAGCCTGCTGCTCCCCAGTGACACCAAGAGGGCTCAGGTAACTTGTTAGAATCTCAAAGTATAGCAATTATCGAAAGTGTATCAAAGAAAGTATAAATTCATACTTCTCATGCTGTTAGGGTCATTTCAGTCTAGAAGTGGTTGTGTGTGTTTGTCTGTGTAGGTGTATGCAGGCAGGCAGATAATGATGGAGAAAGATGAGGTGGATGTGATAAAGAAGTTTTCTGACCCGGGTCTGGAGCTGATTGGGTTCAAGCCCATGGAGCGTCTCAAACTGCACCACCACCTCAGATCTGCTCTCTTCATCTACCCAGAGGAGGAGACGGTCACAGGTGTGTTTGTGTGCGTCCGTCCTTAAACACTGAACCTGTCATTATGATGGGAAGAGAGACTGACAATTTAATACATAACTGCCTGTCAAAATGTTATCTGGGGATTGTCAACTGATGTTTGCCCTCTTGAGTTCCATTATCTTTTGAGTTCCAACTTGAACCCCTTTCTCTCTCTGTCCTGTTTTTCCATCCCAGGGAGTGCCTGTGTGTTTACAGCATTGCTGCGCAGGTGTAGTGAGAGGAACGTGTTCGCTCTGTGTAAATACACACGAATCCGTAACTCTTCCCCACGCTTCTTAGCCCTGGTGCCCCAGAGAGAGGAGCTAGATGAGGGCCAGGCCCAGATTGAGGCTCCAGGTAGAGTCATTGGGTCCCACCCCAAAGAATATCGCACAATTAATATAATTTTAAACTTTCAGACTTATTATAGTGATGTGTATTCTCAGGCTTCCATGGCATCTTCCTGCCCTACGCAGATGACATCCGTAACCTGGACGCTCCTCAGCTCCCCACCGCCTCCGACGCCCAGGTGGACAAGATGAAGGAGATAGTACACAAGTTACCCTTCAAATACAGGTTCGGCCCTTTCATTACAGTGAAAATAAAAACATCACAGCTGTCTGCACAAATTGTTTCCATACCAGGATTTGCATTTTGAAAAAAGTAAAAGCACAAAACATAAGTGTCATTAATGTCCTATGACATGAATGAGTTGAAATTCCCACTTACTCCTGTGTTGTCTGTGTACAGTGCATTCAGAAAGTATTCAGACCCCTTGACTTTTCCCACATTGTTACCTACAGCCTTATTCTAAAATTGATGAGAAAAAAACAATTTAATCAATCTACACACAATACTGTGAACTTTTTTTTTTTTTTTTTTTGTGCAAATGTATGGTTAACATAAGTATTCTGACCCTCTACTCAGTACTTTGTTGAAGCACCTTTGGCAGCGATTACAGCCTTGAGTCTTCTTGGGTATGACGCTACAATCTTGGCACAACTGTATTTGGGGTGTTTCTCCCATTCTTCTCTGCAGATCCTCTCAAGTTCTGTCAGGTTGGATGGTGAGTGTCGCTGCACATCTATTTTCAGGTCTCTCCAGATATGTTCGATCGGGTTTCAAGTCCGGGCTCTGGCTGGGCCACTCAAGGACATTCAGAGACTTGTCCTGAAGCCACTCCTCCATTGTCTTGGCTGTGTGCTTAGGGTCGTTGTTCTGTTGGAAGGTGAACCTTCGCCACAGTCTGAGAACCTGCTCCAGAGTGCTCAGGACTTCAGTAAGGATCTCTCTCTACTTAGCTCCGTTAATCTTTCCCTGAATCCTGACTAGTCTCCCTGGCCCTGCCGCTGAAGAACATCCCCACAGCATGATGCTGCCACCACCATGCTTCACCATAGGTATGGTGCCAGATTTCCTCCAGATGTGACGCTTAGCATTCAGGCCAAAGAGTTCAATCTTGGTTTCATCAGACCAGAGAATCTTGTTTCTCATGGTCTGAGAGTCCTTTGGGTGCCTTTTGGCAAAACTCCAAGCGGGCTGTCATGTGCCTTTTACTGAAGAGTGGCTTCCGTCTGGCTACTCTACCATAATGGCCTGATTGGTGGAGTGCTGCAGAGGTGGTTGATCCTCTGGAAGTTTCTCCCATCTCCACAGAGGAACTCTGGAGCTCTGTCAGAGTCACCGTCAGGTTCTTTGGCACCTCCCTGACCAAGGCCCTTCTCCCCTGATTGCTCAGTTTAGCAGGGCGGCCATCTCTAGGAAGAGTCTTGGTGGTTCCAAACTACTTCTAAGAATGATGGAGGTCACTGTGTTCTTGGGGACCTTCAATGCTGCAGACGTTTTTTGGTACCCTTCCCCAGATCTGTGCTTCGACACAATCCTGTCTTGCAGCTCTACGGACAATTCCTTCGACCTCATGGTTTGGTTTTTGCTCCGACATGCACTGTCAACTGTGGAACCTTGTTTAGACAGGTGTGCCTGTCCAATCAAATTAATTTAGCAGCACAGGTGGACTCCAATCAAGTTGTAGAAACATCCCAAGGAGGAAAAAAAACATTCAAGATGGCGAACTGAACACAGCAGTGCAGATCACCTCAAGATAAAAACGTAATATTCAATATCTGAAAGTTAGACCAAATATTAGCACTTCACATACTGGTGGGTAATAACCTTCAATCTGGATAACACAAAACAAATCATAAGGCTAGAAAAAGGTATCAAAAAATATTACGAAAACAAGCAACATCCAAACATGATGGAGAGTAGGAGAACCAATCTCTAAAAGAAAATGCGGTGACTCTGACTTAGGCTTTACACCACCGGGAATGGAAAGGGTGGAAACCGATTTGTTAAAATCGATAAGACAAACTGGGCATACTTTAATTAGTCAGTAAAGATTGAAAGGAGTTGAAGGTGAGCCTTGAGATGAGTGATGAAAAAACTGTGACAATGGAGAAAGATACAAACAAGCTAAAAGGGACATCTTTCTGATGACATACAGACGAGATCCATGAGAGAGAATGTGGTACTTACTTCCAAGAGAAAGAAGAAATTCCTGATCCTTCAGATCCCACACGAAGCTGTCGACAAAATCCAACTCGAATGTGTACACCGTTTCGGCCAGAGATATGAGCACCCAATCTTGGCCAAATTGATCTTTTTAATGGATTTTTTTTTTTTACCCCTTTTTCTCCCCAAATGGTAGTAGTTAGTCTTGTCTCATCGCTGTAACTCCCGTAGGGACTTGGGAGAGGCGAAGGTCGAGAGCCATGCGTCCTCCGAAACACAACCCAACCAAGCCGCACTGCTTTTTGACACAATGCACATCCAACCATCCACCAGCCGCACCAATGTGTCGGAAGAATCACCGTACACCTTCTTTCTCTCCACAGGAGTCGCTAGTGCATGATGAGACGAGGATCTCTGCCGGCCAAACCCTCCCTCAACCCGAACGATGCTGGGCCAATTGTGCGCCGCCCCATGGGCCTCCCGGGCGCGGCCGGCTGCAACAAAGCCTGGACTCGAACCCAGAATCTCTGGTGGCACAGCTAGCACTGCGATGCAGTGCCTTAGACCACTGCGCCACCCAGGAGGCCTAAATGTATTTTCTTTAAAGATAAAATAAAGGTTAAAAGCCTGGATAAAACACTTGCTGGCACGAAAATGGCTATGAATGATTAGTTCCCGAAGGAAAAAAAACAGAACGGCCCAAAGTTCTGTACCCAATCTTGGAGGAGAATATATTAAAAAGGAAACGTGTAGCTCTCATAGCCGATAAACTGTATATTGATAACCAAATGTTCCGAGACACAAAGGCTAGTCTAAGTGTTACAAAGTTCCCATAGAGGAGTCGAATAATGCAACACCCAATACTAGCCATGGTAGTAGGAATTGTAATAAAAAATATATAGAAAAGCAATCAAATGCAACAATTGTTAAAGAAATAAACTACTACACTATACCATTCTAAATGTTGGAAAATAATTTGTATTAGACTTTCCATTTGTAGCATTTCATGAATTGATAAATCAGCATTAGAAGAAAGGATAATTAGCAAAATAATACAAATTCAAATATAAGGAACTGGAACACAAGTACTCAATCAACATCTTAGAGATAAAACCCCAGAGGACGCAGTATGTGAGGATGTATTGTGGTGGTGGGGGGGGGTGTGTGTGTGTGTGTGTGTGTGTGTGTGTTTTGGTGTGTGGAGTTAAGGGGGTGAAAAAGGATAATGGTTGCAAATCCTAGAGCCATGTGTGTTTGTGAGCAGGGGTTGTGAGAGCTTTCAATTTTGTGCAGATATGGGATACACAGTACCAGTCAAAAGTTTGGAGACACCTACTCATTCCAGGATTTTACTTTCTTAACTTTCTTTTACTATTTTCTACATTGAAGACATCAACACTATGAAATAACACATGGAATCATGTAGTAACCAAAAAAATGTTAAACAGATATATTTGAGATTTTTCAAAATAGCCACCCTTTGCCTTGACAGCTTTGCACACTCTTGGCATTCTCTCAATCAGCTTCATGAGGTAGTCACCTGGAATGCATTTCAATTAACAGGGGTACCTTGTTAATTTGTGGAATGTCTTACCTTATTAATGTGTTTGAGCCAATCAGTTGTGTTGTGACAAGGTAGGGGTGGTATACAGAAGATAGCCCTATTTGGTAAAAGACCAAGTCCATATTATGGCAAGAACAGCTCAAACAAGCAAAGAGAAATGACAGTCCATCATTACTTGACATGAACAATTTCAAGAACTTTGAAAGTTTCTTCAAGTGCAGTCGTATAAACCATGAAACTGGCTCTCATGAGGACTGCCAATAATAATAAGAGACTTGCTTGGGCCAAGAAAAACGAGCAATGGACTTTAGACCGGTGGACATCTGAGTCCAAATTTGCGATTTTTGGTTCCAACCACCATGTCTTTGTGCGACGCAGAGTAGGTGAACGGATGATCTCCGCATGTGTGGTTCCCACCGTGAAGCATGAAGGAGCAGGTTTGATGGTGTGGGGGTACTTTGCTTAACCAGTATGGCTACCACAGCATTCTGCAGCGATATGCCTCCCATCTGGTTTACGCTTAGTGGGACTATCATATGTTTTTTAACAGGACAATGACCCAACACTCTTCCAAGAAGGAGAGTGATGGAATGCTGCATCAGATGACCTGGCCTCCACAATCATCTGACCTCAACCCAATTGAGATGGTTTGGGATGAGTTGGACCGTGGAGTGAAGAAAAAGCAGCCAACAAGTGCTCAGCATATGTGGGAACTCCTTCAAGACTGTTGGAAAAGCATTACAGGTGAAGCTGGTTGAGAGTGCCAAGAATGTGTGTTTTACTTTGAAGAATCTCAAATATAAAATATATTTTGATTTAACTTTTTTTTTGGGGGGGGGGGGGTTACGACATGATTCCTTCCATATGTGTCATTTCATAGTTTTGTCTTCACTATTATTCTACAATGTAAAATAAAGAAAAACCCTTGAATGAGTAAGTGTGTAAAAACATTTTACTGGTGCTGTATATATTATCTGCAATATTAAAGCTGATCTACCCCGAAAATATTTTTTTAAACATCTCAAGGATGATCAATGGAAACAGGATGCACCTGAGCTCAATTTCAAATCCCATAGCAAAGGGTCTGAATACTTATGTGAATACGGTATTTCTATTTTTTAAAATATTTTATTTTACTTGCATACATTTCTAAAAACCTGTTTTTTACTTTGTCATTATGGGGTATTGTATGTATATTGATGAGGGGAGGGAAATTCTTTAATCCATTTTAGATAATAAGGCTGTAATGTAACAAAATGTGGAAAAGGGGAAGGGGTCTGAATACTTTCCGAAAACACTGTATTGCTCTTCCTGTGCTGCAGGAGTGATGCTTTTGAGAACCCAGTCCTCCAGCAGCACTACAGGTACCTGGAAGCCTTGGCACTAGATCCCATGGCCCCGGAACACATAGAGGAACACATAGAGGACCACTCCGGTAAGACCCAAATGGTGACCACCATTTGTCTCATGCAGCGCGACAGATCTCCTTTGCATAGAGTTGATCAGGCTGTTGATTGGTCTGTGGAATGTTGTCCCACTCTTCAATGGCTGTGTGGAGTTGCTAGATGTTGGTGGGAACTGGAACACGCTGTCGTAGACGTCGATCCAGAGCATCCCTCACATGTTCAGTGGTTGACATGTCTGGTGAGTATGCAGGCCATACTCACTGTGGGATGCTGGAAGAACTAGGACACTTTCAGCTTCCAGGAATTGTATACAGATCCTTGCGACATGGGGTTGTGCATTATCATGCTGAAACATGAGGTGATGGTGGCGGAGGAATGGCACAACAATGGGCCTCGGGATCTTGTCACGGTGTCTCTGTGCGCTCAATTAAATGCAATTGAATTTGTTGTCCGTAGCTTATGCCTTCCCATACCATATAACCCCACCGCCACCATGGGGCACTCTGGTCACAATGTTGACATCAGCAAACCTCTCGCCCACACTACACCATACTCGCTGTCTGCCATCTGCCCGGTGAAGTTGAAACCGGAATTAATCTGTGAAGAGCACACTTCTCCAGCGTGCCCGTGGACATCGAAGGTGAGCATTTTCCCACTGAAGTCATTTACAACGCCGAACTGTAGTCAGGTCAAGACCTGGGTGAGGACAACGAGCATGCAGATGAGCTTCCCTGAGATGGTTTCTGACAGTTTATGCAGAAATTCTTCTTGTGCAAACAGTTTCATCAGCTGTCCAGGTGGCTGGTCTGAGATGATCCTGCAGGTGAAGAAGCCGGATGTGGAGGTCCTGGGCTGGCGTGGTTACACGTGGTCTGCAGTTGTGAGGCCAGTTCGTCGTACTGCCGAATTCTCAAACGATGTTGGCTTATGGTAGAGAAATTAACATTAAATTCTCTGGCAACAGCTCTGGTGGAAATTATTGAGTGATGACAAGTGCATGCTCCCTCAACATCTGTGGAATTGTATTGTGTGACAAAACTGCACATTTTAGTGGCCTTTTATTGTTTCCAGCACAGGGTGCACCTGTGTAATGATCATGCTGTTTAATCAGCTTCTTGATATGCCACACCTGTCAGGTGGATGGATTTTCTTGGCAAAGGAGACATGCACCCTAACAGGGATGTCAAAGCAATTTGTACACCAAATTTGAGAAATACACTTTTTGTGCATATGGAGAATTTATGTGATCTTTTATTTCAGCTCATGAAACATGGGACCAACACTTTACATGTTGTGTTTTATATTTTTGTTCAGTGTAGTTGGAAGAGTTGCAGAGTTAATTTTAAATAATGCCTTTGCTGATTAGATGCTTTTTTCATTAATTAGGCTATTTTCTGTTGAACCATGTACTAGAAACTCATGGACAATATGGACTCTGATATAATAAATTAACACTATACACAGTGTAAAAAAACATGAACACCTGCTCTTTCCATGACATGGACTGACTAGGTGAATCTAGGTGAAAGCTATTGTCCCTTATTGATGTCACAATAGCTTTCACCTAGATTCACCTAGTCAATCCACTTCAATCAGTGTAGATGAAGGGGAGGAAACGGGTTAAAGAATATATTTATTTTTTAATAAAAATTGTATTTTTATTTTTTAATTTGACCCCTTTCTCCCCAATTTCGTGGTAATTACTAACAATCTTGTCTCATCGCTACAACTCCCGTACAGGCTCGGGAGAGATGAAGGTCGAAATCATGCGTCCTCCGAAACACAACCCAAACAAGCCGTACTGCTTCTTAACACAGCGCGCATCCAACCCGGAAGCCAGCCTCAGAGGAGGAAACACTGTGCACTGTGCACCTTGGTTAGTGTGCACTGCGCCCTGCCTGCCACAGGAGTCGTTGATGCACGATGAGACAAGGATATCCCTACCGGCCAAACCCTCCCTAACCCGGACGATGCTAGGCGCCCCACGGACCTCCCGGTCGCGGCCGGCTGCGACAGAACCTGGGCGCGAACCCAGAGTCTCTGGCACAGCTAGCGCTGCGATGCAGTGCTAGGCGCCCCACGGACTTCCCGGTCGCGGCCGGCTGCGACAGAACCTGGGCGCGAACCCAGAGTCTCTGGTGGCACAGCTAGCGCTGCGATGCAGTGCCCAAGACAACTGTGTCACCCGGGAGGCGGTAAAGAAGAATTTTTAAGCCTTGAGACATGGATTGGGT
The DNA here is from genome assembly GCF_045791955.1 of Oncorhynchus clarkii lewisi. NCBI lineage: Eukaryota > Metazoa > Chordata > Actinopteri > Salmoniformes > Salmonidae > Oncorhynchus > Oncorhynchus clarkii. The sequence continues at coordinate 63,542,950 of NC_092166.1, forward strand.
ATGTGCCATTCAGTGTGAATGGGCAAGACGAGATGTTTGAGTGCCTTTGAATGGGGTATGGTAATATGTACCAGGCGCACAGGTTTGTGTCAAGAACTGCAACGCTGCTGCAACGCTGCTGGACGTCCAGCCAATTTGACACAACTGTGGGAAGCATTGGAATCAACATGCGCCAGCATCCCTGTGGAATGCTTTCAACACCTTGTAGAGTCCATGTCTCGACGAACTGAAGCTGTTCCGAGTGTTTTGTACACTCAGTGTATATGAATACATTTTGTAACAGGTATTTAAGTATAAATTACCAAAGTTACGATAGCTTGCCATAGATTTTCTGATAATTACTGAAGATGCCGTTAAGTTTGGTAAATTTTGCCACACCTTAGTTGTGGTGTCAACAAATTGCATATCTGCACTGGACATCTTCATAGGTTTGGAAACTCAGAAATAAACAGCACAACGTAACAACACAGTAACCGGTAACCGGTATGATAGTGGCACTCTCGGATTGTTAAAAAAGAAACAGCATTGGCCCATCTCTCACTCACCATATATACAGTACCAGTCAAAAGTTTGGACACCTACTCATTCCAGGGTTTTTCTTTATTTTTACTATTTTCTACATTGTAGAATAATTGTGAAGACATCAAACTATTAAGTAACATATATGGAATCCTGGAGTAACCAAAAGAGTGTTAAACAAATCAAAATATATTTGAGATTCTTCAAAGCAGCCACCCTTTGCCTTGATGACAACTTTGCACACTCTTGGAATTCTCTTAACCAGCTTCATGAAGTAGTCACCTGGAATACATTTCAATGAACAGGTGTGCCTTGTTAATTTGTGGAATTTCTTTCTTCCTTTATGCGTTTGAGCCAATCAGTTGTGTTGTGACAAGGTAGGGGTGGTATACAGAAGATAGCCCTATTTGGCAAAAGACCAAGTCCATGTTATGGCAAGAACAGCTCAAACAAGCAAAGAGAAATGACAGTCCATTACTTTAAGACATGAAGGTCAGTCCAGAAAATGTGCAGTCACAAAAACCATCAAGTGCTGTGATGAAACAGACATACCTTATGTAAATAAGTATTCACACCCTTTGCTATGAGACTCGAAATTGAACTCTGTTGCATGCTGTTTCCAATTATCATCTTTGAGCTGTTTCTACAACTTGATTGGAATCCACCTGTGGTAAACTCAATTGATTGGACATGATTTGGAAAGGCACATACCTGTCTAAGGTCCCACAGTTGACAGTGCATGTCGGAGCCAAAACCAATCCATGAGCTCGAAGGAATTGTCCGTAGTGCTCCGAGACAGGATTGTGTTGAGGCACAGATCTGGGGAAGGGTACCAAAACATTTCTGCATCATTGAAGGTCCCCAAGAACACTGGCCTCCATTCTTAAATGGACGAAGTTTGGAACCACCAAGACTCTCCCTAGAGCTGGCCGCCCGGCCAAACTGAGCAGTAGAAGGGCCTTGGTTAGGGAGGTGACCAAGAACCCGATGGGTCACTCTGATAGAGCTCCAGAGTTCCTCTGTGGAGATGAAAGAACCTTCCAGAAGGACAACCATCTCTGCAGCACTCCACAAATCAGGCCTTTATGGTAGTGGCCAGACAGAAGTCACTCTTCAGTAAAAGGCACAGCCGCTTGGAGTTTGCCAAAAGACACCTTAAGGACTCGCAGACTATGAGAAACAAGAACTCATGACTGGAGGAAACCTGGTACCTTCCATACAGTGAAGCATGGTGGTGGCGGCATCACGCTGTGGGGATGTTTTTCAGCGGAAGGGACTGGGAAAATAGTTGGGATCGAGGGAAAGATGAACGGAGCAAAGTACAGAGAAATCCTTGATGAAACCTGCTCCAGAGCGCTCAGGACCTCAGACAGGGGCAAAGGTTCACCTTCCAACAGGACAATGACCCTAAGCACACGGCCAAGACAACGCAGGATTGTCTACATGACAAGTTTCTGAATGTCCTTGAGTGGCCCAGCCAGAGCCCGGACTTGAACCGGATCAGACATCTCTAGAAACACCTGAAAATGGCTATGCAGCAACACCTATCCAACCTAATAGAGCCTCAGAGGATCTGCAGAGAAGAAAAGGAGAAACTCCCCAAATACAGGTGTGCCAAGCTTGTAGCGTCATACCCAAGAAGACTCGTGGCTGTAATCGTTGCAAAAGGTGCTCCAACAAAGTACTGAGTAAAAGTGTCTGAATACTTGTGTAAATGAATTTATGTATTTATAAATTAACATTTCTAAACCTGTTTTTGCTTTGTCATTATGGGGTATTGTTTGTACATTGATGTGGGGAAAAAACAATTCAATTAATGTTAGAATAATTCTGTAACTTTACAAAATGTGGAAAAATGAACGGGATCTGAATACTTTCCGAAGGAACTGTATGCGCCTTTGGTGCTACCTATACACAAATACTGAAGACAATCTTTTGGCAGTGTTCACTCACTTTTTCTTGGCCATTCTTTATCCTCTCTCACTACCTCCCTCTCCTTCAGTGCCCAAGGTGAAGATGATTGACCAGTGTCTTGGTTCCCTGGCTCAGGAGTTTAAAGATCTGGTGTACCCTGCTGACCTAGAGGGCACCCAAATGCAAACCAGGTGAGAAATCTATAATCTACATTTCTGAGATATTGTTCACTTGCTATGTGTTCCATTGGAGAGATTTACACTTGCGTCTGGCAAATTGGGTAAAGAACAGTATAGTTGCTGGCAGCAGGAGCTGTCTCACTGTCGATATACTGCAACAAATATTGTAACATCCTGGCCCTGTGTGTGTTCAGCTGAGGAAGCAGGCGGATCAGAGAAGAAGCCTAAGGTGGAGATGTCTGAGGACGAGTTGAGGGCTCGTGTACAGAAAGGCACCCTGGTAAGCTGACGGTGCCTGCGCTAAAGGACGCATGTAAGCAGTTTGGGGTGAAGGTCACAGGGACCAAGAAACGGGAGCTAATAGACACCTTGAAGGCACAGCTCGCAAAATGAGGCATAGATGTCAATATATGTTTCTGTCGATTTTTCTGGTCAGAAGTGCTTGGTAGCAGGATTATTGATACGTTTTTGCTTTGGGGTTCCATTTTAAGGGTTCTAGCCAGAGATATCAAGTTTTTCATTTATGTTGCTTATTTTTACATGTTTTAATCTTTGTAATAAAAAAATAAAGGGCAATTTCTTCAAGTTTGTCTGCAGTTTTTTCACATATTTCCTAGCCTCTGTAGCCAGTACTTTGTTTTGTGTTTACTCTCTCCTACATATTTATTTTGACAGTGAAGTTAACTTTTAATTTGGCTCTACTCCAGCATTTTGGTTTTAAGATCAAATGTTTTATGTGACAGTACAGAACGTCACCTTTTTATTTAAGGGTATTTTCATACATATATTTTACCGTTTAGAAATGAATGTTGCACTTTATGTATCTAGTCCCTAATTTAAAAGTGTCATACAGTGCATTCTGCGAAAGTATTCAGACCCTTTGACTTTTTCCACCTATTGTTGCATTACAGCCTTATTAAAAAATGTATTAAATTGTTTTTTTTCCTCATCAATCTACACACAATACCCCATAATGACAAAGCAAAGTGATGGCGGCTGATGAATGGCACGATAATGGGCCTCAGGATCTTGTCACGGTATCTCTGTGCATTCAAATTGCCATTTATAAAATGCTATTGTGTTCATTGTCTATAGTTTATGCCTGTCCATACCATAACCCCACCAACACCATGTGTCACTCTGTTCACAACGTTAACATCAGCAACCCACTCGCTCGTATGATGCCATACACGTGGTCTGCAGTTGTGAGGCCGTTTGGACGTACTGCCAAATTCTCCATAACAACGGAGGTGGCTTACGTTAATTTAATGTTAATTTCTCTATCTGGCAACAGCTCTGGTGTACATTCCTGCAGTCAGCATGCCGATTGCACACTCCCTCAAAAGTTGAGACATCTGTGGTGTGTGACAACTGCACATTTTAGAGTGGTCTTTTATTGTCCCCAGCACCAGGTGCACCTGTGTAATGTTAATGCTGTTTAATCAGCTTCTTTATATGCCACACCTGTCAGGTGGATGGATTATCTCTGCAAATGAGAAATGCTCACTAATGGGATGTAAACCAAACATTTTAGGGAAATACTCTTTGTGAATATTGAACATTTCTGTTATCTTTTATTTCAGCTCATGAAACTTGAGACCAACACTTTACATGTTGCTTTTATATTTTTGTTCAGTGTAAAAGGTTTAGCTTCACTGTCCAAATAAATACGTAAGGGAGTGTAGTGTATGTGCAATTTTGTCACTTTTGGATTCTAGGTTTGTTATCTTGTTTGGGGAATTGATCCGCATGAGTTCCTTGTCTCTGCATGGATTATTGTTTAGTATGTAAGACTTGGCCTGGGCTTGTTGGGTAACAGCTTGTTATGTAAAAACAATGTCAATATCTTGTGTCCTCTTTTTCCATGGTTTCATCATTTATTTGAAGCTTTAAAAAAAATGCCTCAAAATAAATGCAGTGACTGTATTTTCTGGTAGTGTAACTCTAAATCAAAAGAGTACTTCCATTAATTGTGTCCGTTTTTAGGTTTGGAGAGATCGGATGTTTTTTTCAAAAGATTCATTGTGAAACATTTTTGGTCACGCCCTTTTTTATATGAAAATAAACTGAAATCTCGGGTTTCGAAGTCTCACGGGAGGGACTACATTACGCAGATAGGTCTGACGCAGGCTATGACAAGCGAATGACGCTTTGCGCATGCTCATGGAGATCTACGGAGCTAGATGGGGGGGTAAAAGTGCAAAAGACAAAGGACTAAACAACCCAGGAAAAGAGGCTAAACGATTAATTTCACCAGGATTATGACATGCCTACTACAGTAGTATCGCATAAAGAGAAAGGTATGTGGCAACAGAAACATCTACGAAATATGAAAGGTTTCACATGCATGTTTACGCTATCAAGAGTGGCGTGTACAGCTAGCTGCTCATAGTATAATCTAGTCGTTGCACTGGATTTTAGCTAGAGCGATTCATTTATCATGTAGATTTTAAACATATTTCGTTCATCCGTAAATATCACTTGTGTCACATAATAGTGAAGAATGCCTAGACTCTTGCGCCTGTTGTCAAGCTATATCAGTTTAGTGTGATGTTGCCTATTCCACAAGCCTGCTTCTCTTATTGAGTCAGCTTCTAGTATAAATGTTTACCCTCTTGTTCCTTCCTTCTGACCACTGCTGACAGAACGCTTTAGAAAAACACCTGGTAATTCCTATCTTTTTCTTTCAGCATGACAAACACTTGATTTGGGTGGTGACAACTTTATTTAACATGCATTTCTGCCTCTCGTCTTCCTACCTCAGTTGTATTCCTAAGGAGTCCTGTCTGTCTACACATCACTGAGCCTCATGTATCAAGTCCCTCATCTTTTCCACTGGAACTGACTCCTCATGGTGGAACCGTGGTACTCTTTGGGTTCTCTAGAAATGGAAAGAACTAGTAAACTTTAGTCTGACAGTTGAGGTGCAAAAAAAAAAAAAAGTCACGAGGACAGACGTCAGAATGGAGGAAGTTGAAAAAAGAGATGCATGCTCTTGCTTCTCTGCCTAGTATTTGTTTAGCTATAGATGTGACCTTGGGGGTTCGTAATCTTTTTACTCTGACGTAGCTGCATAAATGTTCACACCCTCCTTTTTGCTCTCATAATTAAATCTGGACCTTACTCCACACTTGGAACATTTTTGTTTTCCAGCAGTTTTTTTACATTTTCTACCAGTCAGCACTTTTGAAACAGCAGGCTAGCTGAAGTGGCCTGGCCCACCTCAGTGTCACCCAGTAACCCACCTCCCCCTTCCCTTGCCACATGCACGCCCCTCCAGCAGCTGAGCGGTTGCCATGGCGATGGTAGTTGTGTCAGCGTAGCGACAGGGTGACAGTGATGGGGAGTACTCCATTTTCTGGTAAGGGGAGGGGGGGAGGAGGGCTGCAGGACCTGGGCTGTATGCCATGGAAGCTAAGCAAACAGAAAGGGATGGTGGGGGGTGAGGTGGGGGGAGGGGGGGAGGAGAGGTCGGACCTGAGAGAGCATGATATCTCGACCCCTCCGGCCCCGCCTCCAACCCCCATCTACCACGAGAAGCAACGGCGGGAGCTGTGTGCTCTGCATGCGCTCAATAACGTCTTCCAGGACGGGGCGGCTTTCAGCAGGGATACACTCCAGGACATCTACCAGAGGTGAGCGGTTAAGGTTGTGTCTTCTAGGGCAGTGTTTCCCAACTCGTCCTTGAGTACCCCCCAACTAAACACATTTTTGTTGTAACCCCAGACAAACTCACCTGAATCAACTCATTGAGGGTGTTGTGATTTGTTGACGAATTGAATCAGGTGTGCTTGTCCGGGGCTGCAACATAAATGTGTGCTTCTGGGGGTACTCGAGGACTGGAGTTAGGAAACACTGCTCTAGGGGAGGGATTTATCTTCCCCATTCTCTCTCACTCATATTCCTCTTTCTTTCTCCCCCCTCTGCATCTCTCTCCCTTTTTTACACTCTTTCTTTCTCGTTTATTTTGTCCTCACTATCTCGTCCCTCTCTCCACAGACTCTCTCCCGGCACTCTGGTAACCCCCCACAAGAAGAGCGTGCTGGGAAATGGGAACTATGATGTGAATGTCATTATGGCCGCCCTGCAGACCCGAGGGTTCGAGGCTGTCTGGTGGGATAAAAGAAGGTACACCTCTGTTCTTATTAAAGCTATATGGTCTACCCTATCTAGTTATTTAACATTTTTGTTTATTTTTTATTTACCAGTCTCCCTCTTTGGAGGTCTAAAGTAACTTACATTTTTGTTTTTGTTTAGACAACTTTTTTGTAACATACATTTGACAAATATTTTAAATACATTTTAGAATCTTTCTAATAGCTTAGTATTCACATATTGTAAGTTAAAGATGAATATTCAAGTTTCAACGTCCAACAAAATGCTTAGTTGCAGGGTCCTTCTGGACAATGCAACAACAATAAGAAATAATAAAAGATAAGAAGATGAACATAAAGTAAATGGTTCAGTAGAATATAAACTTTTTAGCGTAAGTATAACATCTATCAAACATCAAAGGCACAATTTTATAGTGCGGTATTTGCACATATCAGAGAAGGGGGGGGGGATAAGGGGTCAAATGTTTAACTTGTGCAGTAATAGTAAATAAGAGTCTGGTAGCAGCAATTGTGGGGAGTGAGTGCATGTGTGCCAAGGTGCGGAGAGTCGGTGCAGGTGTCCAGTTCAAGTGTTCAGCAGTCTGATGGCTTGTAGATGCCCTGTTCGTATCAGACTTCATGCTCAGATACCGTCGGCCCGTCGGTAAGGGAGCTGAACTGTGGTCAATGAACAGCGTTCTCTTTTTTTATAAAACTATTTTTTTGCCCTTTTTTCTCCCCAATTTCGTGGTATCCAATTGGTAGTAGTTACAGCCTTGTCTCATCACTGCAACTCCCGTACGGACTCGGGAGAGGCGAAGGTTGAGAGCCATGTGTCTTCCGAAACACAACCCAACTAAGCCGCACTGCTTTTTGACACAATGCACATCCAACCCGGAAGCCAGCCGCACCAATGTGTCGGAAGAAACACCATACATCTGGCGACCTGGTCAGCGTGCACTGCGCCCGGCCCGCCACAGGAGTTGCTAGTGCGCGATGAGACAAGTACAAGCTGGCCAAACCCTCCCTAACCCGGACGACGCTGGGCCAATTGTGCGTCGCCCCATGGACCTCACGGACGCGGCCGGCTGCGACAGAGCCTGGGCTCAAACCCAGAATCTCTGGTGGCACAGCTAGCACTGCGATGCAGTGCCTTAGACCACTGCGCCACCCGGGAGGCAATGAACAGCATTCTCACATAGGTGTTCCTCTTGTCCAGATGTGTTGGAGTCGAGTGAATAGCGATGGAAATGGCATCTTGAGTGGATCTGTTGGAGCGGTAAGCAAATTAGAGTGGGTCCAGTGTGTCTGACATGCTGGCCTTGATGTGGGCCGTGACCAGCCTCTCGAAGCACTTCATGATAATGGGTGAGGGTGACGCGGCGGTAGTCATTTGGGCACCTTGGTTTTCTTGGGCACTGGGACGATGGTTGTCTCCTTGAGGCATGTGGGGACTACAGCTTGGGAAATGGACAGGTTGAAGATGTCCGAGAAGACGCCCGCCAGCTGGTCAGCGCACACTCTGAGGATGCGGCCAGGGAAGCCATCTGGGCAGGCGGCTTTGTGAGTATTCACTCTTTTGAGAGTTTCCTCACGTTAGCCTCGGAGCATGGAAGCACCTGGTGGTCGTCTGGAGCAACGAGAGCCTTCCTAGATTTCTCGGTATTGTCTGCCTTGCAGCGCGCACACAATATCTTCAGCTGGGAGGGAGGCTTCAGTGGTCACCACACAGCTGGATTTTCCTTTGTAGTGTGTGATAGCCTGAAGTCCTTATCACAAGGCGTCGCGAGTCTGAATTGTCAAACATCGATTCAAGTTTGAGTTTGTAATGTCTCTTCGCGTCCCTAATGGATTTGTGGCGCTTGTACCCACTTGCTTGTATGTGTTGCGCGTCATTGATTATTCTGGGTTTGTTCTGCTGAGATTGAATGCAGTACGGGCTCTCAGAATGGTATGGATTTCTCCTTCATCCAGGGTTTTTGGTTGGGATATGTCCGGATTGTTATTGTTATTGTTATTATTTCCCAATGAAGCCTGTGAATGACAATCTATATTCCTCAATGTTGATGGATGAATCCTGAGTGGATGAATCTTGAACAAATTCCAATCAGTATCCTCAAAACATCATTGAGTCTTCCTCTCTCCAGCACCTCACTATTGTGTTGGTGGCCTCCTCTTGAGTTGCTGCTTGTATGGGGGAGTAGAAACAGAGACATGAAGTGGGGGCGGGGGAGTGCTTTGTACACTCATGATGCAGTACTTTGTTTCCTCTTTGTAGGATACATGTTGGTGATACTTTTGAATAATTTGTTTTAAACTTGCTTGGTCAAAATCTCCCGCGACATTAAATACTGCTTCCAGGTGAGCGAATTCTTGCTAGCTAATGTTCTTGTGCAGTTCACTGAGTGCCGCCTTGATGTTTGCTTGTAGAAGTATGTACACAGCTGGGATAATAAAACACGTGAATTCCCTCTACATATAGGGGTGTTATTTTACCATCAGAAACTCCAGGTGGGGTGAGCAGGAGCTCAAGATGTTTTCAACTTTGTTACACCAGGAATTGTTGATGAGGATAGCATACACCGCCTGGTTGAATAGCAGAGTCGGGTGAACTGTCCGTAAGCCATGTCTCTGTAAAAGCAAAGACGCAGGATTCCCTGATTTTCCTCTTGCTGTAGTCAACAATATAATAAGACTATTGTACACTGCTCAAAAAAATAAAGGGAACACTAAAATAATACATCCTAGATCTGAATGAATGAAATATTCTTATTAAATACTTTTTTCTTTACATAGTTGAATGTGCTGACAACAAAATCACACAAATTGTCAATGGAAATCAAATGTATCAACCCATGGAGGTCTGGATTTGGAGTCCCACTCAAAATTAAAGTGGAAAACCACACTACAGGCTGATCCAAGTTTGATGTAATGTCCTTAAAACAAGTCAAAATGAGGCTCAGTAGTGTGTGTGGTGCCTCCACGTGCCTGTATGACCTCCCTACAATGCCTGGGCATGCTCCTGATGAGGTGGCGGATGGTCTCCTGAGGGATCTCCTCCCAGACCTGGACTAAAGCATCCGCCAACTCCTGGAAAGTCTGTGGTGCAACGTGGCGTTGGTGGATGGAGCGAGACATGATGTCCCAGATGTGCTCAATTGGATTCAGGTCTGGGGAACGGACGGGCCAGTCTATAGCATCAATGCCTTCCTCTTTCAGGAACTGCTGACACACTCCAGCCACATGAGGTCTAGCATTGTCTTGCATTAGGAGGAACCCAGGGCCAACCGCACCAGCATATGGTCTCACAAGGGGTCTGAGGATCTCATCTCTGTCCCTAATGGCCGTCAGGCTATCTCTGGCGAGCACATGGAGGGCTGTGCTGCCCCCCAAAGAAATGCCACCCCACACCATGACTGACCCACCGCCAAACCGGTCATGCTGGAGGATGTTGCAGGCAGCAGAACGTTCTCCACGGCGTCTCCAGACTCTGTCATGTCTGTCACATGTGCTCAGTGTGAATCTGTTTCATCTGTGAAGAGCACAGGGCGCCAGTGGCGAATTTGCCAATCTTGGTGTTCTCTGGCAAATGCCAAACGTCCTGCACGGTGTTGGGCTGTAAGCACAAGCCCCACCTGTGGACGTCGGGCCCTCATACCACCCTCATGGGGTCTGTTTCTGACCGTTTGAGCAGACACATGCACATTTGTGGCCTGCTGGAGGTCATTTTGCAGATCTCTGGCAGTGCTCCTCCTGCTCCTCCTTGCACAAAGGCGGAGGTAACGGTCCTGCTGCTGGGTTGTTGCCCTCCTACGGCCTCCTCCACGTCTCCTGATGTACTGGCCTGTCTCCTGGTAGCGCCTCCATGCTCTGAACACTACGCTGACAGACACAGCAAACCTTCTTGCCACAGCTCGCATTGATGTTCCATCCTGGATAAGCTGCACTACCTGAGCCACTTGTGTGGTTTGTAGACTCCATCTCATGCTACCACTAGAGTGAAAGCACCGCCAGCATTCAAAAGTGACCAAAACATCAGCCAGGAAGCATAGGAACTGAGAAGTGGTCTGTGGTCACCACCTGCAGAACCACTCCTTAATTGGGGGTGTCTTGCTAATTGCCTATAATTTCCACCTGTTGTCTATTACATTTGCACAACAGCATGTGAAATTTATTGTCAATCAGTGTTGCTTCCTAAGTGGACAGTTTGATTTCACAGAAGTGTGATTGACTTGGAGTTACATTGTGTTGTTTAAGTGTTCCCTTTATTTTTTTGAGCAGTGTATTATCAGCAAATCTTCAATTGAAGCCTTTCTCGGAGTACATTTTTCCATTGATTGGACATGAGAAAATAAACTTTGAACTCAGAGCAAGGCTTCAATTGCAGATTTGCTGATAATATGATAGTCTTATTATATTGTTGACTATAGATTTCCATATCTCCCAACAATGCTATTTGTAGGGTTAATAACAGAATACATGAGTAATTCTCTCTTCGCAGCAAATCTTCAGAGATGGTTGTATGCCCCTTATATATATATAACATTCTGTTGGTGGTAATTTTAAATTGAAAAATGCAAAGAGTTTTCATGCATTTTTATCCAAAGTAATACATTTGGCCCATGCAGGAAAATCAAAATCCACAACACTGGTGTTGCAAACACCATTCAACCCACTGAGCCATTGGAACCACAGTGCAATGCTTGTTCATACTCTCCATCTTGTTTACTGCTCTCCGGTTTGGTGCATGTGCTGTTGTCAGCAACTATTTCAGTCAGCTCAGCCCTGCTCAATTTAGGTAACTTCAATCACTGGCTGTACACCAGCAATAGAAGAAAGATGAAGGCTTATTTCCATATCCTCTTCTTTGTGAATCCCTGTAGAGCACAAGGTAGTAAAACAAGGAATAGGCTACTCATGATTACCCAAACAGATTCTGAAAATCAAAACAAGTTGAGCTATTTTTTTACATTCAGCATCACTCTGTCACGGGAAATATTTGTTTTCTTTCTAACAATGATATCTACATATATTTCAGGATGTTGTGTATCCATGGAAGTAAACAGAATTCTTAACATTTTTGAAAACACAGCTTGTCAGAAAATAAGGGGTCTCTTGGCACAACTTACACCAGGAATGGGGTAGGTTGAGCATAGGGACAGGGTAAGGCGGCTCAACTTCGTTTTGAGGCTACTAGCCAATGAAACTGAGACTTGATACGTTTAGCAAGCTCAGACTCCATATCATAAAATAAGTTACCGAAATCTTCAGTAATTTTGCCATAAATGTTCTGTTAATTACCAATCTATCGTAACTTTGGTAATTTCCTTCAGTGTCATTCTATTTTTTCATTCCTTGCTGCTGCTCGAATCTTCCCTCGTCTCACTTCCATGGCTGCTCTCTCAAGAACCTCAAGGGGGGGCTAGACCCCTGCTTGTTTTATGTTTTGTATACACAAGGCATGATGTATACACTCAGGGTATGAGTTCATGCACATATACCATGCATAAAACTGACAATGTAATGATCATTTGTATGGGGTATGGTGGCCATAGACTAAATTTACACCTAGTCAAACATTTTTACTATATTAGCCCACACAGCTACAAGGATGCACTTTCATGCCAGGTTTAGGACCTCATATCGTAGCTTATAGAGACCCTAATGTGTAAAATGATCTACTTTGATTTATACTTTGGTTTATATACAAACATCATGAAACCTATAACACATGTATTTGACTTTGTTAAAATCCTGTTTTTTGGGGGACCTAACTTTTTGGGACCTTTTCTCTCTTTTTCTCTCTTCCTAAATATTTGGTCACATGATTCATTTTGTGTATGGTTTTGTAGAAACAAGGGGTGGATCAACTAACCCCTTGGCTCAACTTACCCCACTCTGACCTACAGACATCATCATGGATTTTACAACATTCAAGTAGCTACTGAAAATCCACTCCTGCAAGACCAATGGACTGCGTGATTGACTTGTGTATTGTATTCCTGCAGGGATGTGGGCAGTATAGCTCTGTCCAACGTAACAGGCTTCATCCTGAACGTCCCGTCCAATCTGCGATGGGGTCCACTGCGCCTGCCACTCAAACGGCAGCACTGGATAGGGGTGCGGGAGGTGGACGGAGTCTATTACAACCTCGACTCCAAACTACGCAGCCCACACACCATCGGAAACCCTGATGAGCTCAGGTACAGCGTGTGTGGGTGTGTCATCCCAATTATGTTGTCCTGACCATTGGATTAAGCCCATCATAATTTGCATTGCTCATTTTACATAGTGCATTCAAACCCCTTCCCTTTTCCCACATTTTGTTACATTACAGCCTCATTCTAAAATATGTGTATATATGTGTATCACTCTACACACAATACCCCATCATGACAAAGAGAAAACAGGTTTAGAAATGTATGAAAATGGTAAAACTGATACCTAATTTGAATAAGTATTCAGACCCTTTGCTATGAGCTCAGGTGCATCCTGTTAACATTGATCATCCTTGATGTTTCTACAACTTGATTGGAGTCCACCTGTGGTAAATTCAATTGATTGGACATGATTTGGAAAGCCACACACCTGTCTATATAAGGTCCCACAGTTGACGGTGCATGTCAGAGAAAAAAAAACAAGCCATAAGATTGACGGAATTGTCTGTAGAGGTCCGAGACAAGATTGTGTTGAGGCACAGATCTGGAGAAGAGTTCCAAAAAAACTTAGGTTGGAGTCATTAAAATTAGTTTCAACCACTCCAAACATTTCTTGTTAAACTATAGTTTTGGCAAGTCGGTTAGAACATCTACTTTGCATGACACAAGTAATTTTTCCAACAATTTTTTACAGGCAGATTGTTTCACTTATAATTCACCATATCACAATTCCAGTGGGTCAGAAGTTTACATACACTAAGTGCCTTTAAACAGTTTGGAAAATTCCAGAACATGTCATGTCTTTAGAAGCTTCTGATAGTATAATTGACATCATTTGAGTCAATTGGATGTGTACCTGTGGATGTATTTCAAAGCCTACCTTCAAACTCAGTGCCTCTTTGCTTGACATCATGGGAAAATCAAAAGAAATCCGCCAAGACCTCTAGAAAAAAAAATGATGGTCCTCCCCAAGTCTGGTTCATCCTTGGGAGCAATTGCCAAACGCCTGAAGGTACCACGTTGATCTGTACAAACAATAGTACGCAAGTATAAACACCATGGGACCACACAGTCGTCATTCCGCTCAGGAAGGAGACGCATTCTGTCTCCTAGAGATGAAAGTACTTTGGTGCAAAAAGTGCAAATCAATCCCAGAACAACAGCAAAGGACCTTGTGAAGATGCTGGATGACACGGGTACAAAAGTATCTATATTCACAGTAAAACGAGTCCTATATCGACATAACCTGAAAGGCCGCTCAACAAAGAAGAAGCCACTGCTCCAAAACCAACATAAAAAAGCCAGACTATGGTTTCAAACTGCACATGGGGACAAAGATTGTACTTTTTGGAGAAATGTCCTCTGGTCTGATGAAACAAAAATAGAGCTGGTGGGCCATAATGACCATCGTTATGTTTGGAGAAAAGGGGGAGCCTTGCAAGCTGAAGAACACCATCCCAACCGTGAAGCACGGGGGAAGCAGCATCATGTTGTGGGGGTGCTTTGCTGTAGGAGCGACTGGTGCACTAAACAAAATAGATGGCATCATGAGGAAAGAAAATGATGTAGATATATTGAAGCAACATCTCAAGACATCAGTCAGGAAGTTAAAGCTTGGTCGCAAATGGGTCTTCCAAATGGACAATGACCCCAAGCATACTTCCAAAGTTGTGGCAAAATGGCTAAGGGACAACAAAGTCAAGGTATTCGAGTGGGCATCACAAAGCCCTGACCTCAATCCTATAGACAATTTGTGGGCAGAACTGAAAAAGTGTGTGCGAGCAAGGAGGCCTACAAACCTGACTCAGTTACACCAGCTCTGTCAGGAGGAATGGACCAAAATTCACACAACTTATTGTGGGAAGCTTGTGAAAGGCTACCCAAAACGTTTGACCCAAGTTAAACAATTTAAAGGCAATGCTACCAAATACTAATTGAGTGTGTGTGAACTTCTGACCCACTGGGAATGGGATGAAATAAAAGCTGGAACCATTCTCGTTACTATTATTCTGACATTTCATATTATTAAAATAAAGTGGTGATCCTAACTGACCTAAGACAGGGAATTTTTACTAGGATTAAATGTCAGGAATTGTGAAAAACTGAGTTTAAATGTATTTGGCTAAGGTGTATGTAACTTCTGACTTCAACTGTGTGTGTGTGTGTGTGTGTGTGTGTGTGTGTGTGTGTGTGTGTGTGTATTTTAAATGCCTCTTTCTCCCCAATTTCGTGATAGTTTACAGTCTTGTCCCTTCGGTGAAGGTCGAGAGCCGAAACACAACCCATCCAAGCCGCACTGCTTCTTGACACACTGCCCGCTTAACCCGGAGGCCAACCGCACCAAGGTGTTGGAGGAAACACCGTACAACTGGCGACCCTGTCAGTGTGCACCGCGCCCGGCCCACCACAGGAGTCACTAGTGTGCTGTTGGACAAGAACAACCCTGCCGGCCAAACCCTCACCTAACTCCGACAAAGCTGGACCTATTGTGCGCCGCCCCATGGGTCTCCCGGTCACGGCCGGCTGTGACAGAGCCTTGACTCAAACCAGGATCTCTAGTGGCACAGTTAGCACTCCGATGCAGTGCCTTAGACCACTGCGCCACTTGGGAGGCCCGGCCTCAATCATTCTTAACTGGAAGAAGTGTGGATCCACCAAGACTTCCTAAAGCTGGCCGCTCGTCCAAACTGAGAAATTGTGGGAGAAACGCCTTGGTTAGGGAGGTGATCAAGAACCCGATGGTCACTCTGACAGAGCTCTAGAGTTCCTCTGTGCATATGGGAGAAACTTCCGGTCGGACAACCATCTCTGCAGCACTCCACCAATCAGGCCTTTATGGTAGAGTGGCCAGACAGAAGCCACTCCTAAGTAAAAGGCACATGACAGCCCGCTTGGAGTCTGCCAAAAGGCAGCTAAAGGACTCTGACCATGAGAACAATGTTCTCTGGTCTGATGAAACCAAGATTAAACTCTTTGGCCTGAATGCTAAGCGTCACGTCTGGAAGAAGCCTGGCACCATCTCTACGATGAAGCATGGTGGCAGCATCATGCTGTGGGAATGTTTTTCTGCGGCAGGGACTGGGAGACTAGTCAGGATCAAGGGAACGATGAACGGAGCAAAATACAGAGAGATCCTTGATGAAACCTGCTCCAGAGCGCCCAGGACCTCAGTCTGGGGCAAAGGTTCACCTTCCAACAGGACAACAACCCTAAGCACACAGCCAAGACAACGCAGGATTGTCTTCGGGACAAGTGTCTGAATGTCCTTGAGTGGCCCAGCCAGAGCCCGGACTTGATCCCGCTCAAACATCTCTGGAGAGACCTGGATGGGCAGTGACGCTCCCGATCCAACCTGACAGAGCTTGAGAGGATCTGCAGAGAAGAATGGTAGAAACTTCAAAATACAGGTGTGCCAGGCTTGTAACGTCATACCCAAGAAGACTCGAGTCTGTAATCGCTGCCAATGGTGCTTCAACAAAGTACTGAATAAAGGGTCTGAATACTTATGGAAATGTAATATTTGTTATTTATTTTTAATAGAGTTGCAAAATAATCTAAACCCTGTTTTTGCTTTGTTATTATGGGATATTGTGTTTATATTGAGGGGAGAAAAACATTTAATCGATTTTAGAATAAGGTTGTAACAAAATAGTCAAGGGGTCTGAATACTTTCCGAATGCACTGTGTATTGTGGAGCATCCAAAGTAACAAGTTATATTCATGTATCCACTAGATGATGCCTCATAGTAATACATGAGAGGTTCATTGAGTCTCATTCCCTTTGCTAAATAATAGATCATTCCACGGCCGCCATCCACAATGGTGATCGATCTTTGTCTAACGCATAATGAATAACAAGCTGATATCTTTATTCTTCTGTTCTTTTAATTCCATCCACACAACAGGAAGTTCCTGCGTCACCAGCTGAGAGGGAAAAACTGTGAGCTCTTATTGGTGGTGTCTGAGGAGGTGGAGGTCCACCAAACATGGAGGTCAGATGGCTGTTGATTGAATGTGCCTGCCAACCTTTTCTCTACCGGATTAGACTTTTCCCAGTTGCTGCTCAGGATAACAGGCGTGGTCCAAGCAGGGTATAGATTGAAAAGCAGGTGGGGTTGTGCTCAGCCAATCACACAGATGCGCACTGGCCGGATGTACTTTTTCTGCTTCCTCACCCATTGCTGGACTCTGGCTGAAAAAGGGAAGTGATGAAGGAAATGGACGCATACAGGGAGGTCACGAAGAATTCACACTACACAA
This sequence comes from Oncorhynchus clarkii lewisi, assembly GCF_045791955.1. Classification (NCBI taxonomy): domain Eukaryota; kingdom Metazoa; phylum Chordata; class Actinopteri; order Salmoniformes; family Salmonidae; genus Oncorhynchus; species Oncorhynchus clarkii. Next base: position 63,560,074 of record NC_092166.1, read on the forward strand.
CACTTAGATTTATGAACATACTGTTTGGGATTCTGTGTTTATATATTGATTATTTTTCAATGTTTATTTTTTGTTGTATATTACTGTTTCCAAGTATGGGAGGCGTGTGACTGTGTAATCTCTCGCTCTCTCCCTCCCCCCCCTCCTGTTTACCCCTGTACTGTATATTCACTGATGTGTCTTTATGTTTCTCTCTTTTTCTTTGTGTATCTCTATGTGTCCTTCTCTGCTCTACTACGACTGTACATCTCTTCTTTACCTCAGTGTCTTCCTCTGTCACCACTCACAATTCGTTTTTTCCACTCGGCCAACACTAAATCCCCCCCAGTGTATGCAGCTGTTTTATCCTCTCAGTTACTGCTGAGGCCTTCTGTCTGTTAGTAGAAATCCTTGCTAGTTCCTGTCTTCAAACTATAATTCTAAGCTAAGGTTGTGTTAGGCCCAGGTATTGACAAATGGCTGGATACTGTAACAAGGTAGAGCCAGGAGGGTTTCAATGTGATCTGACCAGGAAAATCCACCAACCTGTGTTATCTGCAAGTCACAGCCCAGGGGGAGTTATTTTCTGTTTTGTAGTAAAGAAAAACTCCTGAGCAATTGACCATGGCTAAATAGTTATTTGCAAAAATCCACCTGCCAAATATACAGAATTGTGGAATCAGTAGAAATTGTTATTATACCCAAGGTTTAGAATTGTTCACTGAAAATGCAGTTAGATTTTGATCTATCTGTAGATGCCATGGCTGAAATGTCCAGAATGCTGAGTGATTTGTGAGAAGTGGAGTAAGAGGGGAAAAGGTTGACAGTTGAGCGAATAATAGAAAGAGAAAGTGATCCATGTGTAGAAGGAAAAAGTGAAAGAACGACATGAGTCCAGCCAGACCATGTTAGTTTTGAAATCAGCCATTTGAGGAATTTGTGTTGGTTGATGGGTCTTTATCATCACAACAACATATTGTGTATTATTGAAGACTTGATCAGAGCTTTAATGTGTTTACAGAGGAAGCAGGCATTATTCTCTACCTAAAGAGGGGTTGTTGAATTTTGCTCCTCATTGGCTCAATCCCAACACTTTTCCTATTCATCTGAGCATCCAATCGCTGGTTAAACTGATAATTTAATAATTTGCGACTATCACTAATCATGAGACAAATCAATGAGGTTGTTGGACTGAGGCTTCCCCTAGGGGAATTCAGGTTGGGCAACCAAACTCACAGGTAGAAAATCCCCTCACTACTTTAAACCAGGGTATTTGGGGGGAAAAACTGTGGTGACAGAGGATTTTGTTTTTGCCATGACAATCCCACCCACCTTCTCCCCTCTATTGAAGGGTCCTGGTTGTGTTATTTTCTCTTGTTTTTCACAAAAATAAAATGCTTGTAATGGCACTTTATGTACACTCCTTAGTGAGGATGTGGCTTAATTTCTTGAGTGAAATTGCTGTTGGAATTTGGATGGAGAATCGAGCACATTTATAAGAAATGGGCCAAGGGTTGGCTACTTTATTTTCCTGCTACTGCTTGTGTGTCATCTGCGTGCGCGGACCCATGTTCCAGCGTTAGCTCCAGGCTCGAGCTGACAGCGTTGCTTTGGCGCTGTGGAACGAAGAGCGCGCCTAGGACGAGCTTTTGGAAGCACGGGGACGCGCCAAGCAGTGCAGATGTGTCGCAGATTTGAGAAGTCACTGTACATACGGAAATATCTGGTACAAGGAAGTGGAAGGGAGAAATTCAGCTCCAACTTAAACGAAAACAATGCTCAGTTTGTAGAGGGAGGGTTGGGGAGGAGAAAACAGCAGTTTTTGAAACGCGTCGCGTAGAGACTTGTCTGTATACAGTTACTTTATAGCGGAGAGCTAAACTAACATCACTTATTCTCGTTTGTACTGGATCAATCTATTTCAAAGAGCAGGCAGAACGTTCTGTGCTGGACCAATGGAGCTGTCAGCGATTGGTGAACAAGTGTTTGCTGTGGAATCAATAATCAAGAAAAGAGTTAGAAAGGTAAGGTATTCATATTGGAAATAAAACGCATGTAACATAATTGCATAATGACAAGTACGCAATTGGGAGAATATCCATTATAGGGTAGCCTAGATACAATAAGGAACACAGCCTGCTATATTGAAAAGCACTTACCAGTAGCCTATTTATATCCAGTATCCACTGAATATAAACGTATAAGGGGGCGTGAGTGGGGGGAGTGTATCTCTTTAACATAAAGTGGAGCGTGTTGCCATTGCGTTATAGTATAGTCAGGGTGCCAGCTGTCTATCCTAAGATAATGTGAAACAGAATAATCATATCGGAACCGAAACCTTGCCTTCAGTCCTGTACGTTACCAGAATAATAGCCCGCGGGTTATACAGTTACGCTTGTAGGCTATTGTGGATTTGTGAAGAGCTACGCAGTTTCGCGGAGGAAATTAGAAATACAGGTTTGTGGGTTATTAGGGCGCAAAACGCGGCCCCATTTTGACGCGCTTCCATAGACGTGAATTAATGTATGCTACTAAGTCCTTGTAAGTGTTGGGTCTTTTAATATCGTATTTCGCACTGCATTAAAAGTGAACTCGATACCGTAAGTGCATGAGTCATTGTCGGTGCAGGCGCGCATCAACCGTTATTATAGCCATGCAGTCCCGTTACATAGGGGAAAACGTTGCATGCTGTCTAATATTGTTGTATTTGAATAATCTGGCCTACCCGCACATCATTTTATGTAATATTCTTTGTGTGTGTGGGGGGGGGGGGTTCTTGTGAGGATCCCAATTCTCTCCATTCACCAGTGCGCTCATGTGCGGTAACGTCATGATATCTAGGAGCTGTCAAAGTCGAGAAGCTATATGATAACGTCCTCTGGAATGAGTTCCCGGTATTGACATGATGACATAGTTTAGATGAGAAGACATACATTTCCTGGATTTTCAAAGGTTATTATAGGATACCTATCTCTGTGCTTGGAGGGGAGACTGTAAGCATAGCAACATCACAATCAACATCCTCCCCCACACACTCTCTACTCTCTCCCATACTGGTGCTTGTCTCCAACTTTGTGTCACAGGGAAACGTGGAATATCTGTTGAAGTGGAAGGGATGGCCACCCAAGTGAGTAGTATCACTATGATATCATCATCATCATATCCAGTAATTTAAGACAATGAGTCATGCAGAGTATTATTGGATGGATGAATAACCACGGCGATGTCTATCTGTACAGATACAGTACATGGGAACCAGAGGAGCACATCTTGGACCAGCGTCTGGTGCAGACCTATGATGAGAAGTAAGTCCAAGAGACCCTGCATGCTATAGAGCGCATTACGTAGAGGCCTTACCTAGCTAACAAATATCATAGTACTGATAACTGCACTGTAGTAGTACACAGTACTATCATAGTAAACTATACCTGTTTGTACTGACTGATCTTACCATTCCACCAGAGAGCAGAAGGACAGAGCCCTGGGGTACCGGAAGAGAGGACCCAAAGCTAAAAGGCTTCTACTACAGGTGGGATGGGTGCATGTTATATATAACTTCTCTGTCTGATTAGACTAGGGTTGCAAAGTATATTACTGGAAACTTTAGAAGTTTTAGATTACATCAAATCCTTGAAAGATATCAAACACAAGACATCTAGTGGCCTGTTTGGGAACTTCAGATAGGGTCAGAGATTATTACAAACACCTGTAAAATATATGAATCATTGAATAATATGATTTTTTTATTTATATATATATATTTTTTTTTTTACCCCCTTTTTTCTCCCCAATTTCGTGGTATTTCGTATATCTTGTCTCATTGCTACAACTCCCGTACGGGCTCGGGAGAGACGAAGGCTGAATGTCATGCGTCCTCCAATACACAACCCAACCAGCCGTACTGCTTCTTAACACAGTGCGCATCCAACCCGGAAGCCAGCCGCACCAATGTGTCGGAGACTACACCGTGCCCTTGGCAACCTTGGCTAGCGCGCACTGCGCCCGGCCCGCCACAGGAGTCGCTGGTGCGCGATGAGACAAGGAGATCCCTACCGACCAATCCCTCCCTAACCCGGACGACGCTAGGCCAATTGTGCGTCGCCCCACGGACCTCCCGGTTGCGGCCGGTTACGACAGAGCCTGGGCGCGAACCCAGGGACTCTGATGGCACAGCTGGCGCTGCAGTACAGCGCCCTTAACCACCCGGGAGGCGAATAAGATGATTTTTATCTAAAGAATAGTTGTGAAAAAGGTAAATAGTTGGAAGAGTTGCATAGTTAATTTAAAATAATGCCATTGTTGATAGTTTTTTTCATTAATTGGGCTATTTTCTCTTGAACCATAATGTCTATCTACTAGAAATGAATGGACATTTAAAAATAAAAAAAATCATACTGTATATGAATACATTTTTGTACAGTTATTCTAGTATAAATTACCAAAGTTATGTAGATTGCCATAGATTTTCTGTTAATTACCAAAATTACTGAAGATTCCGTTAACTTTGCAATCCTAGATGAGACAGCGTAATAGGTTGGCATACTAAGTAAAGGAGAAATGATCTTGGAGAAACACAACTGCTGTATAAGACATCTTTATTATTCCCCCCTCTGTAGAATACTATTTACAACATGGATCTCCGGAGCGCCCATAAGGCCCTAGAGAAACCTCCAGCTCGCCTACGTCTTTCCCTGACTCGCTCACTGGAGTCTGAGGCAGAGGACCCAACCTATGGGGCCTGTAGACGGAGCCTGCACCCCCGCCTGGCCCATCGCAAGAACAAACCCAGAAGATCACAGTTCATGTGCCTGGCCTCTCCCCCTGGCCCCCCTAACCCCACAAAGGTCCCCACACATGATGATTGGGGAAGGAGAGAAGAGGAAGATGACATGGAGGAAGAGGAGGAAACTCGAAAGGAGCAGTCGGAGCGAGAGACAGAGATATGCAGTGGCATTCTGAATGGTAAGCGTGTTAGTCAGCCTATTCATCAAATGGGCCTAATTTTAAACCAGGACATTACTGTGTGTGTGTCAACTTGTTAGTCGGCCTATTCACCAAATGGGCCTAATTTTAAACCAGGACATTACTGTGTGTGTGTGTCAACTTGTTAGTCGGTACAGTACAGGAGGCCCCCTGGGCAGACAACCAGGAACATAAGTTCTGCCATCCCATCCAGGGCTGGCAACTGGCACAGCAAACAGACAAGTAGTGGCAAGGGAGAGGGTTGACTTAATGGGGTTTAATGTATGGCGCAGAACAATACATGCCAAACTTCCTGGTACAACACAGATAGTCTATGCATAGCCTACAGGCAATGTACTCAAATCAAATGTTATTGGTCACATACACATGATTAGCAGATGTTATTGCGAGTGTAGCGAAATGCTTGTGCTTCTAGTTCCGGCAGTGCAGCAATATCTAACAAGTAATATCTAACAATTCCACAACAAATACCTTATACACACAAATCTAAGTAAGGAATGGAATAAGAATATATAAATATATGGATGAGCAATGTCAGTGTGGCATAGGCAAAGATGCAATAGATTGCCTGTATATACTGTATTGTAGACTATGCACAGTGCTCTTATCAATCTCGGTCAGTTACTTCAGACTTGATGCAATCATAGCAATCTTACCCTCTTCCTTTCTCTTTCCCTCTCACCCCCTCTCCTCCCCCACCCCACCCCCTTTCTCTCCTCCTCCCTCACCTCCTTTCTCCCTCTCCTCCTCCCTCACCTCCTTTCTCCCTCTCCTCCTTCAGGGCAGGATAGGGCAGAGGACTGGAGTTCTGTGATTGGCTCAGACGAAGTGACCGCGTCAGAGCGGTCTGCTGTTTGGAGCCCAGTGATTGGCCCAGGGGAGGTGACCGTGACTGATGTCACCATAAACTCTCTCACAGTGACTTTCAAAGAAGCCCTGGCAGCCAAAGGCTTCTTCAGAGGCTGGGGCTTAGAGTTCTGAAACACACAGCTGCACAAACAGACAAAACCTGGTCGGGGAACAGAATGAGAGAGATGGAAAGTGTGGCTCTTGAGTTATCTTTACACTCTGTTTGGACTGTGTGACCGCTTGTTCTCCTCATCCCTTTACCCTTCTTCCCTTTCTGGCTGTGTGATTGACCTCTGTCCACACTAACTTCCTATTTCATTCAATAGGCATACTGTAGTGTACAGTATATACTGACTACATTGAGATGGGCATAAACTCCTACGTTGAGCTATACACAGTATACTGTATACCATATCCTTCTATACAAAACAGTTATTTTTCTGGACTGTTATTAGATAAACCTGTGGCTTAGTAGAGTCTTGTGGTGATTTAGAAATCCTCTGCAAGATGGCTTTAACAGCCTGCATGCCTTTCTCCTGTCCGCTCTCTGGGTACATACTGATACTCAAGACATTTTGGTGACCCACTAAAGCCCTGCGCAACACATCCAGTGTAAACTAACCTTAAAAGTGGAACCAAAAACCTATATAAAAAAACAGACTTAGGAACAGTCTGTTCTTTTCTGAATTGCACTGTATTTACGTCATGATGTTGATGTGTCATCTTTGTGGAATCTTCCTTGTCGCCTCCCATTGGTCAGTGCCTGTTTATCCCACTCCCAAGCCTAGACTGATGGGTCTTGTTACCGATGTTCCCTAAAAAAAATGTTCGGCACTGAGCAAATGTCAGGTCTGCTGAGCACAAACTTGAACATTGTGAAAATTCTGTGCAACTTCTGGCGCGCACTGAGGCTGTATCCGCTTTAAGTTACAGTTATAATAGTGGCCAAGTAGGCAACTGTGGCTATTTGATCGTAATGTAGGCTTACCAGAGTTTCCTACCATGAAGGAAAATGCATCCCATAACATTTTAACAAATAGCTGTTCTATCATTCAGCCTACAGTAGCAACCAATGTGTGGTGTTCAATGTTGGCCTACATTCCACTTTTGAAAAAAGCATGTAGGGATTGAAATGAACCTGTTTATCCTTCAGACAAGGAGGTGAATGAAAATGTTGTTGTTTGATGCAAGAAACCGCTTTAGAAAATAACATTCATTATTATTCCCATACCATTATTACAGAGAATAAGGACAATTATGCTACCCTCTGCCTATTGGCTACTTAGCTTATTCAAGCCTTTCTCAATATATAACACTGCCCCCCGAGTGGTACAGCGGTCAAATGCACTGCATCTCAGGGCTTGAGGCGTCACTACAGACACCCTGGTTTGAATCCAGGCTGTATCACAACCGGGGGTGATTGAGAGTCCCATAGAGCGGTGCACAATTGGCCCAGCGTCGTCCGGGTTTGACCGGTGTAGGCCGTCATAAGAATGAGTTCTTAACTGACTTGCCTAGTTAAATAAAGGTAAAAAAATATATATATATATGGTCTAGAAATGCACGCGTTGTAGGAAGCAACCACTCCACCATTGCTGATGAGAAATTAGCTTTAACTAGGCTAATAACTCACTTACTAGCAAAGAACATGAACAAATGTACACACGTGGCTACATGCAGCTCTTGCGCTTGTTTTGAGATCAAAGCATCTACTCCGGAACACTCATGCCGTAAACACAGTCCTTGGCACAGATCCATATGGCAATGGTCTATTTGCATATAGGGATACTGCAGCTCTGATTTGTTATGGCGCACTGGTCTGTGTAGATTAGAGTATGGGCCTGAGTCGTGCCTGTCAATGCAATATAAACCTACTCCAATGCGCGCTGCCTACAATCAACTATTTTACAGTTTTGTTTCGGTATGTTTCGTTGAAAGGGGCTAATATTGCGTTGATTTGATCACAATTCACACAGTAGAAGGAACCGTTGATAGTGTTAACCAAAGGGGAAAACTAGAAAGTTGAGTGAAATTCAATTTCGTGCTTCTCTGTGCAGGCTGATATTTCTTCTGTGCAGCAGTCCCAGTTGAGCACGCAGTTTAGAGTGATAATTGCTCGTGACTCAGTAAAATGATCTCCGTCTGCGACCACAATGCAGCGAGGAATTATGGAAGTGCCTGATGTTATTGTTTCTGTAGAGCTTTTACGGCTTGTACAAGCACGCACCCACCTTCACAACGCAACACTAGCAGCCCCGTTTTTGGATGTTTATTCATCTTATCCTTTGGGCTTGAAGTGAGAATGCTTCTTACACCTTAATTCCAGGGAGAGGAGAGACAGACAGAAGGGTATTGTGTATTACTAGTCGTTATTTTTATATATCAATCTGACAATGAATTAAATGTATTTATTCTTTAAAGGAGAAACCTTGTGCATTAGTAAATACAGAGGAACTGAAATGTTTTTATACTCTGTAGTTCTGATGACTAAACTATGTGCTGACGCTGTAGCCATGACAAGGCTCTTATTTTATATTATTGCCAAATGTGGTTTGTTGCTTCTTCTGCTGCTTAAATATTCACTGCTGAGCAAGGAACTGTTGCACTTTATTATGGCTCGTCTAATCAGAAAAGTGATGTAATAAATCTACAAAAACCATCACCTATATTCTCCGTCAATGTCTGAGATTATTCGTATTGTACTCAAAATAAATGTCTCTTTTAATTGTTAATGTGTGATTGATTTTGTATTATACTGAATAAATGTATAAACCATTTCAAAAATTTAGCCGAGTTATGAACTGTAAGGAAATCATACATTTAAATAAACTCATTAGTCCCTAATCTATGAATTTTACACGCCCTAATAGGGCCACACAATGGGGAGCCAGGCCTGGCAAATCAAAATGAGTTTTTCCCCACAAAATGGCTTTACTACAGAAATAAATACTTCCCAGCAGGTGAAGAAGCTGGATGTGGAGGTCCTGGGCTGGCGTGGTTACACATGGTCTGCGGTTGGACGTACTGCAAAAACAACAAAGGCGGTTTATGGTAGGGAAATGAACATTCAATTACCTGGCAACACCTCTGCTGGGCATTCCGGCGTGCCAATTGCACGCTCCCTCAACTTGAGACATCTGTGGCATTGTATTGGGACAACTGCACATTTTAGTGGCCTATTATTGTCCGCAGCACAAGGTGTCATGATCATGCTGTTTAATCAGCTTCTTGGTATGCCACACCTGTTAGGTGGATGGATTATCTTGACAAAGGGGAAAATGCTCACAAGGAAGTAAACAAATTTGTGATCTTATTTCAGCTCATGGGACCAGCGCTTTACATGTTGCATTTATTTTTGTTCAGTGTATTATTGGCTATCATGGGCGAGATAGATGTGTTATCTGTCCAACCAATTTCACCATGGGATGGAAATGTAGCTAGTGAAATAAAAGCCATTTCAACATACAGCTATTTTTCCAATGGTACAAACATACTTTATTGTACAATTAAATTGGCAAAAAAAAAACCAAAATAACTTAAATAAGAAATTAATGAAAATGGAGCAACAGTTATTTATTTTTTGCTTCCTCTCAGCAAGCACCAAAGTATTTTAACAGAAAAGTGGTCAAAGATTCCATTTGAACACTAAACACAGTCTTAATTCCAGTTTCTTTAGGCAGAAAAAAAAGCAAAACAAAAGTTGTTCAGTTGCCATGGTTTGTACAGTGATTCAGTATGTATACAAGTGTACATTTCATCAAAATGGCATGATATACTCAAACAGCCCCAAAGAGGGCTATGAATGACCGCAGTGTCATTTTACATCACCATTACATCTTCAATACAAAAAAAGTTTAATCTATTAATTCCTGTAGCTTCAAGTTTTATTTTCAAAAAATAAAATTAAATAATATCTATATATAAAATACAAGCTTTCCTTGTTTTTTTATAAAATAAGTCTCAAGATATATTGCCACTTGTTTTTCCCCCTCCCCCAAATCTCTACCTTTAGAGAAAAATAAGTGAACTTGTGAAATCTTGTGTAATTCTTTAATATGAGGCAAAATGAATTCATTTTCTGACCACAGTAATAAGCCTTCTCACGTTTTGTGCATGTGTTCATGTGAATGTGTTGGTGTTCACAGCAATCAAGATGTTATGTTGCAATATCCCCAGTTAAAAAAAAATATATATACACAAAGGCTCATTGGTGCTCATGACCTACACCCCATACTGTACCTTTCAGAAATCAATACTTTTACATAGTTTGGGAGACCAGGTTGCTAGGAAACCAAATCAAGAAAATCAGCAGTAGATAAAGAGTCTCTGCTCATCATAGGTCTGAAAGTCTGTACAGCGCAAATGTGTGATTTTCATTTTATTACAAACAGTATTTCATTAAGTCCAGTTTTTGTACAGTAATAACATTAAATTAAACCCAACGTTCAGGGCAAAAGAAGAGGGGCTTGTGACTAGGATGAGAGGGGAAGAAGAGGGGCTTGTGACTAGGATGAGAGGGGAAGGGTAGCATCGTTGACAAAAGTTAAAAGTTCCTAGGAAAGCCCGCCACACCTTCCCCATATCCCCTTCAAGTTTCAGTTCATGAGGGTATATACACACTACATGGAGCCATCCATCAATCCTCCAAATCAGCTGGCAACATCAGTAGTAAGTTTCTCATCCATCGTCCTGTTTGTAAGTGTAGGGTTAAAGGGGAGTGTAGGACAGGGTTACCCAAACTCTGTCCTGGGCCCCCACCGGGTGCACATTTTGGCTTTTGCCCTAGCACGTCAGTTGCTTCAAATAATCAAAGCTTGATGATGAGTTGGTTATTTGAATCAGCCGTTTAGTGCTAGGGCAAAAACCAAAACATGCACCCGGGAGGGGGGAAACCCTGGCGTAGAAGATCTGGGCGTCCAACGACCCGAGATGCTCACAGACAATCCTAGAGGGAGATCAGCCACCCCCTGCTCATCTCCCCAGCAATAATGTTTCGGTTTCACTTGGATCCCTAACAAAATCAGAAAAAAATACACTTGCCCTTCTTTCAACCCTCTCGGTTTTTGGACAGTCATTAACAAAAATATATTCTTCTATTTGAATTGTAGCAGTACATCTGCCCCCCCCCCCCCCCCAAAAAAAAAGATATGACATTTGTTTGTAGATCCAGCAAAAAAAATATTGATAATTATAATAAAAAAACACTTCTCTGCAAAACAGATACAATCATGACTGGTTTTATGGAGGAAAACCGAACGATAGAAAGGTCCATTGTATTAACTCACCTCAATTGTCCACCACATTTAAAATCTTAAAAATATTTGTAAAAAAGGCAAAATTCTCAGTCCCCAAAAATATTACTTGTGTCATATACTAAGGAAGAAATCTCTACTGTCCAGAAACCCCTTACACATTCTGTACACAATTGGCAAAAATATATAGATATATATTAACAGCAATAACTTACCATTCGTTCAATTTATTCATTTATTGACTTGTAGATTTAACGTTGCATCTCCCATAGGAAGTTGAGTTCTTTTCATTTATACATCAGAAAAATATTAAATAAAAATAACTTCAAAAACTGCCATCCCCCTTCCAGCCAGAACCATGAGGACAGTTCTTCAGAGCACTGAGACAGATGTAGTAGTAGGCTACATCATGTCTAAACTGTTGTGGTTGTTTGTCCCCAGGTCCTGGTGGTTATTACCCAACATGTCTGACTGCCCTGGGCCATGCAAGCCTCCCATCCCACTTATCTGGGACATCATAGCACTCGGGTCTGAACCAAACGTACCCGGGTCCCCAGAGTTAGCCTGCTGCTGCTGTTGCTGTGACAATTGTTGTGGGTTTTGGGGGGCCACCATGCCAGGGTGGTGCTGGGAGAGATGACCCGGGTGCGGAGAGCCTGTCTGTGTCTGGGGGGAGATGCGGTGAGGGGAGGGCTGGGGCTGCATGCGTGGCGAGGGGCTGGAGTGAGGCGGCTGGGACTGTGGCCGAGGGGAGGGCTGAGGGGAACGCACCTGGTTACTGAGGGACTGACCGCCCAGAGCCTGGCCCTGGAGGTGGGTGTGTGGGGACTGGGCCATCTGCTGCTGGGGGCTCATAGGACTGCCGTGCTGGGCAGGCGAGCCCCCTCCTAGGTGCTGCTGCTGGAGTAGTCTCTGGTGGAGGGCCTGCTGGAGCATGGCATGGGAAGACTGGGGCTGACCACCTTGGCCTTGCTGGGGACCCTGCTGCCCCTGTTGGAGCTGCCCAGGCCCCCCACCCCCATCCTGCTGTTGCTGTTGTTGCTGCTGCTGCTGTTGCATCTGGTGCTGTAGCCTCTGTTGCAGGGCTGTGGCTACCTGCTGGGACATCGTTCCAGGGTAGCCCTGTCCTTGTTGGCCCTGCCCTGGACCCGGCTGGAGCCCCTGGGGACCTCCCCCACCCTGCTGCGGCCCTCCCCCGCCACCAGGCTGGGTCTGGCCAGGTTGACCAGGCTGGCCCTGATGCATGAAGCCCTGCTGGCCCTGACCCTGCTGCTGTTGTTGGGGGGGCTGGGGCTGCTGGAACTGACCATTGTTACTCATCTGTTGCTGCTGCTGCTGCTGTTGGAGGTGCCTTCTCATCAGAATCTCTCTGAACTGGGGAGTCATGTTGGACATGGGGGTGCCTTGGCCTGGCATACCGCCTTGTTGTTGTTGTTGTAGTGCTGCCATTTGCTGCTGTTGCTGCAGACTCCCAGGCAGGAGGGGGCGCTGCTGCTGCTGTTGTTGCTGCTGTTGCTGCTGTTGTTGCTGCTGTTGTTGTTGTTGCTGCTGCTGCTGCTGTTGTTGCTGCTGCTGCTGCTGCTGCTGTTGCTGCTGTTGTTGCTGCTGCTGCTGTTGCTGCTGTTGTTGTTGCTGCTGCTGCTGTTGCTGCTGTTGTTGCTGCTGCTGTTGCTGCTGCTGCTGCTGCTGTTGTTGCTGCTGCTGCTGTAACTGCTGTAGCTGAGCCATAGTGGACATATTTACTCCTCCGCCTGCCTGGCCCATGTTCATCCCTGGCTGGGCTACTCCGGGGTTTACGTTCACCTGCTGACCATCCATGACCACCTGGTTACCCCCAGGGCCCATTCCTGCCCCACCAGGGGCCCCCTGGAACCGCACACCTCCGGGCCCCCCTCCTCCCGGGGCCCCCGGCACCCCTGGACCTCCCTGGTATCGGGCAGCTCGCTGCTTGATGAAGGCAGCCATGAGGAGGGGGTTGGAGCGGAGGATATTGAGGACCTGTTGATGCTGGCCGGGGGAGCTGGGGGAACGGAGGGTACGAAGGAGGTCCTGTAGAGCTGCCTGGGGGAGGTTCCCTGTTCCCACCATCGCCGCTGCCGCCCCGGCCACGCCCCCTGGACCTCCCATCAGCCCCATTAACCCCCCTTGCCCTGCCTGCTGTTGCTGCTGACCTTGCTGTTGTTGCTGGACGAGCTGCCGCTGCTGCTGTTGCTGGGCGAGCTGTTGTTGTTGCTGCGGTGTCAGGTGACCCATCTGTCCCATCATGCCTTGCCTCTGCTGTGGTGCCATCCCACCTGGGCCGCTCCACTGCTGTTGGTTAGGATTCTGTAGTTGGGCTTGCTGCTGGAGCTGAACCTGGGGAGAGAGCTGCGACTGGGGGCCGCCTTGCTGCTGCATGCCTCCTTGCTGCTGCATGCCTCCTTGCTGCTGCATGCCTCCTTGCTGCTGCATGCCTCCTTGCTGCTGCATGCCTCCTTGCTGCTGCATGCCTCCTTGCTGCTGCATGCCTCCTTGCCCCACCACCATCCCCTGCTGCTCCATATGAGTCCTCCCTGCCACACCCTGGCCCTGGGGAGCCATCCCCTGGGGCCCTGCAATGCCTGCTCCTGAGTGGGCCATGCCTTGCATCTGGGTCTGGGGGTTCTGGTGGTGGGGGTGAGGGGGCATCATGCCTCCACCCTGGGCCGCCTGCTGCCTTTGGAGGATCTGTGCTTGAGCCTGGGCCATCTGACGCTGTGTCTCTGCCACACGCTGAATCTTCAACGCTATCTCCACCGCTGCCGGAGGAGGCCCCTGCTGCTGCCCCTGGGGCATGGAGCCCTGGCCGGGGTTTGCCTGCTGCTGTGGAGGTGTGGCTGGGCCCAGACCGGGTTTACCCAGGGACTGGTGGAGGGGCGAGGCACCTGGAGGTCTGGGGGTGTAAGGGGGAAGACCTCCTGGGTGCTTCATCTGCTGGACATTTGGAGACTGGCCCTGCTGCTGCTGCTGTTGGAGCTGTTGTTGGACCATCTGTTGCTGCTGAGGAGAGTTCATCATTACCCCGCCACTATGCTGCATCTGCTGCTGGAACTGGTGGTGCATGTGGTGCTGCTGGGAAATGCCGCCCTGCTGCTGTAACTGCTGCTGTTGCCCTGGGGGGCCCTGACCCATCCCCTGCTGGGGTCCGAGGGGCATGTTCCCCTGAGTGGGGGTCTGAGGCGTGGGGGGCTGCGTGCCCACGGACATGGGGGTACTGGGCCCTGTAGTGCCGTTGTTTCCCGGGGACGGTAGCCCACCGTTGCCCCCCGGTCCCGGAGGTGGCTGACCCACCCTCTGCATGCTGGCCATCCTCCTCCGCAGCATCTGGGCCTGCTGGAGACGGTGCTGGAGCTGCTGCTGCCTCAGCTTGTGCTTGATGTTCAGACAGAACGGTACAGGACACTTGTTCTCCTGGCAGTGCTTGGCATGGTAGCAGCACAGGGCGATGAGCTGCTTGCAGATGGGGCAGCCGCCGTTGGTCTTGCGCTTGCAACCTTTGGTGTGCTGTACCACACGCTTCATCTTCTGGCAGGACGGCAGGCTGCAGTTGGCGTTGCGACACTGGCAGGCGTGGACCAGAGACTGGATGCAGCGCTGGATGCTGAGGCGGCGCGAGTCTCCAGGGTTGGCGATGGACGAAGCGGCCGAGTTGTTGCTCTCGTCATCCAGGCCCAGACCCAGCTTCTCCATCTTGTGAATGTGCCCCTTAGAGTTGTAGCAGGTGATGCACAGGTCATAGTCCTGGGACAGAGAGAGGAGAAAGTAGCATATAGGTGTTGGTTACACCACACTTTACTTAACATCCCCTTATTAGAATTACCCTAAAACAAATCTTAGTTTGACTTTTCAGCCAGTTCCTCTTCTTTTCCCTCCTAGCCCACTCTATACCCATCCAACCCCATCCAATCCCCTTCCCCAGGGCTAGATGAAACATTTATCCATTTTGCTCAATAACAATATCTTCTTTTTATAAACAGGTACTGTATCATAAGTGTAAACGTCTTTCCTACCTAACGCAGTCTCTTCTGTGAGCTGCTCCACGCTACAACCAGTTGTGAGCTGCGCGCTCTTGCTGCCTGACAGTTGATATTTTGCTCAAACTAAGCTGTGTACGGCGAGTGTAATAATTTATCTACATAACGAACTGACAGCTTTGGGAATTCATCTCCCCCCCCCCCCCCCCCCCCCCCCCATCAATTACATAGCCTAGATTGAAAATAGCATTATCACAACATTGTTTTCACGGGCCCAGTGAATGGTTTTCACTGACGTGGATGAATGAATGGCCCAGAGGGATAACGAAACCTCCCAGGGCCAGCGGGCAGCCCTGAAATGAGTAGATGGGAGAGGCAGGACTTGCAGTGTGTCGAATGTCTCAAATAGTCCTATTTTAGCGTTCGGCAACGCAGATGCTCGTTGACGAAAGCGAGCAGTTTGGATGCAATAATTGAATAACGTACTCGTTACTATGCAACTCTCCCGCACACAGTGAGGCAAGTTTGCTTTCCCTGTAAGCTACATACTACACCACCTGAGGAGGTGGGAACTCAATTACTTTCATGTCCTTAAAAAAAAAAAAAAAAAAAAAAAAAAAAAAAACTTTCCATCTGTATGCCTAGACCTACTTGATGTGTTCAATGTGAATGGCATGCTACGCTACACAGGTGCATCGTCTCAAAACCATATTAGCCTCGCGCCACGCTGCTATGTAAAGTGGTGCCATTTGCTCAATATTGAGAAATAAATGTTACTCACAAAAAGCTTACACTCTCCTCTCTCTAACAATTAAACAGTAGTTGCGTTAAAAACGTGTTTTCCCGCAATTGCAATGTATATGCTTGTGCTTATCAGTACACAGTTCTCCCTCTTCCTCATGCACACATGGGAAAAGGGGGAGTGAGATCGGGCAGCAAAACAGGGATAGGGCGCTTTCATTGCAAGGAATCAGGATAATGCACAGTACTGTTGACCAAACAGTGGTTTTAGTAACCCCCTAAAAAAGTACAAGCAGGAACATTGTGTAGCCTAATCATTGAAAATTACAGACAAACAAAATTGTGTCGTAAGAGGAAGGCAATGTTGGTGTTTAATTTTCTGTTTATCGTCCCAGCTCTACCCTTCCTCTCCTCTTCCTCCACCCCTCTAACCTGAACCCTAACCCTCACCTCGCAGACGGTGCAGTGGTAGCGTGTCTCCACATGGCCCTTGCACTCATTGCAGGTGTAAACGAAGCGGTCCTGGCTCTGGTTGTGGAGCTCCACCAGCATGCACATGGAGCTCCACTTGGACCTGCGCAGCGAGCTGAACTCCAGGTGTTTGTCGCGGGCCAGGGTGAGAAAGGCGTCGCGCCCGTCCATCAGGTCGCAGGCCATTAGGCCGTCGGGGTCCGTGATGGGGCCCAGCGTGTTGGACATAGGCGCCGCTATCAGACGGATCACAAAGAATACCTGGCGAGGAGAGAGCAGAACAGAGTTAATGGAGAAGACATTTAGACCGGTTTTATTTTGTTGTCTGTCAAGGGTCATTTTAACTTGATTGTACAATAGAGGGCACTATATGTTGGGGTCATGGGTCACATATACAGTTGAAGTCGGATGTTTACATACACCTTAGCCAACTACATTTAAACTCAGTTTTTCATAATTCCTGACATTTAATCGTAGTAAAATTGCCTCGTCTTAGGTCAGTAAGGGTCACCACTTTATTTTAAGAATGTGAAATGTCAGAATAATAGTAGAGAGAATGGTTGATTTCATCTTTTATTTCTTTCATCACATTCCCAGTGGGTCAGAAGTTTACAGGCTTCCCACAATAAGTTGGGTGAATTTTGGCCCGTTCCTCCTGACAGAGCTGGTGTAACTGAGTCAGGTTTGTAGGCCTCCTTGCTCGCACACGCTTTTTCAGTTCTGCCCACAAATTTTCTATAGGACTGAGGTCAGGGCTTTGTGATGGCCTCTCCAATACCTTGACTTTGTTGTCCCTTAGCCATTTTGCCACAAGTTTGGAAGTATGCTTGGGGTCATTGTCCATTTGGAAGACCCATCTGCGACCAAGCTTTAACTTCCTGACTGATGTCTTGAGATGTGGATATTTTGAAGCAACATAATTTTCCTGCCTCATGACGCCATTTATTTTGTGAAGTGCACCAGTCCCTCCTGCAGCAAAGCACCCCTACCACATTATGCTGCCAACCCGTGCTTCACGGTTGGGATGTTGTTCTTCGGCTTGCAAGCCTCCCCCTTTTTCCTCCAAACATAATGATGGTCATTATGGCCAAACATTTCTATTTTTGTTTAATCAGACCAAAGGACATTTCTCCAAAAAGTACGATCTTTGTCCCCGTGTGCAGTTGCAAACCATAGTCTGGCTTTTTGGCTGTTTTGGAGCAGTGGCTTCTTCCTTGCTGAACGGCCTTTCAGGTTATGTTGAAATAGGCCTTGTTTTACTGTGGATATAGATACTTTTGTACCCGTTTCTTCCAGCATCTTCACAAGGTCCTTTGCTGAGGTTCTGGGATGGATTTGCACCAAAGTACATTAATCTCCAGGACAGAACACGTCTCCTTCCTGAGCGGTATGACGGCTGCGTGGTCCCATAGTGTTTATACTTGCGTACTATTGTTTGTACAGATGAACATGGCGTTTGGAAATTGCTCCCAAGGATGAACCAGACTTGTGGAGGTCTACAATTTTTTTTCTGAGGTCTTGGCTGATTTCTTCTGATTTTCCCATGATGTCAAGCAAAGAGGCACTGAGTTTGAAGGTAGTCCATTAAATACATCCACAGGTACACCCCCAATTGACTCAAATGATGTCAATTAGCCTATCAGAAGCTTCTAAAGCCATGACAATTTTCTAGAATTTTCCAAGCTGTTTAAAGGCACAGTCAACTTTGCGTATGTAAACTTCTGACCCACTGGAATTGTGATACAGTGAATTATAAGTGAAATAATCTGTCTGTAAACAAAAAATTACTTGTGTAATGCACAAAGTAGATGTCCTAATCGACTTGCCAAAACTATAGTTTGTTAACAAGAAATTTGTGGAGTGGTTGAAAAACGAGTTTTAATGACTCCAACCTAAGTGTATGTAAACTTCCGACTTCAACTGTATATAGATAGCACATGAAAGGTTAGCACAGGTGAGAGAGGGCATACAGGTCTTACCATATCACAGAACATGCTCATAGATTTCACCTCTACGCCTTTTCTATGCAAATATTTGTATTGGAACTAAACCATTTATCTTTTGTATGCTCAATAAATGGGAACTTCACCCGAAAAGAGTTAATGTTTGGAAAACAATTTCGTCTCTCTCCTGTGCCATTAGCTTTTTATAGGAAATCGCCACTACAACGGTCTTAGTGGAAAGTGTTTAGGTTGTGAAAGTGACTCGTTCAGATCTTAAACCTGATTCTCACCAATTTACTCCAAGCGAGGCTGATTTATTACATAATGTTCGCAACTTAGGTTCAGAAATACAATAAAAACACGCAACAGTCACTCCCTCCTACCTCTTTGTGCTTCTCCATGCTGGCGTAGAGTTTCTGAGAGAGGTCATTGGACACGTTGGGCAAGCCTGGCTTCTTCTTATTGGCTCGGCTCATGCTGCTCTTATTCTTAGAAGTCTTCTTGGTGTTCTTCTTCTTGGCGTTCTTGCTGTCGCCCTTCGTGGCCTGGAGGTGAATTACACACACCACAGTAGTAACCATTTTTTTAATTTTTTTTTTTTACAACCAATGTAGAAATGCAATTCATACAAAAATCTTTTCAACATTTTGTATTAAGTGAAACATAAAAACAGAATCAAATTATCACACTGATTGAAAGAGATCAAATGAAATCACATCAAAACAAACCCAAAGATCCATATGAACACACTGCAATGTACCTTGTGGTAAATGTCCATCCCACTTACATCTATGCTCTCGTTGGAAGTGCTGTTTTCCTCTCTCTTCCTCTCCTCCTCCTCCTGCTCCAGCTCCTTGATGCTCTCCTCCAGCACGTTGGGCCAGAAGTCCCCCTCAAAGTACGGCAGCTCCTTGGCACTTGTCAGACGGTCCTCCGTGGCCTGCTTGAAGATGTCCTGAGCGAGGGACAGAAATATATTAAACCCAGATTTAACACTCCACTCGTCTTGCTTTATTTAACAAATGAGTAACACCACTTCAAGTTGTCACAACATGAACGGTGATAAAATGGTGCTTCTCAGAGGCCAATCCATGACTGTCCTTGTGTGCTCAACCCTCCACTTGCCGAAGAAGACAATTTAATAAAATTCTAACTTTGACCCCGCAAGGACCCCTCAAGCCTCTTTACCTTGAAGTCATGCACAATACGCTCTGCCACAGCCTTGTCCAGCATCTTCCTATACCACTCCTGAAGCCTCTTGGGCTTGGGGATCTTCTGGTCCATAGGGTGACAGTGGAAGATGTAGTCGTCCCCTTCACTAGGTGGGCACGCCCAGATGTGACCCGTCGTGTACCCCAGCTTCTTGACATACTCCAGATAGCCAATGAGAATCTCATGGTAGACGCCCGTCCTCAGAGAACGAGGCTGGAAGAAGTGAACACTGTCCAGGTACGAGATGTACACGCGTCTGGGGAGAGATGGAGAGAGAGAGAGAGGGCGGGAGAGAGCAAGGATGAGGTCCAGTCCTTAACATTAACATAAAACTGCTCCCCACGGAGTTGAGAAAATGTACCCTTCCAATAACTATCACCTCTGATTGGGAGGAGGGCAGTCCGAGCCGTACTCCTGTACATGCATGCCAAAGAAGCAGACATCAGCTCCATCGATGTCCTCAAACGCAAACAGGGCTTTCGTTCTGTATGGGAATGACTCACACATCTCCCCAGTGTCCACAAACCTGGAGAGAGACAAGAGACGTCTGATGCTAGAATGACAGCATGCATGCATACTAACAGGTTTGGTAGGTTACTTTCTAAATGTAATCCGTTAGTTTCTAGTTACAGTACCTATGCATAATTATCAGTAACGTAACTTTTGGGTTACCCAAACTCAGTAATGTAATTGATTACTTTCACTTACTTTTCAATTACTTTCCCCTTAAGAGGCATTAGAAGACAAAAAGGATCCATCAAACGCATTTGGTGTGTCATCATAGTGGTCTCTAACTTGTGGTCAGACTTGCTCAGGTGAAACTTAAGTCCAATGCAACTGTTCTCAATATTAAATCATTTCTAGGTAACAATTAAGTACCAAAATGTACTTCTTAGAAAGAGCAATTACTCAAGCAAGAATTTAGCTAGGACTGTCAGAGTGGTCCGAGTTGGGAGGGGAAAACTGAAAACTAGATATTGGCAGAGAGGTTTGGAACTCTTTCTTATTGCTCTATTAACCAATTTACCACCTGGTGATGTCACCAGGCAGGCCAAAACGCCATCCCACCACAAAAGGCTGACATTTCAGGCTCTTTTCAAAACAACTCTTATACAAAAAGGCTATTTATAATTTTACAATTTGACCTTATTATTCAAATCTCATAGTGTGGAAATATTAAAAAAACACAAGAAAATCAAATTTTTGACTGCACTGGACATTTAAATGTGCACCTTTTTTCCAATGCTAAATTGAATGTCATTGTTTTCTCAAAGGTGACATAACGTATTTTTTTCCACAAACATCCTTTCTGAATTTAAAAGTAATCCAAGAAGTAGAAATCTAGTTTTTCCAAAAGTATCCAAAGTGACTACAATATTTTTGATTGGTAACGTAACTAACTACAGTTAGTTTTGGTAATCAGATTACATGTAATCAGTTACTCCCAAACCCTGCATACCAATATATTTATATATTCACCATCTTTCATCATTCAGAGTTACTGCTTCTCCATCTACCATGCTCTGGTCTCAAACTCTTTCTACCTTGCAATTCTGAAACGGAAAAAAAACCCTCTCAAATTCTGAGATTGAAAAAAGGTGATCCAATCCTCTCAGATTTACAGTGCCTAGGGGTAGCGTCTAGGGGTTGATTTGGGATTCAACAAATTACTAAATTAACCCCACTCGTTCTGCCTCTTCTCCCTTTCTCCTGTTCTACTTCAGGGAAACACGCTCACTATTCCCCCAGTGGTGCCTGTCCCTTACCTGGACTTCATGCCTGGTTTGACCTCCACCACCTTGTCTGAGACGTGGACCACTCGGATGGTGACGTCACCCGACTCAGGGTGGCTCTGACGCTTCAGGTAGTCATTCACTCTAGTCTCCAAATAACAGCCCAGCTTAGTGTGGGGCAACCCTGGAGAGAGGGAGATAAGCTAGGTAAAGGAGGGAGGAACTACCTCAAATGGAGACGGGTAAGTAATATTTAGGGTTAAAAAGAAGGGAAAAAAGGACATCGGTACTTACTTTTGGCAGCATACTTGTTCTCTCTCCGCGTCTTATTCAACTTCTTTAAGCAGCCATCACAATTAAAACTGGTGGGTGAAAAAGTTAATTAGCGTCAGTAGAGATGCCAGAACCTTCTAATAAGACTAACTGCTTCCTCTCTTCTGGTTACAGGGAACAAGGCATGCAGACAGACTTACCCTAACGGCCAGATAGTGTCGTTGTGCAGGACACAGATCTGGTGCATCTTACGTCCGCAGTCCATACATTCCACAAGTCTGCAGAGAGGAACGAGAGGAGAGAAATAAATCAGACTGCTTACGTCGCCACAACTAAATGTAATTACTCAACATGATACACTTCCAATGGTGGACTTACAATTCAGGATCCAGTGTGTCATTCTTCTTCTTCTCAAACTGATCTTTACCAATGGAACTGAAATTAGAAAGAAGAAATGTAACACACATACCGCAACAATAGCAACCAGGCCACCCCCAGTTAAAATGCCTCATGAAACATTTTCTTTTGAAAGGGTAAGGTGGATGAACCACAGTCTAACCAACCAATAAAATACAGCTTCATAAACTCCAAATGACAATCAAGGTGAAAGCATTGGATTCTCTGGCAGGGCTCTCATCCAACATTTCATATAAAGTTTAAGACTTATTTGGCCTGATTTTCAAATATGCAGTGTTTTCATCCCAATTTTGATTTACTGAAGAGGTGCTGCAGAACAGATGTAGGCCAATAGAGGAAAACCACAGTCTACGAGAGGTGAGACAAACAATAACTGCGACAGTAGAGATGTACAATAAAACCAAATGAACTACTGTAGGAGAGAGAATACCACAGACATGTAAGGAAGACATTCACAATAACCGCAAATGGAGGTACTTTAAAGCTGATATGAGGGAGAAGCTTGGCATATGAGGAGTCAAATAAAAGCCTATAGATAAAAGTATAGAATAAAGTTTACGTTAAACCAAAAGAAAAGTTGAGGGAAGGCTAGTGGATGGTAACGTTCTACTCACGTCGGAGGCTGGGAGGGGTCGTCTCCCAGGGACACGTTGTCCCCCTGGATTTCGTTGAAGCACTTCTCACAGAAGTGGTACCTGCCAGCAAGAAGCCCAAATTTTGGTGAACTACACCGTTCCCCAACAGCACAGCCAATCACAGAGAAGGCACGGAGAGGCAGCCACCAATCAAGGCATGACAGGGTGGGAGCAAGCACGCAGGCACACAGGAGACAGGACGAGCGCAGAGCAGGCAGGGCAGGTGTCGTCGTCAGAACAGCCAATCATGATTCAGGATGGAAGGAAAAGGGGGAGGGATAGATGGGGTTTGGAGGCGCATGATTGGACCAGACAAAAGCAAGCCAATGCAGATGTCACAAGCATTGACGACACAGGGAAAGGGCAGAAAGGGTTGGATGGAGGAATGATTTGAATGGTGAGGAGAGAACAAGACAACATCCAGGACAACAGAGCAGAAGGCCAAGGCAAAGCACAGATTAGCGTTTTGGGCAGGAGAAGATGAGCAAAACCATCACAGCTACATATACAGCAGTGACAGAATCAACTGGAGGGGAAGCCTGGGTCAATGCAGATACTGAACAGATGAACAGCGACACAGACAATTGTTCTATTATAGAGTTCATTTTAAAGTGGGTCCTTTCTTATCTATGTACATATTCGTACCTGATCACAGCCTACAGCTTTTGTTAGAAATTGAAGTTTGAAGAAATGTCCAGAAAGGCAGTAAAAAATGACCGACTTAAAATGTAATTGCGTTAAGCACATGGATATTAAAATGGGGAAAAACGTGGCAAACCATTTACTCCCAGAGAAACACAAAATTCAACATACAGTCATTATGACATTTATCACCGTGTGTATGGGTGTGTGTGTGTGTGTGTGTGTGTGTGTGTGAGAGAGACACACACACTCGGCTCCCTCTCTACCTGTTCTGGTAGCTGAAGTAGGCAGCGTCCCGGGGAATAGTGCACAGCTGCTTCCCATAGCAGCACAACGTCTGGGGAGAGAACTCCAACTGAAGGGAGGGAAAAAAAAATGCAGGAAAGAGAGAAAGTTAGATGATAAATCAACACTTCTTTAATCCCCAAATCCCCAAGTTATTTGTATAGCGCTTTTCAATACAGGTAACAATGTGATTCAAGTAAAATAACAACGGTACTAACAAAGACAGGGGGAAGGACAATGAACAAAGATTATGAATTAAAAATCATACAATAAAGCATCTTTATGTTCAGTAGTGCCAGGAGTTGTTCCGGACCATCCAACCAGGGAAAACTCTGGGCCCAATTCATGATTATGACACACCAATAGACACAAAAGGACAAAGACGATCACTGTATCAGTATCTAGAGCTTCTTCACCAGCCAAAAACAATCCGTTTTCATGGAGGCTATTTGGTTAGGCCAAAGGAATGTGCCAGCCCTGGGTCACATGGCCCTTCAGGCTCATAGTACATGACAACAGCTGTCCAGCCTTATGGTCCTTCTGAGGGGCTTAACCCTGACATCCACACCACTTCTCTCATTTTCATAAAAAGGAGTCACTCCGGTCATCCCTGTGGACCGCTTAGCAAAGTCATAAATAGCTGCAAGTTTATGTTCAATATTAAGTGTTGAAATGTAATATGGCGATGTTATGCCAACGCTGAAATTAACCACCCCTCGTTTTGGATGTGAAACTAGCAATGCAATAACCACATCTAGCTAGTTATATGTCACACACACACAGCTGAATACCAACCGGACACACACACACCCATCTCACCTTCCTGCCGCAGCAGTAGCCCAGGCTGACCATGACAGGGTCTATCTCAGCCTCGAACACCTCGGCCAGCTTGGAGCAGTACTTGTAGACGCGGGACGTCTTGCGGTTGTACAGCCAGGCGTTGTTCAACATGACCCAGATGTCATCCACGTACTGCCAGGGTTCCTGGTACTGGCCAGTGTCCAGCTTACGCTTTATAGTGGACAGGTCCATGGGGGTCTTCACTATGTCAAAGTAGTCCTGGAGAGGGGTATGGTCAAGTCAAGTTTCCTTTATTATTTGACAAGTGGGAAATTTGTGTGTAAAAAGTACATATCTTTTTAATTAAAACCAGACTAAAACGGTGTAAATATACAGTACATACAGGTATGCCCAGTAGATGAGGGTCCACAGGCTGTCTGAAGGGCAGAGACTCTGGGTCCTGGCGATACAGAGACTCCAGGGTAGGCATCAAGGCCTGGCGCAGCTCCTCTGGCTTGAAGACTGAGATAGGTGGGAGGAGAAGAGGGGAAGGGGTAGAGAGGTTAGGGTTGAAGTTGGATTCAGAAACCGACTATAACTCCGCAAGAACATAACCACAGATAGTGTATAGAGACGTATAACTTGTACATAGTATATATGCCGTCACAGAATCATCAACAGAATAAAGCAGTCCTTACTCTTCTTCTTGCTCTGGGCACCAGACGGAATACCAGGGGAATCTGATCCCTTCTCCTCCTCTTTCGGCTCCTTCTTCACCTCCGGTTTCCTGTCTTCCATCTTCACCTTTTCCTCACTCTTAACCCCCGACGATGACAACGTTTCCATGGGAACACCTTTGCCCCCTTGGCCTCCACACTCCTCTTTCTTCACCCCCTCCATTTTGATGGGTTTGTTCTCCGTCTTGATGTTGGATAGCTTCCCCCCCTTGGAGCAGCCTTCCTCCCAGTCGTCCTCCTCGTCCTGCTGCTGCTTGACCTCCGCCTTTGGGTCCACGGAGGCCGAGGCGTCCGACTGGGAGGCCTGCTGGGAGGCCGTGTCCACACTGCTGACTGACGCTGGGGTCAGAGCCTGACAGTCCTGGGACTGGAAGCCACCCTTCTGGGACATCTGTGAGGAGGGATTGAGAGAGAGCAAAAGCTAAAAGTTAGAAAAAGATTGATACTACAAGAGAATGCAACAACAACCCCCATGGGTGTTACAGTGAAGGAGAGAGTCAGGCGAGAGGTCAGAGGAAATTCCTAAATAATTGTTTAGTACATTGACCATTAACTGTTCCATTTTGCAGCTGTATGTATCATGGTGGAGTCAATGTTGTGATCACTTCTGTAAACCAATGTCCTATTTATACCATGTGTTGAAAATGGACGATTATAGCAGTATGTTTTTTTTTCTAAATGATCGAATAAATCAAGTCAATTAATCTCACCGGAGTGCGAGGCGTGCGAGGGAGCTGGGCTCCATGGGGGTTGGGTGTTGTGGAGGGGTGACCAGGGTGAGATGGCGTGGTGGCCCCTGCTCCCATTCCCTGCTGCATGGGCTTATTGGAGCCTGGCCCCTGGCTGCCGGGCCCTAGCTGCTGCTGGGGGCCTGGGGGGGGCAGCTGGGGCGGGTTAGGGGTGTGGGGCTGGGGGGTCTGTGAGCCTGCTAGCCTGGGTGGTGTTTGGTGGGGTGTAGGGGTGATGCTGCGGGCGGGGGAGGGCGAGCTCTGGCGCATGGCCGAGAGGTGGGTTATTGAGTTGGGCTGCTGGGGGTTGTTGGACGAGGGGCCTCCACCCACACTCTGGGGACCCATGGGCCCCACCGAGGGGACACCGCTACCCCCTCCGACCGAACCGGGCCCGGCTAGAGGGCTGTTGGCGGGGAGAGGGGAAGGAATGGGCATTGGAGTCTGTAGGGAGAGAGAGGGAAACGGAGAGAACAGATGAGGCATTTAGCATTCATACATTATTCATAAACATATACCATGTTCAACAGGGACATCCTCCAATAAACCTCTACATGAGGACACACTAGTGTAGGCAGGAGGGTTTGACTGGTGCATATACAGATGTGTGGGAACGTATTAGTGATTACATTTAGTTAGTTTAGTTAATATGATTCAATTACAAACTATGGTTGCAACTTCCGAAGTTCACCAGTAAACTACAGGAATTTGAAACTTTCCATAAGTATTTATAACGTAAAATATATAAAATCATAAATTAAGACGATTGTAATATAAATAAAAAATGACAAAGCTGTAAAACATCCTATATAGAACCAGTTGGTACAGTTGGTACACCAATACAGTTGGTGTTACGAAATGAGGATTTCAGCATGAAATATCCTTTATATTGTTTGTTTACACACATTTGACCCTGTCAATATGTGTTGTAAATGTTTTGAAACCAAATTGGTGGCAGTTGTGAAAAAAAGTTAATAGTTGGAAGAGTTGCAGAGTTCATTGGAAAGTATGTCATTGTTGATAACATCCTTTCATTAATAAATCATTTCTGGGTAACAAATAAATACCTTAATGTGATTTTTAATTGAAAACAATGGTCAAATAAATTAAAATAGCTTAGCAAAGAGCAATTTCTCAAGCAAGAATTTAGCTAGGAGTGTCTGGAATAGGTAAACTGAAAACTAGCCCTTCTAGAGCTCTTACACTAAAAGGGCATTATAATTTTCACAATATCACAGTAGTATTCCAAACGGAGTGTGGAAATAATTTTATTTAAAAAAAAAATTAAATCCCATTGGACTGGGCAATTACAAAAATGACAAAACTCAAGCAACTTTAGTAAACTTTGGGTAGTTTATAACCCTAATTAAAACAAATAGCATTGAAGCCCTCGTATGGTCAAGCACCAATACTTTTTGCGTACCCAATCTGTCCATCGACATAGACCACATACTTCCACTTCTCTCACCTGTGCCATGCCTCCCTGGTTGCCTTGCTGGTTCATACCAGGCTGTGCCATGCCGGGCTGCCCCGTGCCGAGGCCTGGTCCTGGGCTGGAGCCTGGGAACTGTCCCTGGGGAAGGTACTGGTTCTGGCCCACGTTGGGCTGGCCCATCCTGGGGTTCCCCATGCCCATCTGCAGGAGACAACAGACATGGTTTAGAATAGAACTTATATTAGTCCTTTGACACTTTGGATACTAGGGATTACACTGTATGTGGCATCAATGTATACATTAGTGCTATGACATATGGTTCCTCTTGCAATGGAATAGGTCTATAAGATCTATTGAAGACTCAAACTTTTATATTTGGGTATAATGGTTTATTTTCAAAAGAAAAGCTTATGCACATTAAGTGCATGTAAAGCCTTGATGAGCACTCTGACCTGGTTGATGGGTGTGAGGGGGAGAGGAGGGGTGGACCTCTGGCCCATAGACTGCATCCCCATCTGGTTGAACTGGTTCATACCTGAAGAAAAACAGCCGTGAGGAGCATACAGAGAACACCGCTAGTGTAGCAATTAGGGATATGCATATTTCCCTTTGAGGCTACATGGGATATGATACGTTTTAGTTTGAAACGAGTCGGTGAGATTCGGTTTGATTAGAGAACGAGTCAATGCACTCACATGTTGCATAAACACATTAATTTTTCATTCCAAATTAAAATCTGCTGATGATTTAGCTCATGAGCTGGTCCTCAAAGCTGGATCGGTCTACACTGACTTCTGTGTGAATCAGGGTTCCCCAACTGGCAAGCCCGATGGTTTCATTTGGGCTCCCAAGTTGAGCAATTAGTTTTGTTTTTATTGTTGGACATAAGATTGTAAAAAACAGGAAATCAGCTCCAAGTGATTTTAATGTTGGAAATCTGTTCCCCAGTATTCCCACACATGGAGACGTGATCGTATACAAATGTATGCAAGGTTTGAAATTATTATGTTTCAGTCAAATAATATATCTGTTTAGGCTTCTTGCAGTCCACAAATGACTTGTTATTATGTTCCAGCCCCCCGACCATCCTCTCAAGAAATTGGCCCGTGGCTGAATGCAGTCGGTCTAAATGGTGTATGTACTTTTGATTGGGGAAGCAGCAAACTGTTTCACTGTGGGGACAACGTCGGCGATGCATTTCCTGATGAAGCCGGCAACGGAGGGGATTAGCTCGTCGATGCCATCGGCAGAGTCGCAGAACATATTCCAGTCAGCGCTAACAAAGCAGTCCTGCAGCATAGCCTCCACTTCGATGGAGCATTTCTCTACAGAGCGCATCATGGGTACTTCCTGTTAAAGCATCGGTTTGTAAACAGGAAGCAGGAGTATAGAACCATGAACTGATTTGCCCAAGAGGGGACAAGGGAGGGCCTTGTATGCTTGCTTGTGGGTTGAGTAATAGTGGCCTAGGGCGTCATCACCCCTAGTGGCGAAGGAGACGTGTTGATAGAAGTTGGGCATCACATGTCTAAAGCCTTGTTCACACTGCAGGCCCTAATGTTTTGTTTTGTTTTTCAAATCCGTTTTGAAATACTGACAGTCCAAAAGAGAAAATTACAAGTGACCAAATCGGATGTGTGTTCAGACAGCAGTCATTTGCTAACATGGCTACAATAAGCAACAAGCAACAAGAAATGCCAAATAAATCATTTGACCCTTCAGACAAGTCACATGGCTAGGAAACAGACTTGTATCGACTTTAAACCACCTACCACAATTAGATTCCATGTTTCTAAAATTGGACATATGAGTTATTTCAAAATGGTCAATGTGAACAAGGCTTTAGTGACACGGAATCAAAATCACTGGCAACAAGAAAAGCAGCCTCCGGGTGCATGGTTTCTTTGCTCCTTTATAGCCTCATACAGTACCAATGAGCATTTCTTGTAGTGGATAACTGTTTGGAACGGTTTCCAAGTTAATAATAAATTAATTTTCCCCTATGTGAATACAATAAGAAACTGGGAACATAGATACATTCAATATAATTCATGAGTGGAATCAAAACCTCTGTTTAAACCCTTTCTCATGCTTGGAGTCTTCACAGATTTGGCATAAATCATGTGACAAAACACGTTCCTATACTGCTGTTTGTAATATCATATACTAAGCATTTAACAATTGAATTACACTTCGACCTTGATCCTGTGAAATGCCTAGATATTTGTCACTCTTTTTGTATGGATACCACTTAACATTTCATATCTCCCCATGTTACGGTGTAAAAACAGTTTATTGGCACACGTATCTAAAACAACGTATGTGAATGCAAAAATGCTTCAAACAGAAAAGGGTACATTTTATGATTACATTTTTTAAAAGTTTAAAAATCCCTACCACCATTAACGGGGTTTTTCAATAATTACGCATAAGTGATTTGATGTGCATTTGATGTCTAGCTGTTTAGTTACGCGGGGACACTATCAAGCAACATCAGGATTTTCTGAATGACAGTCAAGTCATAAAGAGCTTGTGTGATACTGCATGCGATTTAACAGCCAGGTGCAGCAATTAATGGTGATCTCGAGGATCGACAGAACATTGACGTCTATGTTGTTACAGCGGTCAAGATAATTAGCCTACTTTGTGGACGACAAATCAAAATTCCTGAAGTAAGATTAGTGTACATTTTGATCGTTTGTTATCCGAGTTTATACAGAGCATTTGAGAATGTGAACTTGTTTTGTTTAACAGGAATTGAACATTTTTAAATGGCTTGTTTTTCATTTTCGCATATAAACCCAAAAAACGTGATATTTCAATGTTCAAATGTGGGTGGGGTTAATTGCCTGGTCAAGCGCATAGCCAACACTTCCCGTCCTTTCAAAGTAGAAGGGCACCCTTCTAGCTCCCTTCTATAGATCTGTTAATTAATAACTGCCTTACCGTGCATTGATAAGGTATGTTTTCTGCATAAGATAGTGTGTATTGACTTATTAATGAACTGTTAGTACCTTAAATGGTTAACTGACTGATATCCTATCCATCCACTGTTAATCGTATTAAATTTGGGGTGGCAGGTAGCCTAGTGGTTCGAGCGTTGGGCCAGTAACCGAAAGGTTGCTAGATCGAATCCCCGAGCTGACAAGGTAAAAATCTGTCGTTCTGCCCCTGAACAAGGCAGTTAACCCACTGTTCCTAGGCCGTCATTGTAAATAAGAATGTTCTTAAATGACTTGGATAGTTAAATAAAATTTATATTTTTTAAAATGCTATACAGCCAAAACCAGCATCTATTGCTAGACTAGAGACTTGCCCTAGTCAGTGGTTGCACATATAACTAGCTGGAACGAAGCAAGGTGTGTACAACAAACATGTATAATTAAACAAAAATTAAAACAAAATATCTATTTACAACAGGTCTCCAGCTACTCAGAACCGTCACATCAGTCTGATAGGGTGTAGTGGGTGTGTCCAGCTTACACCTGTGCAAATCTGTGTGTATAGCAATAGAATTAAACATCCAACGAATGCCTTAACTGTGGAGGTGTAGGTCCACCACACTCCGAAGGGTTGTAGAGTCCAGAAACAACCCATAGACACTTGTGGAGATCTGAGAAAATTGGACAGGTGTAACCAATATCACAAAAATTCCACCAAGCCTATCAGAGGGTAGCTCTCACTATGTTACCACCCATCAATCCCTCTCAGATCTCAACAAGTGTCTATACTCTGGGCTGTAGGGACTAGGGGCTGCTTCTTGACAGGCCATGGGAATTATGGTAGCTCAGTCGGTCATAGGAATGGGATTGAGAAATCGAGTACTTGAACGGTCGATGTTTAACATCTTTCTCAAATACTGTAAAACTGTTTGTAAGAAATTGCCGTAAGTCTACATTAACTTGCTTTGACACTAGTGTTCCATTTTGGCATTTGAGGGACACAAAAAAAAATATATGAATGTACCAAGCATCACACTTCTGCTCCCCAAATTCCCTTTTCCCTGTCTCATGCAATTGAGTTACGACTGCTCCCGCCACACAGTGTGCGCCTAAATAAATAAATGCCTATAAAAAACGTATAGAACAGATGGGATACACAAGCTATAGTCCTTGCCAAATGACAACAGTTTAATCACAAATTCTAAATTGACTGGTTGACTGAAGTAGGGAAATGTGGGTGTTGCAACAATGAGCTGTAGTTTTGGAATAATTGCGTCATTATCCGCTTAGGCTACTTACCACAGCCAGTCAAAATTGGCTAGATCATAAATATTCATACATGTATTGCTTTTTGGTCTTAAGGTTAACAGTGTGGTTAGGGTTAGGTTTAAAATCAGACAGGGTTTATGACTCTGTGGCAACTAACGTTAGTGACAACTTTACGAACTGCTAGTGGTATTTAGAATTGGTTAGCCTAGGCTATTACCCCCCTAAACATACAGGTTCCACTGAAAATATACAATAACATGTCTTTGTAAAACAAAGTATTTATCAGAATCATTAAGCTTAGGCCGACTCGCAAAACAGATATCCCCATGCAGTGTTCAATGCAGAATTGCTAATCCATACAGAAAGTTTATTACTCAGGTTCCTTCAATTAAATCTGTATATCAAAAAGACAGATTTGGGTTTGTAACCCTGAAAAGTGTTTTTCAACTTGCCAAATTGAGCCACGTTTCAAATAATCACTAAGAATAACTGTTCCAGATGAGATGCAAATCACTTCGCACTATTATGTCCTATTTCATTTATTATATCCTGGGGTTGTTTTTTTTACTATAAAAAAAGGTGTCTGGACTGTGATAAAGGAAATAATTGTCTGCTAAATTAACAAAACAAGGCTATGCCATTGCACAACCACAGGCTTCTACAAGCAAGCCCCACACTGCTGAGGTTACTACTTTTTTAAAGCTTATAAAATATAAGCCAGCTAATAAGTTTCAATACATTTTGACTGAATATATACTGGGGGCAGCAGGTTGCTGCATTGAATCCCCGAGCTAACAAGGTAAAAATATGTTGTTCTGCCCCTGAACCCACTGTTCCTAGGACATCATTGTAAATAAGAATTTGTTCTTAACTGACTTTCCTAGTTAAATTGATTAGAGAGGCAATTTAGCAATTAGGATAGGTTATCTGTAATGGTTGATAAATTAGGCATTGTTACACAGTTGCCATAAAGAAATGCAGTTTTTACCCAGTGCCGCCTTTGGTCAAATGCCCATCCCGTGTCAGAAATTTGCTGTCAAATACTTGCTTCCTATGTCCTTGGGATTGCATTTCTTTAATTGAAAATAAGAATTTGTTCTTAACTGACTTATCTAGATAAATAAAAAGGTAAAATACAATTTGTTGCATCCTCGTCTCCTTCTCAAAACCCATTGCATGAGAAGGTCAGAGGTCCCCCCCCCTTTTAATCTAGGCGGCGAGAGGACATGAGAAATGAAGGAAACGCAATAGAGATTCTCCTCGTTTCATCCATTCCTCAACTCCCGCTCAAAGCATATTGGGCTCCAACGCACTTTAAAGGAGAAGCAAGGAGTAGAGGAAACAATAAATGTGATGTCTAGTTCACACACACAAAGCTTGAAGTGTACTGATGAATGATTTCATTATTGTTCATGTTTTGACGGAACCCAATGTATTATAATTATTGTAAGAAATTATTTTATGAACTATTAAAAAAAAGCTGCTGATGATCTTTTTCATTCTTCTGGAAGGTTTAGCCTGGCTATAAATGATAGAGAAGTTGACTAAAGCAAACAGACCCAACTACTAGGCATAACAAAAAAAATTACACGTATATGTTTTGTTGTTGCTAGGCGTTATGGTCTCATTGTGCCCATCTAAACTCTTATTCCTGTAACTATACATGTGAAACTGCAAGAAAATCACATTTAAACGTACAGCACCAGTAAAAGGTTGACGCCTACTCATTCAAGGGTTTTTATTTATATTTACTATTTTTGACATTGTGGAATAATAGTGAAGACATAAAAACTATGAAACATAGAATCATGTAGTAACCAAAAAAAGTAAACATTCAAATAGATTTTATATTTGAGATTCTTCAAAGTAGCCACCCTTTGACTTGATGACAGCTTTGCACACTCTTGGCATTCTCTCAACCAGCTTCACCTGGAATGATTTTCCAACAGTCTTGAAGGAGTTACCACATATGCTACGCACTTGTTGGCTGCTTTTCCTTCACTCTGCGGTCCAACTCATCCCAAACCATCTCAATTGGGTTGAGGTCGGGTGATTGTGGAGGCCAGGTCATCTGATGCAGCATTCCATCACTCTCCTTCTTGGTCAAATAGCCCTTCACACCCTGGAGGTATGTTGGGTTATT
This sequence comes from Oncorhynchus clarkii lewisi, assembly GCF_045791955.1. NCBI lineage: Eukaryota > Metazoa > Chordata > Actinopteri > Salmoniformes > Salmonidae > Oncorhynchus > Oncorhynchus clarkii. The sequence continues at coordinate 63,593,515 of NC_092166.1, forward strand.
GTCCTGTTGAAAAACAAAATGATAGTCCCACTAAGCGCAAACCAGATGGGATGGTGTATCACTGCAGAATGCTGTGGTAGCCATGCTGGTTAAGTGTGCATTGAATTCTAAATAAATCACAGACAGTGTCTCCAGCAAAGCACCCCTACACCATCAAACCACCTCCTCCATGCTCTACGGTGGGAACCACACATGCGGAGATCTGTTCACCTACTCTGCGTATCGGACACGCAGGTTAGAACCAAAAATCTCTCATTTGGACTCATCTGACCAAAGGACAGATTTCCACCAGTTTCCACCATGTACATTGCTCATGTTTCTTGGCCCAAGCAAGTCTCTTCTTCTTATTGGTGTCCTTTAACTTCTTTGGGGTAGGATTTTCACATTCGGATGAAAAGCGTGCCCAGAGTAAACTTCCTGCTACTCAGGCCCAGAAGCTAATATATGCATATTATTAGTAGTATTGGATAGAAAACACTCTGAAGTTTCTAAAAATGTTTGAATGAGGTCTGAGTAAAACAGAACTCATTTGGCAGGTGAAAACCTGAGAAAAAAAATCCAACCAGGAAGTTGGAAATCTGAGGTTTGTAGGTTTGAGTCTTAGCCTATCCAATATATAGTGTCTGTGGGGTCATATTGCACTTCCTAAGGCTTCCACTAGATGTCAACAGTCTTTAGAACCTTGTTTCAGGCTTCTACTGTTAAGTGGGGGAGAATGAGAGCTGATTGAGTCATGGGTCTGCCAGAAGGCCATGTGCTCAGTCCGCGAGCGTTAGCTCTGTTCCTAAAGACAAAGGAATTCTCCAGTTGAAACATTATTGAAGATTTATGATAAAAACATCCTGAAGATTGATTATGTACATCGTTTGACATGTTTCTACAAACTGAAATATAACTTTTTTGACTTTGTCTGGACCTAGTGCCTGCGCATTTGGACTACTGTACTAAATGCGAACAAAAAGGAGATATTTGGACATAAATTTAGGAATTTAATCGAACAAAACTATCATTTATTGTAGAATTGGGATTCCTGGGAGTGCATTCTGATGAAGATCAAAGGTAAGTGAATATTTATAATGATATTTCTGACTTTTGTTGACTCCATAACATGGCGGGTATCTGTATTGCTTGTTTTGGTCTCTGAGCACTGTACTCAGATTATTCCATGGTGTGCTTTTTCTGTAAAGATTTTTTTTGAAATCTGACACAGCGGTTGCATTACGAAGAAGTATATCTTTAATTCCATGCATAACAGTTGTATTTTCATCAACATTTATGATGAGTAGTTCTGTAAATTGAAGTGGCTCTCTGCACTTTCACCGGATGTTTTGGAGGCAAAACATAACACGCCAAAGTAAACAGATGTTTGGATATAAATATTCACTTTATCGAACAAACAATTATGTATTGTGTAACATGAAGTCCTATGAGTGCCATCTGATGAAGATCAAAGGTTAGTGATTAATTTTCTCTCCATTTCTGCTTTTTGTGACTCCTCTCTTTGGCTGGAAAAATGGCTGTTTTTTTGTGACTATGTACTGACCTAACATAATCGCATGGTATGCTTTTGTCGTAAAGCCTTTTTGAAAATCGGACAATGTGGTGGGATTAACAAGTTTCTTTAAAATGGTGTATAATACATGCATGTTTGAGGAATTTTAATTATGAAATTTGTTTGAATTTGGCGCCCTGCACTTTCACTGGATGTTGGTCAGGTGGGACGTTACAGGTGGGACGTTAGCGGTATCTTTGCAGCAATTCGACCATGAAGGCCTGATTCACGCAGTCTCTCTGAACAGTTGATATTGAGATGTGTCTGTTACTTGAACTCTGAAGCATTTATTTTGGGCTGCATTTTCTAATGCTGGTAACTAATGACTCTGCAACAGAACTTTTTTACTTAAACCTTTAACTAAGCAAGTCAGTTAAAAACAAATTCTTATTGACAATGACGGCCTACCCCAGACGACGCTGGGACAATTGTGCGCCACCCTATGGAACTCCCAATCACGGCCGGAAGGGATACAGCCTGGATTCTGAACAGGGACTGTAGTGACACCTCTTGCACTGAGATACAGTGCCTTAGACCACTGCGCCACTCGGGAGCCCTGGGTCATCTTTTCTGTGGCGGTCCTCATGAGAGCAAGTGTCATCATAGCGCTTGATGGTTTTTGCCACTGCACTTATACTTTTTCAAAGTTCTTGAAATTTCTCATGTCCTAAAGTAATGGACTGTCGTTTCTCTTTGCTTATTTGAGCTGTTCTTGCCATAATATGGACTTGGTCTTTTACCAAACAGGGCGATCTTCTGTATACCACCCCTACCTTGTCACTACACATCCGATTGGCTCAAATGCATTAACCTGTTAAGGTATAGGGGGCAGCATTTTCACTTTTGGATAAATAGCGTGCCCAATTTCAATTTACTGCTACTCATGCCAGGAATATAAGATATGCATATTATTCATAGATTTGGATAGAAAACACTCTGAAGTTTCTAAAACTGTTTGAATCATGTCTGTGAGTAACATAACTTATGTAGCAGGCAAAACCCAGAGGACTAACTGTTCAGAATGTTTTTTGTTTTTTGCCTCCTTCTGTTCCCTGAGATGTCATTGCCATGGGATATTTCTTAGAAACCTGTTTTCAGTTCCTACCGCTTCCATTGGATGTCACCAGTCTTTGGAATTTGGTTGAGGTTATTCATTTGTGCAATGAAGAAGCACATCCATGAACAACGTTACACTATTGAGAGTTGCGCAAGATGTAAAAAGGAGCATGGTTTGTTTACTTCCTGTATTGAAAACAGATTGCGCCATCTACAATTTGATAGATTATTAACGTTTAAAAATACCTAAAGTTGTATTACAAAAGTAGCTTGAAATATTTTGGCAAAGTTTATAGGCAACTTTTGAAATATTTTGTAGAGACGTTGCGTTTTTTGGAAGCTGTTTTTTTCTGGATCAAACGCGTCAAATAAATGGACATTTGGATATATATGGACGGAATTAATCGAACAAAAGGACCAATTGTGATGTTGATGCGACATATTGGAGTGCCAACAAAAGAAGCCTGTCAAAGGTAATACATGTTTTTATATTTTATTTCAGTGTTTTGTGTAGCGCCTGCAGGGTTGAAATATGCTACTCTTTGTTGACATTGTGCTGTCATCAGATAATAGCTTCTTATGCTTTCGCCGAAAAGCCTTTTTAAAATCTGACATGTTGGCTGGATTCACAACGAGTGTAGCTTTAATTGAGTATCTTACATGTGTGATTTAATGAAAGTTTTATTTTTATATCATTTTTGGAATTTGCCACACTGCATTTTCCCAGTTTTTTTCCCAGGTGGGACGCAACCGTCCCCTATACCATAAGAAGTTGAGGAAAGAAATTCCACAAATTAACTTTTAATCTGTTTGGAATAGGGGGCAGCATTTTCACATTCGGATGAAAAGCGTGCCCAGTGTAAACTTCCTGCAACTCAGGCCCAGAAGCTAATATATGCATATTATTAGTAGTATTGGATAGAAAAAAAACTGTTTGAATGATGTCTGAGTATAACAGAACTCGTATGGCAAGTGAAAACCTGAGAAAAAAATCCAACCAGGAAGTGGGAAATCTGAGGTTTGTAGGTTTTAACTCATTGCCTATCGAATATACAGTGTCTATGGGGTCATATTGCACTTCCTAAGGCTTCCACTAGATGTCAACAGTCTTTAGAACGTTGTTTGAGGCTTCTACAGTGAAGTGGGGGCGAATGAGAGCTGATTCAACCAGAGGTCTGCCAGAGTGGCATGAGCTGATCACGCGCGTACCCGTGAGAGCGACCTCCGTTCCATTGCAATTCTAAAGACAAAGGAATTTTCCGGTTGGAACATTGAAGATTTATGATAAAATTACCCTAAAGATTGATTCTATACATCTTTTGACATGTTTCTATGAACTGTAATATAACTTTTGAACTTTTCATCTGAACTTTCGCCTGGACTTGACCGCGCCTCGTGAGTTTGGATTTGTTTACTAAACGCGCTAACAAAAGGAGGTATTTGGACATAAATGGACTTTATCGAACAAAACAAACAATTTATTGTGGAACTGGGATTCCTGGGAGTGCATTCCGATGAAGATCAAAGGTAAGTGAATATTTATAACGCTATTTCTGACTTTTGTTGACTCCACAACATGGCTTGTTTTTGTGTCTGAGCGCCGAACTCAGATTATTGCATGGTTTCCATTTTCTTTCGTTCCTTTTTTAAAATCTGACACAGCGGTTGCATTGAGAAGTATATCTATAATTCTGTGCATAATACTTGTATCTTTTAGCAATGTTTATTGCTATTTCTGTAAATTCATGTAGCTCTGAAAATTCGCCAGATGTTTTCGAGGCACAACATTACTGACCATAAAGCACCAATATAAACAGATTTTTGGATATAAATATGAACTTTATCGAACAAAACAAACATGTATTGGTTAACATGAAGTCCTATGAGTGCCATCTGATGATAAAAGGTTAGTGATTCATTCTCTCTATTTCTGCTTTTTGTGACTCCTCTCTTTGGCTGGATGTGTTTGTGACTAGGCTCTGACCTAACATAATCATATGGTGTGCTTTACCTGTAAAGCCTTTTTGAAATCGGTTATGATGGGTAGATTAACAAGAAGTAAAGCTTTAATTTGGTGTATTGCACTTGTGAATGTATGGAAGTTACATTTGTAAAAAAAAAAAAATGAATTTCACGCTCTGCCTTTTCAGTGGAATGTTGTCACGGAAAACGGAAACCCTAGCCGTAAGAAGTTAAGGCACACCTGTTAATTGAAATGCATTCCAGGTGACTACTTCATGAAGCCAGTTGAGAGAACACCAAGAGTGTGCAAAGCTGTCAAGGCAAAGGGTGGCTACTTTGAAGAATCTCAAATATATTTTTGTCTAACACATTTTTGGTTACATGATTGTGTTATTTCATAGTTTTGATGACTTCACTGTTATTCTACAATGTAGTAAATAGTAAAAATAAAAACTCCTGAATGAGTAGGTGTCCAAACTTGACTGGTACTGTATATCAAACCATTTTGAAATTTAGATACCGATGTCACACATTGGCCCCTTTATTTATAGAAATACCCATATACAGCAGTCACGATAACAGATGAAAACTCTCGGATGGTAGAAGGGTCAACATTTGACCATGAGGTATTCCAAGACGGGTGAACAATAGGTTGAGACTTGCACTGCACTAAATTCTGCACACCATTTGTTGTTGATGAAGAGACATACCCCTACTCTGGATTTCCTTTAATCCAATGTCCTGTTCACTCAGGGAATGGATAATCCATCAAGTTGGAAAGCCACGGGGGAATCTTGTCTGAAACCCATGTTTCAGAAAACAGACTTCAACAGAATGGAGGGAAGTGGTGTCTGGTTTTCCCTTAGCATTAGTCTCACCAGGACGCTGCTCTCCTGCCTCTTTTTAACCCACATTTCCTCTTGGGTAGCCTGAAGACTGGGTTGGAGGTACACAAAGAACCCAAAGCAGATGAGTCGATGTCAGAATTGAAGTTAGAAACTGACGATCTGATGTCCAAAAGTTCTTGTCGATCATAAGAACTGATAGCGGATACATTCCGTAAAGAAGATAAACACCAAAAGGAATCACAAAATAGCAGTTGTTTCGGAGCTCGCAAGACAGCAACCATACAGTGCCAGCTTAAAACACAAACCAGCCCAGTAATGTTGTGTCTCTGTGTGGCAACCCCCCTCTCTTGGCCCCATGGACTCACCTGCCGGATTCTGCATCCTAGTCACCATCTGGTTGGGTCCACCGGGCCGCACCAGAGAGGGGTCAGGGAGGGGACCATCTGTAGGAGTGCAGAGGTGAGAAGATGGAGATAAGGAAGAGAGGATGTCTTGCTGTTATCGCACTATAAAGCAGGGGTAGGCAACTAGACTCAGCAATGGGACGAGTTTTGTCCGAGCAGATGGTCAGGTGGCCAGAACATAATTATACAATTTTGAACCCAGCAAAATGACCACAAGTCCAAAACTAAAACGTATTTGAAAATAACATCATACCTTGATTACATTGAAACACGATCACCTCTTTATTTGTAGAAATACTTCAAAACAGATTTCCTGAATTAATCTAATTTTGCTGAATTCTTGGCAATTTAGTATTTTTATGTCCCAAAACTGTTCTGTGCCCTGATGTAGACATCAACATACCCTGCTTTTGGAGCCGCGTTCGCCTCTTCTCCTCCAATTCCTTTTGGATCTTATAGATCTTCTCAGCCAACAGGTGGTAGTACTCCGCCTGGGAAGAGGAATCAGAAATTAAGAAAGCGTGAAGGAGACAGTGAGGTAATTGTGTAAAGGAGAGGGGGAAAATTAGACCATAGGAATAGACAAAACAATACAGTAGTTTATTTTTATTCCAGGCAGTATGGTCTGAAGTTGGTCCCACACTCAGAAATTCAGTAAAATAGCATCTTTACTCAGTGTAGCAGCTTACCCTGCTGTTGGCTGACTCATACATGTCCCCCTCCACCTTCCTAGCGTACGCCACCAGGTTCTCCATCCGCCGGTCTTTCAGAGCAGCGGGGTCCGGGGTCGGGAAGATGGCTTGCACCCTACACAGAGAAACAGACATTATGGAAACTGGGGGTGGATATATGAACGAGAGTACAATGTAAAGCAAATTTTAGTTAAAACAAACCCGTTTTAACTTTTATTTTGTTCCACTGAGATAATCCTTTTAGAGGAATGTTAGGGGAGATAGAGCAGTGAAGTGTGTTGTAAGTGGACTGAATCACAGCTTGCTGTGTCTGAGCTGGTTGACAGTGGTGAACGTGATGAGTGTTTGTCAGTCTGTTTTCTATAGTTGTACGCTGCATGGATCAGAGGATGTGAGTTTACTGTGAAACTGTGGCCTGTTCATGCCAATTGCCACACTCCCTCAAAACTTGAGACATCTGTGGAATTGTGTTGTGACAAAACGGTACATTTTATAGTGGCCTTTGGTCCCCAGCACTAGGTGCACCTGTGTAATGATTGTGCTGTTTAAATCAGCTTCTTGATATGCCACACCTGTCAAGTGGCTAGATAATCTCGGCAAAGGAGAAATTCTCACTAACAGAGATGTAAACTAATTTTAGCACAAAAGAATATGCTTTGTGAGTGTGGGATCTTCAATTTCAGCTCATGAAACAAATACAATTTTATTGGTCACATTCAGATGATTAGCAGATGTTATTGCGGGTGTACTGAAATTCCTGTGCTTCTAGCTTCGACGGTGCAGTAATATCTAACAAAATACACAACATATACCTAAAAACACACATCTAAGATGGAATGAATTAAGACTATATACACACATGGACGAGCGATGTCAGAGTGGAACGGACTAAGATACAGTAGAATAGTATAGAAAAACAGTATGAGATTAATAATGTTTACATATCTGGCTTTACTCAAAAGACTAATGTTCCATTCCTTAAAATGGCCAGTGATTTCTAGTCTATGCCAATAGGCAGCAGCCTCTAATGTGCTAGTGATGCCTGTTTAACAGTCTGGTGGCCTTGAGATAGAGGTCTCTCTGTACCAGCTTTGATGCACCTGTACTGACCTCGCCTTCTGGATGATAGCAGGGTGAACATGTAGTGGCCCGGGTGGTAGTTGTCCTTAATTCTCTTTTTGGCCTTCCTGTGACATCGGGTGCTGTAGGTGTACTGGAGGGTAGGTAGTTTGCCTCTGTTGATGAGTTGGGCAGACCGCACCACCCTCTGGAGAGCCCTGAGGTTGAGGGCGGTGCAGTTGCCATACCAGGCAGTGATACAGCCAGACGGGATGCTTTCAATTGTGCATCTGTAAAAGTTTGTGAGGGTTTAAGGTGACAAGCCAAATTCCTTTAGCCTCCTGAGGTTGAAGAGGCTCCGTTGCACCTTCTTCACCACACTGTCTGTGTGGGTGGACCATTTCAGTTTGTCAAATGTGTACACCTAGGAACTTAAAGCCTTCCTCCTTCTCCACTGTCCCTTCGACGTGGACGTGGACGGGGGGGGGGTGTTCCCTCTGCTGTTTCCTGAAGTCCATGATCATCTCCCTTGTTTTGTTGAAGTTGAGTGAGAGGTCATTTTCCCGGCACCACACTCCCAGAGCCGTCACCCACTCTCTGTAGGCGGTCTCGTCATCGATGGTAATCAAGCCTACTACTGTTGAGTCGTCTGCAAACTTGATGATTGAGTTGGAGGCGTACATGGCCACGCAGTCATGGGTGAACAGGGAGTACAGGAGGGGGCTGAGCCACGCACCCTTGTGGGGCCCCAGTGTTGAGGATCAGAGGAGGAGGGGGGGGGTCAGGAAGTCCAGGACCCAATTGCACAGGGCCGGGTTCAGATCCAGGGCCTCAAGCTTAATGATGAGCTTGGAGAGTACTATGGTGTTGAATGTTGAGCTATAGTCAATAAACATAATTCTTACATAGGTATTCCGCTTGTCCAGATGGAACCAAGGCATAACATGTAGCGTTTAAATTTTTGTTCAGTGTATTGACTATTTGTCTAGCAACTACATTTTCCAATGTTCTTACAGTGGTGGCAAAGCATTGGGCATGGCCAATGGCACAAACTTCTGACCCCAAAAAATATAGGCCCTCTTGGCCGCAGAGACAATGTTGCAGTTTTTAAAGCTTTTTTTCCTGCAATTCTTCACATTTTGCCATGTCCTTATACATGGCATCAGCCACCTGAGTGACTCAAATATTATACAAATCAATGGGGTCCCCATGCCATGATTTTTTTTTTTAGGTTCTCCCCGAGTCTAGTTTTTATTTAGGTGATTGTTAGTTCTAAGATAACAAATAGCTCCTTTATCTTTTCTACATACTTTATCGTCTCAAGGAGACAGAACGCGCCTCCTTCCTGAGCGGTATGACGGCTGAGTGGTCCCATGGTGTTTATACTTGCGTACTATTGTTTGTACAGATGAACATGGTACCGTCCGTCGTTTGGAAATTGCTTCCAAGGATGAACCAGACTTGTGACGGTCTACAATTTTTTTCTGAGGTCTTGGCTGATTTGAAGTTTCAAGGTAGGCCTTGAAATACATCCACACCTCCAATTATGTCAATTAGCTTATCAAAAGCTTCTAAAGCCATGACATGATTTTCTGGAATTTTCCAAGCTGTGTAAAGGCAGTCATCTTAGTGTATGTAAACTTCTGACCCACTGGAATTGTGACATGGTGAATTCTAAGTGAAATAATCTGTCTGTAAACAATTGTTAGAAAAATTACTTGTGTCATGCGCAAAGTAGATGTCCTAACCGACTTGCCAAAACTATAGTTCGTTCACAAGAAGTTTGTGGAGTGGTTAAAAAACTAGTTAATGACTCCAGTATGTAAACTTCCAACTTCAACTGTATATAATATATTTAGCTACCATTTATAAACCTTGTAAAGAAAATACAAATCAAATAGCCTATCAATTAGGAAAAAAGTAGTCTGCTTGAGGATAAATTCAGGCACAATCTACATTGAACTCAGCAGGTTGCCTGGCTAATAACCCACACAAAAGGGCTGCAATATTTAAAGTAAATTAAATTCAATTTGAGACTACCATGATCTCATGAAGTCCTTTTTTTAACTGTTTTCACCACAGCCTGTAGGCCCAGGTCCACTGCCAAACTGTTTTCTATACTGCTTATTGGCAACCCAGACAGTCTTTCCTGAGATTTTGTGTGTAGCGCAATTGACACAACGCACACTCTGTCTTGAACGATGCATGCCAAGATACAGTGAATTCGGAAACTATGACCCCTTGACTTTTTCCACATCGTTCCGTTACAGCCTTATCCTAAAATTGATTTTTTAAAATATATTCCTTAATTAATCTACAACCAATAGCCCATAAATGACAAAGCAACACAGGGTTTTAGAAATGTTTGCAAATTTATATAAAAATAAAAAAATCTAATCACATTTACATAAGTATTCAAATTTCACTCACTACTTGGTTGAAGCACCTTATACAGCATTTACAGACTCTGGTATTATCTCCACAAATACATTATTTTCTGCAGATCCTCTCAAGCTCTGTCAGGTTGAATGCAGCACAGCTATTTTAAGGTCTCTCCAAAGATGTCCGATGGGGTTCAAGTCCGGGCTTTGGCTGGACCCCTCAAGGACATTCAGAGACTTGTCCCGAAGACACTCCTGCGTTGTCTTGGATTTCGTTGTCCTGCTGGAAGGTGAACCGTCGCCCCAGTCTGAGGTCCTGAGTGCTCCGCAGCAGGTTTTCATCAAGGATTTCTGTACTTTGTGCCGTTAATCTTTCCCTGAATCCTGACTAGTCTCCCAGTCCCTGCTGCTGAAAAACATTCCCACAGCATGATGCTACCACTACCATTCTTCACTGTAGGGATGGTGCCAGGATTCCTCCAGACGTGACACTTGGCATTCAGCCTAAAGAGTTCAATCTTGGTTTCATCAGACCAAAGAATCTTGTTTCTCATGGTCAGAGTTCTTTGGGCAAACTCCAAGCGGTCTGTCATGTGCCTTTTACTTAGGAGTGGCTTCGTCTGGCCATTCTACCATAAAGGCCTGATTGGTGGAGTGCTGCAGAGATGGTTGTCCTTCTGGAAGGTTCTCCCATCTCTGAGGAACTCTGGAGCTCTGTCAGAGTTATCGTCGGGTTCTTGGTCACCTCCCTGGCCAAGGCCCTTCTCCCCCGATTGCACCGGAGCTCAATTTCGAGTCTCATCACTTTGGGTCTTAATAAAAAAGTCATTTTAGGTATACATTTGCATACAATTCTAAAAAACTGGGATTGTGTGTAGATTGATGAGGAACATTTTTATTTAATCAATTTGAGTAAGGCTGTAACATAACAAAATATGTAAAGAGTCTAGGGGACTTAATACTTTCTGAATGCACTGTATACCAGAGATAAGGGACTGTTGATATTGCAACCACAACTCAAATGCAGATTCAACAGTATGAACAAAATCGCAAACTGCTTGTTTTGTTCAACCCCTCAAGAGCAGTTGTCAGCTAAATATGATATCTGCATGCATCCAGACATGTCCCCAGAGTTTCCTATACAGTTCATCCATCTGTAACATGTTGAGGCCGGCAATTAAGGCGAATGAGAGGCTCAATTAAAGATGTTGCAGAACTGCTGTATTTGAAGCACCAAACCCTTCAGCCCAGTTCCCCTGATGTTGCTACGGCGATCAAGCCGTTTTACCATCCTGGTAACGGACACGTCGGTGTATAGATAATTTGTAAATTAAAACTCAAAGAATGTGTCATGGCAGCTCTGCTTCTGAACAACTGCAGTATTCTTTTTTGGGGTTTGGCTATTTCTTACATTATTAGCACAGAACGTTTTTGGGGTTAATACATACAGCCGGAAATAACTTTTGGATATCAGAGCGGCGGTAACTCACCAGCATTACGACTTTCCCAAGTTGGAGCCTATGTTCATACCCCCCCAAATTGAAGTTATTCCCGAGGCTGCTCCAAGATGCTTCTGGCGGAGAAGAGGTTTACACCATCCACCACTTCCGAGTATATTACTTGCTAATGTTCAGACTCTGGATAATAAAGTAGACAAGCTCATGGCGAGGACCTCTTCCAAAGAGACATTAGGAAATGTAACATACTCGGTTTAACTGAATCATGGCTCTCTCTGGGATATACTGTCCACTTCCAAACAGCTAGCTGGATTCTCAGTACATTGCGCAGACAGGAATATTGTTATATTGTTGTAGCTGGAAAAGGCTACCAAAACAACACATTGCCTGTAGTACTCGTGCTGCAAAAATGCTTGACCACTGTTACTCCCACTTCCGGAATGGCTATAAGGCCATCCCTGTCCTCCGTTCGGCAAATCAGATCGCAACTCCATTTTGCTCCTCCCTTCCTATAGGCAGAAACTCAAACAGGAAGTCTATTCAACACTGGTCTGACCAATCAGTTGCCCAAACTAAATGGCCTGCTCTTCAGTCTCAGTTGCTAATATATGCATATTATTATTAGTATTGGATAGAAAACTCTAAAGTTTCCAAAACTGTCAAAATATTGTCTGTGAGTAGAACAGAACTGATATTGCAGGCAAAACCCTGAGGAAAATCAAACCAGGAAGTGGCTTCTATTTTGAAAACTCCATATTCCATAGCCGGCCTTTGCGCCATTTAAAGGGATATCAACCAGATGCCTTTTCCTATCGCTTCCTCAAGGTGTCAGTCTTTAGACAGTTTCAGGCTTTTATTTTGAAAAATGAGCGAGAAAGATAACATCTCGTCATTGTATGGCCGGGTGCCAGCAGCGTTTTGTATGCGTAACAGAGTTTGGGCAGCCATTGCCTTTCCCTCTCCGACAGAAAAAGACAGTTGGGGTTGATATATCATCAATTATATATTTTAAAAACAACCTGAGCATTGATTATAAAAAAAACATTTGACATGTTTCTGTGGACATTACGGATACCATTTGGAATTTGTCTGAGTTGTCGTGACCGCTCTTTCCTGTGGATTTCTGAACATAACGCGCCAAACAAACGGAGGTATTTTGGATATAAAAAATAATCTTTATGGAACAAAAGGCACATTTATTGTGTAACTGGGAGTCTCGTGAGTGAAAACATCCGAAGATCAAAGGTAAACTATTAATTTGATTGCTTTTCTGATTTGTGACCAAGCTACTTGATGCTAGGTGTACATAATGTTTTGTTGAGCGATCGATAAACTTAAATGCTTGGATTGCTTTCACTGTAAGGCATATTTTCAAAATCTGACACGACAGGTGGATTAACAAAAGTCTACGCTGTGTTTCGCTATATTGCACTTGTGATGTCATGAATATAAATATTTTTAGTAATATTATTTGAATGTGGCGCTATGCAATTCAGCGGTTGTTGATGACAATTATCTTTTCACGGGATGGCAGCCATAAGAAGTTAAAGATCCTTTTGATTACACGGACTGAGATATGTTCCGGGATGCCTCAGAATAACATTGACGTATACACGGACAGTGACTCAGTTCATCAGGAAGTGAATAGGCGATGTTGCTCCCACTGACTATTAAAACCTACTCAAAACGTGGAGACAGCAAACAGGCAAAACGTCAATACAGAGTCAGTGGAGTCGCAATTCAACAGCTCAGACAAAGGGATGCAATGGTAAAGTGGACATATGCTATGTATCAGTTTGTGGGCCACGGTAATGGTACATTTCGGTATCTTTATAATAAACTCAGACAAAAAAAAACTACTTTCCATTCTGAAAAATGGCAGCATGACTGACTAGGCCTGGTTTCTGTCTCTACTGTATGAAATCAAGCATAGAAAAACTAACAACTATTCTAAGCTTTGACAACCTGTAGCTCGTCATCTCCCAATCCAGAACATAGTGATCCGTCACAGCGAAGTAGCTTTGAGTTGCTCTGGAGGTCCAACTATCAGTGGAGAGAGCTAGATTGAATTGACAGACATCCTTTTTCAATTTCTCTGTGATGTTTCAGAGTTTGGGAATTACTATGCTGCTGAAATGTGTGCGGGAGGGGACATCGTAACGCGGTTACATTTTTAAAGATCAGATGACGAAATCCCAAGTCAGTAACCACCGACTGGGACTGCAAGTCTTTGGCTACGAATACCCCCACTGCTTTCATAATTTCTTGGTTTTTCTGAATTTGTCACAAATTGTTGATGGAATACATTGTTGTGTTGCGACATTGTGTTTTCGCTAACGAGTGGACTCTGCTTGCTCCAGCTCCACCTGCAAGGGATATGGCCAGGTGATGGCGGCGACACGTTAGAAGTGTTTACACTTGAGTAGCCAACAGTGGCAAAGCAATGCTTGCAGACTGTACTTTGTTAAAAGTCTTCTTATCCTCTTCATCGTATTGAACGCTGAATCTAAAATGTTCCAACACAGAGGATTTAAAAGATGTCGGTGCCTCTTCAAATTGGCTTCCCTCTCTCGCTAGCCATTGTCATGGAGCTGAGAGAGTATTTTTTTTTCGTTTCCCCATTCTACATGGGGCCCCTTCAGGGATGTTTCCTACTGAAATGTCATTGCAAATCATCCATTAGTTGTTTAAGGGGGGGGTTGCGGTCACTAAATTGAGACGTCGCTGTGAAGTAAAGTTGGTCAGCCCTCAGGAGCCCCCTAACATCCACAAGCCGCAGTTCATGTGTGTGTATTGAACCTTAGGAGGTGTACCGAACAGTTCGATAACATACGGTGCACCGTTGCATCCCTAGAGATGTATGTGGCAGGGTCTACAAACAATCAATGATTAGAAAAAGGGAAAACCAGCATCGTCGGACACCGACATCTTGCTCCCGGACAAGCTAAACACCTTCGTCCGCTTTGAGGATAACAGAGTCACCGACGCGGCACGCTCCCAAGGACTGTGGGCTCTCGTTCTCCGTGGCCGACATGAGTAAGACATTTAAGTATGTTAAACCTTGCAAGGCTGCATCCCTATCCCAGTCTGCTGTCCTCATTTGCTTCAAGATGTCCTCTACCAAAGAAAGCAAAAAGGTAACTGAACTAAATGACTATCGCCCTGTAGCAATCACTTCTGTCATCATGAAGTGCTTTGAGAGGCTAGTTAAGGATTATATCACCTTCACCCTAGACCAACTACAATTTGCATACCAACAATGACGAGGAAAATAACCCCTCACTCCATATCAACAAAAGGAGCAGATGGTGGACTTCAGGAAACAGAGGGAGCACGCCACTATCCACAGGACCGCGGTGGAGAAGTTGAAAAGCTTCAAGTTCCTCGGATAACATGTCACTGACAATCTGAAATGGTCCACCCACACAGAGAATGAAGGCGGCGCAACAGCCCCTCTGCAACCCCAAGAGGCTGAAGAAATTTGGCTTGGCCCCAAAGACCCTCAGAAACTTTCAGATGCACAATAGAGCGCATCCTGTATCACCGCCTGGTACGGCAACTGCACTGCCCGTAACCACAAGGCTCTCCAGTGCGTGGTACAGTCTGCCCAACGTATCACCGGGGGCAAACTACCTGCCCTCCAGGACATCTACAGCACCTGATGCCACAGGAAGGCCAAAAAGTACATTAACCACCCGAGCCACGGCCTGTTCGACATGTCATCATTCAGAAGGCGAGATCAGAACAGGTGCATCAAATCTTGGACCGAGAGACTGAAAAACAGCTTCTCTCTCAACTGGCCATCAGACTGTTAATTAGCCATCCCTAGCTGGCTACCAACATGTTACTCAACTCTGCACATTCGAGGCTGCTGCCCTACGTACATAGAATCATCCTTTAATAATGTTTACATAAAGCTTTACGCATTTCATATGTACAGTTGAAGTCGGAAGTTTAAATAGGTTGGAGTCATTAAAACTCGTTTTTCAACCATTACACACATTTCTTGTTAACAAATTATAGTTTTGGCAAGTCGGTTAGGACATCTACTTTGTGCATGACACAAGTAATTTCTCCAACAATTGTTTACAGACAGATTATTTCACTTATAATTCACGGTATCACAATTCCAGTGGGTCAGAAGTTTACATACACTAAGTTGACTGTGCCTTTAAACAGCTTGGAAAATTCCAGAAAATGATGTCATGGCTTTAGAAGCTTCTGATAAATTATGTCAGTTAGCCTGAGTCAATTGGAGGTGCAACTGTGGATGTATTTCAAGGCCTACCTTTCAAAAGCAGTGCCTCTTTGCTTGACATCATGGGAAAATCAGAAGAAATCAGCAAAGACCTCAGAAAAAAAAACAATTTGTCTGGTTCATCCTTGGGAGCAATTACCAAATGCCTGAAAAGGTACCATGTTCATCTGTACAAACAATAGTACGCAAGTATTAACACCATGGGGCCACGCAGCCGTCATACCGCTCAGGAAGGAGACGCGTTCTGTCTCCTAGAGATGAACGTACTTTGGTGCGAAAAGTGCAAATCAATCCCAGAACAACAGCAAAGGACCTTTTGAAGCTGCTGGAGGAAACAGGTACAAAAGTATATAGCCACAGTAAAACGAGTTCAATATCAATATGACCTGAAAGGCCGTTCAGCAAGGAAGAAGCCATTGCTCCAAAACCGCCATAAAAAAGCCAGACTACGGTCTGCAACTGCACATGGGGGAAAAATATCGTACTTTTTGGAGAAATGTCCTCTGGTCTGATGAAACAAAAATAGAACTGTTTGGCCATAATGACCGTCATTATGTTTGGAGGAAAAAGGGTGTTAGGTTTGCAAGCCGAAGAACACCATCCCAAACATGAATCACGGGGGTGGCAGCATCATGTTGTGGGGTGCTTTGTTGCAGGAGGGACTGGTGCACTTCACAAAATAGATGGCATCACGAGGGAGAAAAATTGTGGATATATTGAAGCAACATCTCAAGACATCAGTCAGGAAGTTAAAGCTTGGTCGCAAATGGGTCTTCCAAATGAACAATGACCCCAAGCATACTTCCAAAGTTGTGGCCAAATGGCTTAAGGACAATAAAGTCAAGGTATTGGAGTGGCCATCACAAAGCCCTGACCTCAATCTTATAGAAAATGTGTGGGTAGAACTGAAAAAGCGTTTGCGAGCAAGGAGGCCTTACAAACCTGACTCAGTTACACCAGCTGTCAGGAGGAATGGACCAGAATTCACCCAACTTATTGTGGGAAGCTTGTAGAAGGCTACCCAAAACATTTGACCCAAGTAAAACAATTTAAAGGCAATGCTACCAAATACTAATTGAGTATGTAAACTTCTGACCCACTGGGAATGTGATGAAAGAAATAAAGCTGAAATAAATAATTCTCTACTATTTTTCTAACATTTCACATTCTTAAAATGAAGTGGTGATCCTAACTGACCGAAGACAAGGCATTTTTTACTAGGATTAAATGTCAGGAATTACAAAAAACTGAGTTTAAATGTATTTGGCTAAGGTGTATGTAAACTTCAGATTTCAACTGTATATACACTATTCTTTTCTACTGTATTTTAGTCAATAACACTCCGACATTGCTCGTTATAGTATAGCTCTTAATTCCATTCTTTTAGATTTGTGTGCATTGTGAATGGTTGGATACTACTGCACTGTTGGAGCGAGGAACACAAGCATTTCGCAACACCCGCAACATCTGCTAAATATATGTGTGTGACCTATAACATTTGATTTACCTAAGAAGCATTAGGCTCTCGGTCTGCTATGCGCTTTTGAAAACCCGGGTAAGCTCCACTAGTAGCCTTGACCACGGCATTTGTTCACTGATATGCCTTATACTTTCAAATCAGTCACATTCCTGAAGCCCAAGAAACAAACACTTAGCTTCCTAGTACATATGGAAATTAAAAAGGTTTATGAAATACTTTATGGAGGGTTGTTGTCAAAATTTATTAAATGCAGAATCATTTTTTCCCCCCATCGATGACAGGCGCATGGGTCCCCAGAGACAAGGTGTTTTTAGGTCCCATCCAGAGGCTGTATTGTCCCTCCCGGCCACTTACAGTTTGTGCACCAGGTGGTTCCTCAGGTCCTGGGTGATGTCCTCATGCCAACTCTTCCTCATACCCGCTGCAGAGGGTGGGGTCGCCATGGGCATGGAGCCCATGTTACCCGTCCCACCCGCATCATTCATCAGACTAGAACATACAGAGAGAACAAAGTTTGCGCCTGGCTGAAGTGTCAGATGGGTGGATGAGATTTGCAGTTCTGGGACAATTCTATTGCACCAAGCATGCTCAATCAAGTGCAGGTAGAAGTATTTAAGAGAGCAAATAATTATATTTTAAGGCAGGTCTGCTACTCACCCCTGGGAGTTCATGTTGAGGTGGAGCATGGTATCCTGCAGCAGGCTGGCCTGCTGGTTCTGGGGTGAAACACCCATTCCTCCATTCACCCCCATTGGGTTACCACCTAACATGGTGAAATAAGCATTCACACACACGGGTTTTCCACAAATAATATTCAACATGGCCTTTTGTTTGTGGTTATGAGAATAAAGTTGTTAAAACATTACTTAGAAGTCAATGATGGAAATTTCTCCCACCACACGTTGTATTTTCAAGTGACTCGAAAAAAAGTAGACTACACCAAAATGCAGACAAATAAAACGTGTGTGCGTAATTCCCATTAAAGTGGACAAAAGGGGGCGGTTTCAGTTAGGCAAAGCAACAGTGTAACCTTACTATTATGGGCAGACTGGTTACGGCTTCAAAACCCAAGAGGACCATGCACACTCCTGTTGTAGTACATTATTTAAACCAATAATAACACAATTCTCAAAACAGGACTCTATTCTCTGTATTTTCGAAGGTAAAACACTGGCATTGTCTTTTTAAAGGGGACAGGACACCTGAATATTGAAACATGTAGAACCCGGCCACTTGCTAACCTATGGCATGGAGTCAGAAAAAAAAAAGAAAAAAAGCCAGATGTTTAAAGGCACGGACTTTGAAATGGGGGTAAAAAACACAGTAGACCTTATTATCTTTCAGACAACTAACAGCTTACCCATAGGGTTGAGCGGCCTCATGCCCGGCTGGCCCTGCAGACCCTGTGAGGGCAGAGAAGCCTGGTTGGGCTGGCTCTGGATCTGGGTGCCCTGGTAAGTGAGGCCCAGGGCGGCGTAGGCCCTTTCAATTGAGCTGGGGTCGATCTGGCTGGGGGGGTTGAGATTGGCGGAGCTGGGCTGGCCTCCGGGCACCGAGCCCAGGGAACTACCCAGACCTACACCAGCACCTCCTAGCAGAGCTGTAGAGACAGGATTATTAATAATAAGTGTTCAGACCCTTTATTAGTACTTTGTTGAAGCACCTATGACAGCAATTACAGCCTCGAGTCGTCTTCGGTATGACGCTACAGGCTTGGCACACCTGTATTTGGAGAGTTTCTCCCATTCTTCTCTGCAGATCCTCACAAGCTCAGTCAAGATGGATGGGGATCGTTGCTGCACAGCTATTTTCAGGTCTCTCCAGAGATGTTCGATCGGGTGCAAGTCCGGGCTCTGGCTGGGCCTCAAGGACATTCAGAGACTTGTCCCGATGCCACTCCTGCGTTGTCTTGGCTGTGTGCTTAGGGTTGTTGTCCTGTTGGAAGGTGAACATTCACCCCCGTCAGAGGTCTTGAGCACTCCTAAGATTTTCATCAAGGATCTCTGTACTTTGCTCCATTCATCTTTCCCTCGATCCTGACTAGTCTCCCAGTCCCTGCCGCTGAGAAGTGTCTTCCGTTTGGCCACTCTACAATAAAGGCCTGATTGGTGGAGTGCTGCAGAGATGTTTGTCCTTCAGGAAGGTTCTCCCATCTCCACAGAGGAACTCTGGAGCTGTCAGAGACCATCGGGATGTTGGTCACCTCCCTGACCAAGGCCCTTCTCCCCCAATTGCTCAGTTTGGCCATGCAGCCATTTCTAAGAAAAGTCTTGGTGGTTACAAACTTCTTCTGGTACCCTTTCCCAGATAGGATTGTGTCGGCACCAGTCTCGGAGCTCTACGGACAATTCCTTCGACCTCATGGCTTGGTTTTTGCTCTGACATGCACTGTAAACTGTGCAAACTTATATAGACAGGTATGTGCCTTTGCAAATCATGTCCAATCAATGGAATTTACCACAGGTGGACAATTTCAAGTCTCATAGCAAAGGGTCTGAATACTTATGTAAATATTGTATCGGTTTGTTTATTTTTTCAAACATTTGCAAAAACATTTTGCTTTGTCATTATGGGGTATTGTGTGTAGATTAAAGAGGAAAATGTTTTATTTCATCCATTTTAGAATAAGGTGGTAACATAACAATATGTGGAAATAGTCAAGGGGTCTGAACACACTGTACATCCATAGACATTACTTGAATGAGTTGAGACTTGACGGCTCTCTAAACCTAAGACTAGACGTGTACTACTATTACACGAGCCAGCTAACAGACTTAGGGAGAGCGGGGTAGTGAAAAAAGTATTGTTTGATAGGCAGATAGACACTCACACTGCTGGTTCCTCTTGTCCCCGGCATTCTTGAGCGGCAGGCAGACAGGACAGTCGTGCCGCGTACAGTTCTTCCAGTGAGAGATGATCTGTCTGGATGACGCACAGTGAGCCACTAAGGAAGGAGAGAACAAAGGAGCAGAGACAAGCAAAAGAAAAAGGGTGAGAAAAAGATAGTGGTGATTACTTCAGAGAGCTCTTGATGAATATCATACACATCTTAGGTAAAGGTGTGACAGGGAACCATCTTGCAGGTCTATCTATTCTGGGTCTTATCAGCTCACCCTGGCAGGACTTGCCGGCCTGGCAGTGGGTCATGTGGTTGAGGACGTTCTTCATGGTGCGGCAGTGAGGCAAGTTGCACTGGCGCACCTCCCCGTTGGCTTGCTCCCGCCGCTGGCACTTGTGTGCATGGAGCAGGAGTACCAGCTGCTGCTGGATCAGCTTGCGCTTCTCGGGGTCGGCCGTAGGGGGCGCCCCAGCTGCTGCAGACACGGCGGGCCCCAGGCCTCCCTGGGCGTTGGGGACCAACCCTGCAGTGCCTACGGCTCCACCGCCCACACCTGTGGCAGACTGCTGTGTGGCCTGAGGATAGAGGGCAGGAAGAGGAAATCAAATAATTGAAAATATACAAGTTACTGCAACTGTGATAGTTTGTTCAGGGCTGGTCAGTGTGGTTGACTGGTACACAAAAAGGCAGCATCCATGACAGAAGTTTGAAATGATAGGTAGGAGACTAGCTAGCTAACTTCCTTACCATGGCAGCCATGCCCTGCATGGGCTGGCTCTTCTTGTCCATGCTGAACTGGGCCAGGCTGTTGGGCATGGAGCCTTTGTTCTGAAGCGGAGGGCCCAGCCCTGCTCCCCCCAGGCCCTGGCCTGCCTGCTGCTCACCGTAGGAGACTCCATAGGGGCCTGGGTTACCCGTCATACCCATCTGAGAAGAGGATGGGCAGGGAAATGTATAGAAGATAAGGAGAGACAGAAATGGAAGACCGGAGGGAGGGTTAGAGATGGCATGGTTTAAATCAGGGGTGTCAAAATCATTCCATGGAGGGCCGAGTGTCCACAGGTTTTTGTTTTTTATGCCCTAGAAAACCAGGTGTCCTTACTAATTAATTATCTTAATCAAGTACAATGGAGGATCGAAAACACGCAGACACTTGGCCCTCTGTGGAATGAGTATGACACTTGTGGTTTAAACAAAGCATACTGGATTGAGAAAAATAGTGAAATAAATTGACATACATTTTTACAGTTTTTATTTGCAATGTGTTAGAAAATGTAAGTGTTCAAATCACTTGAATTGTATTTCTTCAGACCGAGAGTAGTCCTGTTAAATGAGCACAACCCCGGTGATATTAATCACTAACAGTGTGAAAAATAGTAATGGGAGAAAAACGGAAATCTAGAGTTACATATGGAGATATTATTTTATGGTATATCGTATTGTTCTGACAACGCAATATTATTTTTGTGCCAGTTTGCTATACCTGCACCAAAAAGCCAGTATTTTTCCTTCATTGTTTGTTCTCCATCTTTTAAATAGGGAGCCAATTTGTTTTTGGGCACTTATTTCAATGACTGATCAAAACTTGTTTTCATGACTCACGCTTGACACTCTGCAGCAGTGGTTGGAACATTGAATCGCAATACATATAGAATCGTGAGATTCAAAAGACATATCGGCACCATAGTATCATGATAATATCGTATCGCCATGTCTCTGGAAATTCGCAGCCCCAGTGAAGACCATTAAAGCTAAAAGAACAACCATCTCCCTTGCACCACAAATCAACTTCTCTGCCACGCCGTTTGCACACCAATTAAAATCAACTACTTCTAAAGAGTGACAACGTACTTATTTTCTAATCAATTAGCAGCAGGTAACGTTGGTGGGTTCAATTAAATCATTAATGATGGCTCAGAACAGGCAGACCAATTATCAATCCGCCATGCCACGGTTGCCCCACATTTCATGTTGACATGTTGAAATAAGACGACCACTGATGTGCTTAATTAATCAAGGGCTTCCACGTGGCTCCCAATTTGTAGTAATGTCTGGTTGCTCGCTAGGGGTTAATCGAATGCTTTCATCATTTTGCATACATTCTCCCTCCCCACCTTCCTCCCTCCACATGCCAGCCATGCCCTCTACTAGTCTTCCTCCTCCCTGACAGAGCCTTTAACTACACAGCTTTAGATCTCTAAAACTCCAATCATTTGAATTGTACACTTTTAAACCTCGATTAAAACATCCTTAATATTTGAATAATGACAACTGCTCTTTTAACCTGTTTTTGTGAATCAACTGTTGAATTTTAACATTGTGTGGGCAAAAATACCCACATGCAGCTTTCTTGGTCAGGGTGGCTTAAAGATGCCCATCTCAATGTCCTTAAACTAAAGAATATGTCAATTAAAAACATCTCTGCTCTCTTGTCTGAAGGGTTCATACAAACCTTATTCAGTGCTCCAGGTTGCTGTACTCTGAGTCCAGCCTGTCCCCCGGCGCCCTGCTGCTGCAGAGTCTCAGCCAGCATGTTACTGTTCCCCACCATCCCCTGGTTCGAGAAGCTCATCCTGGGGGATCCGTTCATCACCGGCCCCCCCATCATGGCTTGCTGCTGCTGTCCGTTGCCCTTCTGGGCCCCAATCATGCCCCTGTTCATGGCACCCACCATCCCCACCTGCTGCTGCATCATGCTGGCCTGCTGCTGGGGTGAGAGGTGTTGCTGCTGGCCCATGCCCTGGGGCCCAGGGGATACCTTCATGTTCCCCAGGTGGCCCATGCTGGCCCCGCCTGGGCTGCCCACCACACCCTGGCCCTGCTGTGTGGAGGCATGTGGAGCGCCTGATCGAAGGAGCTCTGAGAGCTGCTTGTGCTTGGCCACTGCGTCCTGGCCACCCCCCCCTCCCAGGCCCAGGCCCATTCCACCTCCTCCCCCCAGACTGGTGTGCAGCTGGCTGAGGTCCCCTCCGTTGACCAGGCCCAACTCCGAGGAATTGATGAGCTCGTCAGGGAGGTCGTGCTCCAGGTCGAACAATGAGCCGAAATCTGTGCAGGGAGGGAGAAAACATGAGTACGTAGAAAGAGAGCAAGAGGGGGATTGTGAACAAGAGGAAAGAGAAAGAAGTGAAAGAGAGACATAGAGGTGTGCCAGGGTACATTTCTGGCATAACAATACCAATTCCAGTGCACTGTATTCAAACAGTCATACATGGTTGCATCAAATGTGGTGGCCAATTGGCATAGCCTGAGAACTACATTTGTATGAGGAGAACCAATGCTTTGAAATTAAGGTGGCCGTTCAAACAGACGCTCTCCCACACACACAGTGGCTGACCTCGGACGATCTGTGCCGGACCGCGAGTGTGATTTAGCACGGCGCAGACAGAGCTTTACACACAGAGTGACAGATGGGCCTCAACACTGCGTTAACACCACACAGAGAGCCAGGTTCATAGAGACCCTCTGGACACAGGTCCACCTCCAGTGTCATGTTCAGTAGGTAACAAATGGGAGAAAACCATCTTGAAACTGAGAAAAACAGAGGGGCAACGGGTAGTTGTCCATTTCAAAACATTTTGCAAAGCTGTGCCAGAGTATTGAACACAACCCAGGGGTAAGACAGAGCGTCACAAAATTATACCAATTGTCAATAAATAGCTTTTCTTCTTTGTTGTGCTATATTCAGGGATTCCATGCCTTCTATCAAAAAAAGGACCCCCCCCCCACACATTGTCAACTGCTGAATCCTTGAGATGCTCTCAAACAGAAAGCAGTGCATTGTGTCTCACCCGAAGACATAAGTCACTGAAGTTTCTGTAGTGTCCATCCAATTTGCATATTCAGGCCTCGTTTTGATATGCACTGAATATTGGGGTAACATACAGAATGCCTTTTGCAACTATAAAAAATAATAATAAAAATAACTAAAGCAAGTTGCAACAATTAAAAATAATAATAAAAAATAACTAAAGAATTTACGAATTGCTATAGGCCTACAGGACCTTCCCTGGAGAAATTGGACAGCCACAACATTCTCTTAGCACTACGAGAGAAAAATATATCGAAAGTGCAGTACAGGCACGGGATTTTTCTGTTATCAAGTACCTTGGGCCGTCAAAGTATTTTGTGTCAAGTGGCTGACTTTAGCATGTACTGTTTGCTAATATATGGGCAATGGGAGGCAGTAGCTAGCTAGCTATGCAATGACAAAATTAACTAACAGTTTCAAGTCCAATTTCAAACTACTACTCGCTATCTATTTAGCATCTGCAGAAGGCCATCTAAACATATCACAGTGGTAAATACTGTGGCCCAGTTCTATGTTTTACCACTGCAATTTGACGTTTTTGTATAGGTTGTTAGCCTTAGTCCTCCAGTCTCTGCCACACATCTTCAGAAAAACTAGTTAATGGCAATTTGAGCATAATCACTCACCCAGCAAGCTAGCTACATGGGCCTGCTGCAGTAGTAGCTAGCTATGTAATTAACATCGTTAGTTTTATAAACGATGACTAGCTAGCTAAGTTAGTTGGAAACATGTAACGTTACCAAGTATCCAGGTGAACGAAACTTCACCAATTAGTTTGCTAGCTAACGTTATCGTTTGTTATATATATATATATATAGTTAAAGTTAATTACCTAACTTAATTAAATACTATATTTGAAAGGGTAAAAACGTCAAGTGTTGCAGTGAACTGTTAACCTTAGTTGGTGTGCTTGCGGGCTAGCTAGCGCGTTAGCACCGAATGGCGATGAGAGCTTTGTCACAACTCGCTTTGAAAGTTGGCTAGCGAACTGACTAGAGAGCTCACTAGCAACCTGAAAAATAACTAGTTAGCAAAGTAAGCTACTTGGCTGGGCGAATTAACTTGTAAACCAATTGAACGATTTGTGTTTCATGGGTTGCCACTCAGCTGAATTAGCTACCTCATTTAGTATAAAACATGTTTTTAAAACCATTTGCCAAACCAATCACTACAGTAGCTAGCTAACGTTAGCTCGCGAGTTCTGTGTCGCTTAAAGGAAAGCGTCCATGTCAATCTCGGGGATAATAATTTAAATTAATGTTTGCCGTGTTGGCATAACATCTTAATTTGACAGTATTTATTAACTAAATGCTAAGTACAAATAATGTAGCGAACTACCCATGCAGCAAGCCCCGTATTCGTAACTCGCTAGCCAGCGTTCATCGTAGTGCTGAAATTACTACTAGCCTACTGCTATGCAACTCCGACACACATTCGCTAGCTAGCGCGACAAAAACAGTGGGCAATTACACGGCCCCTTTTCCTTCCGAATCATACCACAATAATTGAAAATACTACAAAATAAACAAAAAAAATAATACCCCTAACAAAAAAAGATGTAACAATATTTACCGTTTCCATCGCTGGCGGAGGCAGAAAGTGCCGGAGAGGATAGTTTAGGCCTCTTGGCTGAAGGCGGGCCAGAGTCCAGAACGTTCTCGGCCATATTTTTTCGAATTAAAAATATATACGGAATCCACAACGGGAGACGTTCTCACGTATTTTGAACCTTAATTTTCTTTTAGATTCCACAATTGTGACTTTTCCCCCTCCTTTTGGGGAAGTCCCGTGTAAAAAAAATACTCCTTAACTGGGTTCGCCTCTCGATTTCAGCTTCGGCGTATCAACCCCCTCCCTAGTCTGATTTTTTGTTCTTTATAAATTGCCAGCGGAGGAGGAGGGGGGTCGGTATGGGAGACACACGTAGCGGCTCTCCTCTAAACTCATATAACGTTAGCCTCATTTGATGCGAGAAAATTGTCCCAATGTTTATCTTCCATGATTGTACGCGACCGTCATTTCTGCCACCCTTACCATAAGGTGAACATAAATGTCGGGTAGCAAACCCTTGTTGGTTGTGTTGTGGTCGCGGGCGAAGAGGTGATGCGAAAAAATATACCAGCGCAGCTGCAATTTTGGGGGAATAGAATAGCCTATTATCGACAGGGTCTGGTAAAATGCAATTGATGAATATTGTATTTCAATAGCCCATATGTTGCAATGCAACACAAATATGACAATGTATCTGGTTAAGTCAGAATTGCAACTGCATGCATGGTGGTAAATGATGGATATGCTATCAAATCTGAAATACCATGTTGCAACCATATAATTAGGAATTAGAATACTTTAATAGGATCTCTGTTTGCACCACACAACTTACACTATATATACGAAAGTATGTGGACACCCATTCAAATTAGTGGAGTCGGCAATTTCAGCCCCAACCGTTGCTGACAGGTGTATAAAATCGAGCACACAATCACCATAGACAAATATTGGCAATAGCATGGCCTCAGTGAATGTCAATGTAGCACAGTCATAGGATGCCACTTTTCCAACAAGTCAGTTCGGTCAAATATCTGCCCTGCTAGAACTGCCCCGGGCAACTGTAACTGCTTGTAGTGGGAAGTGGAAATGTCTAGGAGCAACATCGGTTCAGCCGTTGTAGGCCACACAAGCTTACAGAACGGGACCACCGAGTGCTGTAGCACGTAAAAATCGTCTGTCCTCGGTTGCAGCACTCTTACTACCAAGTTCCAAACTGCCTCTGGAAGCAACATCAGCACAAGCACTGTTCGCCTGGAGCTTCATGAAATGGGCTTCCATGACCGAGCAGCTGCAGATAAACTTAAGATCACCATGCTTCACCATCTGTCAGTCCGACGGACAAATCTGAGTTTGGCGGATGCCAGAAGAACGCTACCTGCCACAATGCATAGTGCCAGCCTTAAAGGTTGGTGGAGGAGGAATAATGGTCTGGGGCCGTTTATCACGGTTCGGGCTATGTCGTTTAGTACCAATGAAGGGAAATCTTAACGCTACAGCATACAATGACATTATAGCCGATTCTGTGCTTCCAACTTTGTGGCAACATTTTGGGGAAGGCCTTTTTCCTGTTTCAGCAAGACAATGCCCCTGTGCACAAAGTGAGATCCATTCAGAAATGGTTTGTTGAGATTGGTGTGGAAGAACTTGACTGGCCTGCACAGAGCCCTGACCTCAACCCCATCAAACACCTTTGGGTTGAATTGGATCTCTGACTGTGAGCCAAGCCTAATCACTCAACATCAGTGCCCGAACTCATTAATGCTCTTGTGGCTGAACGCAAGCAAGTCCCCGCAGCAATGTTCCAATATCTAGTGGAAAGCCTTCCCAGAAGAGTGGAGGCTGTTATAGCATCTCCATATTAATGCCCATGATTTTGGAATAAGATGTTTGACAAGCAGGTGTCCACATACTTTTGGTCATGTCGTGTGGATCTCTAATATAAGCTGATCAGAGTGCTGATCTCAAGCTAATCAGGGAGCTAATGCAAGTCTTCTGGGTCCAGACAAGGCTACTCATCATGGCTCACCAAACCACCGATCCGGTCTGTAACATATTCTCATCCTCTTCCCTCCACAGCGGTGTGTGAGACATGTGGTTTCAGTGGGACCGGAGACACCATTTTTTCCAAGACCAAGCGTTTCTGCAGCATCTCCTGCTCCAAAGCCTACTCCTTCAACTGCAAGAAGTCCTCTATCCTGGCACGGCTGCAGGTGAGAGAGAGAATCAAGGCACAGGTGATGATCGGCCTCTAAGTACAAAATGTATTTCTGTGTGTACAGGTGGTGAGGCTAGACTTGTATAGACTTTATACTGTATAGCCATTTATATAGCAAAACCCTTTTCGCCACTCCTTGTTCTATTTTCTAAAGGGAAAACCCCCCACCAAGAAAGCCAAGGTGCTGACTTAGACTGCCTGGTCCCCCCAGATGGGGAGCATGATCGCCTCTCTGGGCAATAGTCAGGACAATAGCTCCAGCTTTTCTGGACAG
The DNA here is from genome assembly GCF_045791955.1 of Oncorhynchus clarkii lewisi. Taxonomy (NCBI): domain Eukaryota; kingdom Metazoa; phylum Chordata; class Actinopteri; order Salmoniformes; family Salmonidae; genus Oncorhynchus; species Oncorhynchus clarkii. The sequence goes on from NC_092166.1 coordinate 63,621,354, forward strand.
GATGGTTAGACCACTTAGAGGGCTTTCCATTGCTGGGTTTTTACACAGGTGTTTGACCTAAAGACTCTTGTGTTTGTTTCTATAGTGAAAAAGCCACATTATTGACAGACACATACATAGACTATGTTAGTTAAAACATCACACCATTGCAGCCAGGGAAGGAAAATACTATCAATAATTGTATGTAAGTTACAAGATGTGAAACATTTAGTTCTTTTCTGAGACTTGTCTAGTATTATCATCCCCTTTCCCTCTTGCTATTTAGTTACAGCAACAGGAAGCTTTGACTGGGGTGCTTAGTGGAGGAGAGAGTCTCTGTCGCTGGTTCAGACACGTGAGGCTTCCTCTGATCTTATACTAACCTATACCATAAAGAAATTTGCATAGCAAAACATTTAGTATGTTAACCCCCGAGAGTCAATCTAATTAGCTTTTTTTTTTTTATCCCCATCAAAATCTGTCCATTTAAGCTACAGAAATCCACCGCATTCGTCGATGTCGCCCTTCCGCATCGGTGGTGAAAGGTGGCAGAGCTAGAACGGTGTTAGTTAGATCACGAGACATCCCGAAAACCTGTCTTCACACGAAAACGTCTGTTAAGGCCCCTCAAAGGAAAGATGACTCTCACGAGCAAGTACGTGTTGGTGGTTTTGCCTCACAATACTAGTCTGTCGATAGCCCGGTACCAGTTAAAAAATGAAACTCCAAGCGGGCTGTCATGTGCCTTTTTCTGAGGAGTGGCTTCCATCTGGCCACTACCATAAAGGCCTGATTGGTGGAGTGCTGCAGAGATGGTTGTCCTTCTGCAAGGTTCTCCAATCTCCACAGAGAAACTCTGGAGCTCTGTCAGAATGACCATCGGTTTCTTGTTCACTTCCCTGACCAAGGCCCTTCTCCCCCGATTGCTCAGCTTGGCCGGGCAGCCAGCTCTAGGAAGAGTATTGGTGGTTCCAAACGTCTTCCATCTAAGAATGATGGAGGCCACTGCGTTTTTGGGGACCTTAAATGCTGCAAAGTTTTTTTGGTACCCTTCCCCAGATATGTGCCCCGACACAATCCTGTCTCGGAGCTCTACGGACAATTCCTTTGACCTCGTGGCTTGGTTTTTGCTCTGACATGCACTGTCAACTGTGGGACCTTAGATAGACAGGTGTGTGCCTTTCCAAAACATGTCCAATTATTTGAATTTACCACAGGTGGACTCCAATCAAGTTGTAGGAACATCTCAAGGATGATCAATGGAAACATAATGCATCTGCTCTCAATATTGAGTCTCATATTAAAGGGTCTATAAATAATAAATACTTATGTAAACACAGTATTTCTGATATTTTTTATTCAATAACTGTTCGCTTTCTCATTATGGAGTATTGTGTGTAGATTGATGAGGAACAGTTTTTATTAGTCATTTTAGAATAAGGCTGTAACGTAACAAAATGTGGAAAAAGGGAATGGGTCTGAATACTTTCCAATTGAACTGTATTATTGAAATCAATCTTTTTGGGAGCCCAGATAATTGATTTATAAATCCCATCATTGGGTGGTTCGTGACTTGCGTTTGGCAAGGGACTCCATGGGCCAGCATAGCTGACCTAAGTTGTAAATATAAAAAAAGGAGTTGCATGGTAATGTGTGTGTCTTTCAAATCTCGGAAGGATCTCTAGCCATTACTGTCCAAGATATCGGCAAGGATATGGATTCCGCATTTGTGCCATTGAGGGTATGAAAAAGGCTGCCCTTCAGATCACAAGGCATTATTGTGAAATATTGGAGTATTATAATAATAATATTATTTAATAAGTAATATTTAAATCCATTTGAATTACCTGCAGTCAACTTGTGCAATTCTTTTGCACAGTGGTTCCCAGACTGTGGGGTGCGCAGTTTTTTATTGAGGAACTCAGCCGGCTTTAAACTTACTCTTGAAAGTTGTAATATTAGAATTTCTAAATTGTTTAGTGCATCAGCAGTTCCTCTTGTCATGTCAGTCATTGCATACCTTAGAAAGCTATTTATAACTTGTCAGAAATGTCCAGATCAACTAGCCAATGTTAGCTAACATTTTTTTTATTTAGTTTTCTTAGCCCATAGATATTGTAATTTTGTAGTCAATTTTCCTTTAGAACGGCAACATTTTCTTTGCACTCCATGACAAAATGTGTAGAAATGCAGACAATGTGCTTTAAACATGCAAAATTCTCTCTTCCAACGAGAGCTGTGAACAGTTTGCCCATATAAATAGACGCGTGGGACGTTCCCAAATGCTGGAAGGGAAAAGGTTTTGGAACCCCCGCTTTAGGAGATAACGCAGATTGCGTTCTTCATTTCACCTGTCACATTATTTAACCTTATGAAGATTACCATAGTTTCCCAGAACAGTTGAGTCCGTGTCAAGCGTTCGTTTGTAAATAGCACAACGCGAGAAAGCAGCAGGTGAGTCCATAGCATTCTTTATCTATCAGCAAGTCCCTGTTGTGTGGCGCACATGAGGTGATAAAGTTACACTTGTATGCAATGCAAACATTTTGTACTGAAATCAGATATCTTATAAGGGCTTCCATACTCACCGAAAATTACATTCGTTAGCTATTAACAATGCTTGTATAACTTTATGAGCTGGAATTGACAGTTTTAGCTATTTGCTATTTTTCCGCTTGTAAGCATTTAGCTAACAGCGTCTGTGATTTCGATATTAGTTTGTGCTAATTTTGCTAGCATTCTGGTAATTGAGACCCAATTGTCTTTTCTTGCTTTTATGGCGCCCCTTGTGTGCTATGCCTGTAATTCCCTAAATCCCGGTATGAGAGAATGACGATATTGAAAATCTGGATACCGGCCGAATCTAGATGTTATCTATTGAGGTCGGATTGAATTGATTTGAGCGCTGTGTTAAAGTTTCTGGAAAAGGGTTTATCTAAGGAAGAAAATATATAGACTAACGGTCAAAAGTTTTAGAACACCTACTCATTCAAAAAAAATTCTTGCTTTTTACTATTTTCTACATTGTAGAATAATACTGAAGACGCCAAAATTTTGGATTAACACGTGGAATAATGTAGTAACCAAAAAAGTGTGAAACAAATCCAAATATATGAAGCTGGTGGAGGGAATGCCAAGAGTGTGAAGCTGTCATCAAGGCAAAGGGTGGCTATTTTTTTTAAAATGGTTTACTACATGATTTCATGTGTTATTTGATGGTGTTAATGTCTTCACTATTTTTCTACAATGTAGAAGAAAAAAAAAATTAATAAAGAAAAACCCTTGAATGATTAGGTGTACTAAAACTGACCGTGTGTGTGTACATACACTTAGGTTGGAGTAATTTTAAACTCGTTTTTCAACGTCTCTGCAAATTTCTTGCTAACGAACTATAGTTTTGGCAAGTCGGTTAGGACATCTTTGTGCATGACAAGTAATTTTTCCAACAATTGTTTACAGACAGATTATTTCACTTCTAATTCACTGTATCACAATTCCAGTGGGTCAGACTGTGCCTTTAAACATGGACAATTCCAGAAAATGATTTTATGGCTATAGAAGCTTCTGATAGGCTAATTGAAATCATTTGAGTCAATTGGAGGTGTACCTGTGGATGTATTTCAAGGCCTACCTTCAAACTCAGTGCTTCTTTGCGTGACATCATTGGAAAAATCAGCCAAGACCTAAAAAAAAAAAAAAATTGTAGACCTCCACAAGTCTGGTTCATTCTTGGGAGCAATTTCCAAACGCCTGAAGTTACCACATCCATCTTTACAAACAATAGTATGCAAGTATAAACACCATGGGACCACTCAGCCGTCATACCGCTCAGGCAGGAGACACGTTCTGTCCCCCAGAGATGAACGTACTTTGGTGCGAAAAGTGCAAATCAATCCCAGAGCCACAGCAAAGATGCTGGAGGAAACCGGTACAAAAGTATCTATATCCATAGTAAAACAAGTCCTATATCGAAATAACCTGAAAGGCCGCTTAGCAAGGAAGAAGCCACTGCTCTAAAACCACCATTAAAAAAAGCCAGACTACGGTTTGCAACTGCGCATGGGGACAAATATCATACTTTTTGGAGAAATGTCCTCTGGTCTGATGAAACAGAAATAGAACTGTTTGGCCATAATGACCATCGTTATGTTTGGAGAAAAAAGGGGGATGTTTGAAAGCCGACGAACACCATCCCAACCGTGAAGATGGGGGTGCTTTACTGCAGGAGGGACTGGTGCACTTCACAAAATAGATGGCATCATGAGGAAAGAAATTATGTGGATATATTGAGGCAACATTTCAAGACCAGATCAGTCAGGAAGTTAAAGCTTGGTCGCAAATGGGTCTTCCAAATGGACAAATGGCTTAAGGACAACAAAGTCAAGGTATTCGAGTGGGCATCACAAAGCCCTGACCTCAATACCATAGAAAATTTGTGGGCAGAACTGAAAAAGCGTGTGCGAGCAAGGAGGCCTTCAAACCTGACTCAGTTACACCAGCTCTGTCAGGAGGAATGGGCCAAAATTCACCCAACTTATTGTGGGAAGCTTGTGAAAGGCTACCCAAAACGTTTGACCCAAGTTAAACAATTTAAAGGCAATGCTACCAAATACTAATTGAGTGTATGTGAACTTCTGACCCACTGGGAATGTGATGAAATAAATAAAAGCTGAAATCACTATTCTGACATTTCACATTCTTAAAATAGTGGTGATAAACTGACCTAAGACAGGGACATTTTTACAAAGATTAAATGTCAGGAATTGTGAAACTGAGTTTAAATATGACTAAGGTGTATGTCAACCTCTGACTTCATGTGTGTGTGTGTGTATCGGAAATGTTTGGAATACCATAAATAGGGATGTAGATCTTATCGGGGACTTGAGGCAGATTTGGTTAGATTTATTTTAGAACTTGAGATGGTGCTGAATTTGATCTTAAAAGCGTTTGAGGGATTGAGATACTTTATCTGGACAATGTAAGATATTATTGGCGTAATAATGAGATGACATAATCCGTAGAATTGAGAGATGTTGGTGTAATTTCTTTAGATTGTGGAATTGCCAGGGGCTCCATAGACAAAAAATAGCAGAGGTGAAATAGGATCACCTTGCCTGCTTTAATTGTGCTCCTAGATTTGTGTGTTTCTACATTTCTATTTCGGAGCACATCATGTACTCCTTGTAAAAATAAAAAAATGTCAGCGTAGAGCCCTGAACTGTCATGTTGTATAATTATTGGAGACAGGCGCTTAAATACGTAATAGGGTTTTTTATTTTCTCTACCCAAACAGAAGAGCGAGGAGTAAATCTCGAAATAATGCACGGGACGAGACCCGTAAAACAAGGGCACAATAACACGTAGTATGGAAGCCGATACAATAGCACAGGTACTCACATGACCAACGGACATGGTAACAAGGACAATGAGGAAGAGGGGGCACATATAGACACATACTAATCAGGGGGAATGGGAACCAGGTGTGCGTAATGAGACAAGACAGTCCGGGGTTGGTGGTAATGAATCCATTTCAGTGACGCCTAGAAGGCCGGTGACGTAGACCTCCTGAGCAGGTGAACCGAATGTGCAACAGTACCGGGGGGATCCGTGACTTGAACTACGTATGAGGACAACGTTGTCCGGACCTCCGTCATTTTTTCTATGTATAATTTTGGAACTCCGTCGGGGTCTCACCTTACTGTTGAGAGTTAGAATAGTAGAATACAAAAGGTCAAATTTTGAAACTTAGTTGTGCATCAGTAGTTTTCCTCTTGTTATGTCACTAACAGTCACTCAATTTTCTCATGTCAGTAAAACAAATGTAGATAGGTAAATTATTTTAGTCACACATATCATATTAACATTGCATAAATCAAAATTACTTATGCCGTTGCTTTAAAACTGCATAAATTTCTCCCAACTCCATATGGCAAAATGTGTAAAATTGCAGGAAATTAGCTGTAAAACTGCAAAATAATGTGTTCTGTAAAGCAAACTAATTTGTCTACTTTGTTTTTCTAAATATTTCTTTCTGCTAACAGATCCGTATTACGTATACGTATTAAATTATCTCCAGACCACACTAAGACACTGGTTACGGCCCTGCCTGGACTATAATAATAAATAAGCTGTGTCACTCAGCATTTTGTGACGGGGAAGGCACTTTGCTGATTATTGATCTAGTTGTAGAACTGTTGATCTGTTTTTACTATTGCATCATGCATCTAAATTATTGATTTGAACATGCATTGTTTAAAAGATGCAGGTCACAAAAATGAAATGAAATTCAGCAATATACCACAATACTTCATACTAGTAATACATTTATTGTTTTTAGAAACATTACAAAGCATGCTCATCCATTTCCAAACTTTTTTTTTGCAATTATGGCAGAAACATTTTGGCTAGTTAAAAAAAATATATATATATATATATATATAATCTACCTGTCACGGTGGCTGGTGGACCAAAAAGTAAGTAAGTTTCCCACCCTGATCCCAACCCTGCAGGCGCAACTATGTGCCCAGTGGGATGACATCACAATGAGGTTAAAGGTGGAGGTCCTGAATACCAGTGCCACCCTGCCTAATAAGGTTTACTGGATCGCCAGCATCAGCCAAATACACTGAAACTGACTGATCTGAAATGGCACCCTTTCCCTAGAAGTGTACAACTTTTGAGTGCATTACACAGGGAGCAATTTTCTACTTATGAATCATACTGAGTCCTCACACTTGATGTTTCTTGTCAAGTACTGTATGTTACAGTTTACCTCTCTGTGGTCTAGCTCTTCCTCCCTCTGTTTTCCAGGCTACAAAGCTCGGTTGAGGTATGAGGGCTTTGAGGAGGACAGCAGCCTGGGCCCTGGAGACATGTACCCCATCGGATGGTGTGCCATGACCGGCAAGCTGCAGGTGCCACCACAGGGTGTGTGACCGCCACAACAAAGAGTATTATAGGTTTTAACGTTTTAGGTGAAATGTCAGTAAAAACAAACGTTGGTGTGTGTGTGTATATATATCGCACACACACACAGTTGAAGTTGGAAGTTTAAATACACCTTAGCCAAATACATTTAAACTCAGTTTTTCACAATTCCTGACATTTAATCCTAGTAAAAATGTCCTGTCATATCAAATGTCAGAATGATTGATTTTATTTCAGCTTTTATTTCTTTACATGCAACCAAATACTAATTCAGTGTATTGCCTTAAATAATTTAATCTTTGGTCAAACGTTTTGGGTAGCCTTCCACAAGCTTCCCACAATAAGTTGGGTGAATTTTGGCCCGTTCCTCCTGACAGAGCTGGTGTAACTGAGTCAGGTTTGAAGGCCTCCTTGCTCGCACACGCTTTTTCAGTTCTGCCCACAGATTTTCTGTAAGATTGAGGTCAGGGCTTTGTGATGGCCTCTCCAATACCTTGACTTTGTTGTCCTTAAGCCATTTTGCCACAACTTTGGAAGTATGCTTGGGGTCATTGTCCATTTGGAAGACCCATTTGCGACCAAGCTTTAAGTTCCTGACTGATGTCTTGAGATGTTGCCTCAATATATCCACATCATTTCTTTCCTCATGATGCCATCTATTTTGTGAAGTGCACCAGTCTCTCCTGCAGCAAAGCACCCCCACAACATGATGCTGCCACCCCCGTGCTTCAAGGTTAGGATGGTGTTCTTCGGCTTGCAAGCCTCTCCCTTTTTCCTCCAAACATAACGACGGTCATCATGGCCAAACAGTTCTATTTTTGTTTCATCAGACCAGAAAACATTTCTCCTAAAAGTACGATCTTTGTCCCCATGTGCAGTTGCAAACCTTCGTCTGTTTTTTTTATGGTGTATTTGGAGCAGTGGCTTCTTCCTTGCAAAACGGCCTTTCAGGTTATTTTGATATAGGACTCGTTTTACTGTGGATATAGATACTTTGGTACCTGTTCCTCCAGCATCTTCACAAGGTCCTTTTGCTGCTGTTCTGAGATTGATTTGCACTTTTTGCACCAAAGTACATTCATCTCTAGGAGACAGAACGCGTCTCCTTCCTGAGCGGAATGACGGCTGAGTGGTCCCATGGAGTTTATACTTGCGTACTATTGTTTGTATAGATGAATGTGGTACCTTCAGGCTTTTGAAATTGCTCCCAAGGATGAACCAGACTTATGGAGGTCTACAATTTTTTTTCTGAGGTCTTGGCTGATTTCTTCTGATTTTCCCATGATGTCAAGCAAAGAGGCACTGCTTTTGAAAGGTAGGCCTTGAAATGCATCCACAGGCACACCTTAAATTGACTCAGGCTAACTGACATCATTTATCAGAAGCTTCTAAAGCCATAACAACATTTTCTGTAGTTTTCCAAGCTGTTTAAAGGCACAGTCAACTTAGTGTATGTAAACTTCTGACCCACTGGAATTGTGATACAGTGAAATAATGTCTGTAAACAATTGTTGGGAAAATGACTTGTCATGCACAAAGTAGATGTCCTAACCAACTTGCCAAAACTATAGTTGGTTAACAAGAAATTTGTGGAGTGGACTAAACTTCTGACTTCAACTATGTGTATGTATCTCAGCAAAAAAAGAAATATCCTCTCGCTGTCAACTGCATTAATTTTCAGCAAATGGCAAGATTCAATAACTGTGACAAACTGAACAAGTTCCACAGACGTGTGACTAACAGAAATTGAAAGGGGGGGGGGGTCAAAATCAAAAGTAACAGTCAGTATCTGCAGTGCATCTCCTCCTCATGGACTGCACCAGATTTGCCAGTTCTTGCTGTGCTATGTTAGCCCACTCTTCCACCAAGGCACCTGCAAGTTCCCAGACATTTATGTGGGGAATGGCCCCAGCCCTCAACCTCCAATCCAACATGTCACAGACGTGTTCAATGGGATTGAGATCCAGGCTCTTCGCTGGCCATGGCAGAACACTGACATTCCTGTCTTGCAGGAAATCGCACGCAGTACGGCTGGTGGCATTGTCATGTCAGGATGAGCCTGCAGGAAGGGTACCACATGAGGGAGGAGGATGTCTTCCCTGTAACGCACAGCATTGAGATTGCCTGCAATGACAACAAGCTCAGTCCGATGATGCTGTGACACACCGCTCCAGACCATGACGTTTTTACGAATTATCTTTGAAAGACAGGGTCCTGAAAAAGGGACGTTTCTTTTTTGCTGAGATATATATATATATATATATATATATATTATATATATATATATATAATATATATATATATACAAAATTTGATTTGCCGTCCTGAGGCAATACTGTAGTAAATAAAAGTAAATTTGATCAGACAGAATGACAATCAGTTCTGGCAAGGACACAATGGCCTGATAATGTTCTTTAACGTGAGATTCCTGTAGATCATAGTTATATCTAAGTTTAAATTATTTATTGTTTCGATTATTTATATATATATATATATATATATATATATATATATATATATATATATATATATATATATATATATATATATATATATATATATATATATATATATATATATATATATATATATATACTGCTCAAAGAAATAAAGGGAACACTTAAACAACACAATGTAACTCCAAGTCAATCACACTTTTGTGAAATCAAACTGTCCACTTAGGAAGCAACACTGACAATAAATTTCACATGCTGTTGTGCAAATGGAATAGACAACAGGTGGAAATTATAGGCAAGACACCCCCAATAAAGGAGTGGTTCTGCAGGTGGGGACCACAGACCACTTCTCAGTTCCTATGCTTCCTGGCTGATGTTTTGGTCACTTTTGAATGCTGGCGGTGCTTTCACTCCGGGGGCCGCACAGCCCTCCATGTGCTCGCCAGAGGTAGCCTGACTGCCATTAGGTACCGAGATGAGATCCTCAGACCCCTAGTGAGACCATATGCTGGTGTGGTTGGCCCTGGGTTCCTCCTAATGCAAGACAATGCTAGACCTCATGTGGCTGGAGTGTGTCAGCAGTTCCTGCAAGAGGAAGGCATTGATTCTATGAACTGGCCCGCCTGTCCCCCAGACCTGAATCCAATTGAGCACATCTGGGACATCATGTCTCGCTCCATCCACCAATGCCACGTTGCACCACAGACTGTCCAGGAGTTGGCGGATGCTTTAGTCCAGGTCTGGGAGGAGATCCCTCAGGAGACCATCCGCCACCTCCTGAGGAGCATGCCCAGGCGTTGTAGGGAGGTCATACAGGCACGTGGAGGCCACACACACTACTGAGCCTCATTTTGACTTGTTTTAAGGACATTACATCAAAGTTGGATCAGCCTGTAGTGTGGTTTTCCACTTTAATTTAGAGTGTGACTCCAAATCCAGACCTCCATGGGTTGATACATTTGATTTCCATTGATCATTTTTGTGTGCTTTTGTTGTCAGCACATTCAACTATGTAAAGAAAAAAGTATTTAATAAGAATATTTCATTCATTCAGATCTAGGATGTGTTATTTAGTGTTCCCTTTATTTTTTTGAGCAGTGTATTATATAGTACTCTACAACTAAAAATGTGGGGAAGAGAGCTTTTTTTAAGCAGTATCTGAAGGGGCTTTATACAGTGGGGCAAAAAAGTATTGTCAGCCACCAATTGTGCAAGTTCTCCCACTTAAAAAGATGAGAGGCCTGTAATTTTCATCATAGGTACACTTCAACTATGACAGACAAAAATGAGAGAAAAAAATCCAGAAAATCACTGAATTTATTTGCAAATTATGGTGGAAAATAAACTTTTGTTATTGACCAAATACTTATCTCAGTACTTTGTTATATACCCTTTGTTGGCAATGACAGAGGTCAAATGTTTTCTGTAAGTCTTCACAAGGTTTTCACACACTGTTGCTTGTATTTTGGCCCATTCCTCCATGCAGATCTCCTCTAGAGCAGTGGTGTTTTGGGGCTGTTGCTGGGCAACACAGACTTTCAACCCCCCAAATATTTTCTATGGGGTTGAGATCTGGAGACTGGCTAGGCCACTCCAGGACCTTGAAATGCTTCTCACGAAGCCACTCCTTCGTTGCCCGGGCGGTGTGTTTGGGATCATTGTCATGCTGAAAGACCCAGCCACGTTTCATCTTCAATGCCCTTGCTGATGGAAGAAGGTTTTCACTCAAAATCTCACGATACATGGCCACATTCATTCTTTCCTTTACACGGATCAGTCGTCCTGGTCCCTTTGCAGAAAAACAGCCCCAAAGCATGATGTTTCCACCCCCATGCTTCACAGTAGGTATGGTGTTCTTTGGATGCAACTCAGCATTCTTTGTCCTCCAAACACAACGAGTTGAGTTTTTACCAAAAAGTTATATTTTGGTGTCATATGGTTAGATGAAATTCTCCCAATCTGGATCATCCAAAAGCTCTCTAGCAAACTTCAGACGGGCCTGGACATGTACTGGCTTAAGCAGGGGGACACGTCTGGCACTGCAGGATTTGAGTCCCTGGCGGCGTAGTGTGTTACTGATGGTAGGCTTTGTTACTTTGGTCCCAGCTCTCTGCAGGTCATTCATTAGGTCCCCCCGTGTGGTTCTGGGATTTTTGCTCACTGTTCTTGTGATCATTTTGACCCCACGGGGTGAGATCTTGCGTGGAGCCCCAGATCGAGGGAGATTATCAGTGGTCTTGTATGTCTTCCATTTCCTAATAATGGGAGCACCCACAGTTGATTTCTTCAAACCAAGCTGCTTACCTAATGCAGATGCAGTCTTCCCAGCCTGGTGCAGGTCTACCATTTTGTTTCTGGTGTCCTTTGACAGCTCTTTGGTCTTGGCCATAGTGGAGTTTGGAGTGTGACTGTTTGAGGTTGTGGACAGGTGTCTTTTATACTGATAACAAGTTCAAACAGGTGCCATTAATACAGGTAACGAGTGGAGGACAGAGGAGCCTCCTTAAAGAAGTTACAGGTCTGTGAGAGCCAGAAATCTTGCTTGTTTGTAGGTGACCAAGTACTTATTTTTTGCAAATAAATTCATAAAAAATCCTACAATGTGATTTTCTGGATTTTTTTTTTTCCATTTTTGTCTCTCATAGTTGAAGTGTACCTATGATGAAAATTACAGGTCTCATCTTTTTAAGTGGGAGAACGTGCACAATTGGTGGCTGACTAAATACTTTTTTGCCCCACTGTAATTAGAAGAACATCAGGGAAATTTTGAATTGCTCTTAATTCATCAATATTGGTCGTGTCATTTAATGGTGACTGTTATTTTATCAAATTCTTTCTCTGTAATTATTATTACTGATTAACTAATCATGTACATTTAGTTAACTGGGAAGTCGGGGAACCACGGAAAATCTTCAGATTACAAAGTTATAATTTTGCAAATATAACTCTAGATATTTTAATATTTGATCAATTAGTCTATCAATTAATTATTCTTTACCCTTACGCCAGTCTCATTTCAAGCATCGTAGAATACTTGGTTATCTGCAGAAACACAGCCTAAACTATGACTCATCCATACACCAATTGGCTAAATTATTTATTTACTAACCAATTACAGAATATACAATACATAATAACATATCGTCCCTAGTGGACTAAACCGAAACAATTGGGTTATAACACAATAGATTCAGAGAGAAAAGAAGGGGGTTTTGGAAGGAAGACTAAGGGACTTTGGTCTTTACCGGACCTGGGAAGCTATTCTCACAAATACATATGCCACTAATGATCGCTCATTTGGAAAATAAATGTATTGTATTTACGTGAAGCAGGTGACGTGAGGCTCTGGTTTTCCCTGTCCTTTGTGGAATCTTCCGGGTTGTCATGTGGTCCACGTCGGTCAGTGTTCTCGTACTAGATTTGCTACCTTTCCAGCTACAGTCTGTTAGGCTGTCATCTAGGACTCTGTTCTTCTTGAGTGATCAATAGTTCAGAGTTCATAAGATTTCACATGTAGAGCAAACTCCCATGTTTCCTGGCCTGTAGGTTGACATTAGAATTAGCCCTTTTAAAAACATGAGGACAAGTCCTCCCGTTATTTGGAACTTAGGTGACTTTGGGTCACGGGGGCTTTTATAGAAATGTAGATTAGGGGTTGGTTCATAATTTCCAACCAATGCCAATTCACTTGGGTGTGGCTACTGACTTAGTTAAACTTCACAGGGAAGATTTTCTCATTTTAAAAGTTCACATTACATCATTTTGCAAAGAGTTTCATTTTACTTCTACTTCTAAAAATGAACCTTTCCAGAAACAAGTCTCTCACCGTTGCCGCTTGCTATAGACCACGCTCTGCTGTGCCCTGGACACCATATGTGATTTGATTGCCGCCACCCCCCCCCAAATATCTTCTGAGCTCGTGCTGCTAGGTGACCTAAACTGGGACATGCTTAACACCCCGGCCATCCTACAATCTAAGCTTGATGCCCTCAATCTCACACAATTTATCAATCAACCTACCAGATATAACCCCAAATCCGTAAACACGGGCACCCTCATAGATATCATCCAACTAACTCACCCTCCAAATACACCTCTGCTGTTTTCAACCAAGATCTCAGCAATCACTGCCTCATTGCCTGCATCCGTAATGGGTCTGCAAGCAAACGACCACCCCTAATCACTGTCAAACGCTCCCTAAAACACTTCTGCGAGCAGGCCTTTCTAATCGACCTGGCCGGGGTATCCTGGAATTACATTGACCTCATCCCGACAGTAGAGGATGCCTGGTTATTCTTTAAAAGTGCCTTCCTCACCATCTTAAATAGGCATGCCCCGTTCAAAAAATGTAGAACCAGGAATAGATATAGCCCTTGGTTCACTCCAGACCTGTCTGCCCTTGACCAGCACAAAAACATCCTGTGGTGTTCTGTATTAGCATCGAATAGCCCCCGTGATATGCAACTTTTCAGGGAAGTTAGGAACCAATATACACAGGCAGTTAGGAAAGCTATGGCTAGCTTTTTGTAAACAGAAATTTGCATCCTGCAGTACAAACTCAAAAAAGTTCTGGGACACTAAAGTCCATGGAGAATAAGAGCACCTCCTCCCAGCTGCCCACTGCTCTGAGGCTAGGAAACACTGTTACAACCGACAAATCCACTATAATTGAGAATTTCAATAAGCATTTTTCTACGGCTGGCCCAAGCCCAAGCCCAAGCCCCCACCATTTCTCCTTCACCCATATCCAAATAGCTGATCTGAAAGAGCTGCAAAATCTGGACCCCTACAAATCAGCCGGGCTAGACAATCTGGACCCTCTCTTTCTAAAATTCTGCCGAAATTGTTGCAACCCCTATTACTAGCCTGTATAACCTCTTTCGTATCGTCTGAGATTCCCAAAGATTGGAAAGCTGCTGCGGTCATCCCCCTCTTCAAAGGGGGAGACACTCTAGACCCAAACTGTTGCAGACCTATATCTATTCTACCCTGCATCTCTAACGTCTTCGAAAGCCAAGTTAACAAACAGATTACTGATCTTTTTGAATCACATCGTACCTTCTCCGCTATGCAATCTGGTTTCCGAGCTGGTCATGGGTGCACCTCAGCCACGCTCAAGGTCCTTAACGATATCATAACCTCCATCGTTTAGAGGCATTACTGTGCAGCTGTATTCATCGACCTGGCCAAGGCTTTCGACTCTGTCAATCACCACATTCTTATTGGCAGACTCAACAGCCTTGGTTTCTCAAACGATTGCCTCGCATGGTTCACCAACTACTTCTCTGATAGAGTTCAGTGTGTCAAATCGGAGGGCCTGTTGTCCGGACCTCTGGCAGTCTCTATGGGGGTGCCACAGGGTTCAATTCTCGGGCCGACTCTCTTCTCTGTATACATAAATTATGTCGCTCTTGCTGCTGGTGATTCTCTGATCCACCTCTACGCAGACAACACCATTCTGTATACTTCTGGCCCTTTTTTGGACACTGTGTTAACTAACCTCCAGATGAGCTACAATTCCATATAACTCTCCTTCCGTGGCCTCCAACTGCTCTTAAACGCAAATAAAACTAAATGCATGCTATTCAACCAATCATTGCCCGCCCATCCAGCATCACTACTCTGGACGGCTCTGACTTAGAATACGTGGATAACTACAAATACCTAGGTGTCTGGTTAGACTGTAAACTCTCCTTCCAGACTCACATTAAGCATCTCCAATAAAAAATGTAATCTAGAATCGGCTTCCTATTTCGCAACAAAGCATCCTTCACTCATGCTACCAAACATACCCTCGTAAAACTGACCATCCTACCGATCCTTGACTTCGGCGACGTAATCTATAAAATAGCCTACAACACTCTACTCAACAAATTGGATGCAGTCTATCACAGTACCATCCGTTTTGCCACCAAAGCCCCATACACTACTCACCACTGCGACCTTTACGCTCTCGTTGACTGGCCCTCGCTTCATACTCGTCGCCAACCTGTAGCCAGTGGGTTTATCTACAAGTCTCTGCTAGGTAAAGCCCCGCCTTATCTCAGCTCACTGGTCACCATAGCAGCACCCACTCGTAGCACGCGCTCCAGCAGGTATATCTCACTGGTCACCCCCAAAGCCAATTCCTCCTTTGGTCGCCTTTCCTTCCAGTTCTCTGCTGCCACTGACTTGAACGAACTGCAAAAATCACTGAAGCTGGAGATTCCCATCTCCCTCACTAGCTTTAAGAACCAGCTGTCAGAGCAGCTCACAGATCACTGCACCTGTTCATAGCCCATCTGTGTACAGCTATCTACCTCATCCCCATAATGTATTTATTTATTTTGCTCCTTTTGCGCCACAGTATCTCTACTTGCACATCCATCTTTTGCACATCTACCATTTCAGTGTTTAATTGCCATATTGTAATTAACTCCCTTATTTGACCTAATTTGCACTAACTGTATATAGACTGTTTTCTTTTTTTCTACTGTATTATTGACTGTATGTTTTGTTCATTCCATGTGTAACTCTGTGTTGTATGTGTCGAACTGCTATGCTTTATTTTGGCCAGGTCGCAGTTGCAAATGAGAACTTGTTCTCAACTAGCTTACCTGGTTAAATAAAAGTGAAATAAAGAAAAAATATACAATAATTAGATGCAAACCTCATAACTGAGGCACCTGTAGAAACAGATTTAGGGTAATGTGTTAGGGTATCGTCTTTCATGAGGTCACAAACATGAAACAAAATGTACCGGGTCGTAGCTGGCGTCTCCACCGACAGTTTACACATTCTCCAGAATAGGAATATTGTTCAGTTCTCCAATTCTGGAATGGAGTAGAATTGTGTGGGAGGATCCCTTTGTCTTACTGTGAAACTCTCTCTCCATACTGCATGGCCAGGGAGAGTCTCTTTACGGAATTTATGACTGTTGTAAAACTGCTCCCCCTTAACAGGAGAGGGGGGGGTTGTTCACATCTCTGCTAGACAATTCACTGAAAGGGCTAGCGTCATGACAGTTGTGTCCCCTTTCTAGCTTTGCACTAGAGCATCCCAGACTGGAAGGAGTACCTGATGAACTATCTGGTTGGAGCCAGAACTCTGCCTATGGATTTGTATATGAAAGTAACACTTGTGACAAACATACTGCCTTTTTCTCTGTGGTAGAACCAACCAAATTACCGCTGCCCCTTTTTTCTCTGATGACCCTTCCTTCTCTCACAGACACACAGCTGGCAGAGTGTATGAAGGGTCCGTTCCGTACTGGGATGCATGTGGTGGACCGGACTCTGGTGAGCCTGGACGCGACTGCAGGTGGTGGACACTGTAACCGGGGGCCACCTCAGACTTGTCTATGATGACGGGGAGCAGGAGGCCCATGGGGAGCCCCTCTCTGACTTCTGGTGCCATATGTGGAGTCCCCTACTGCACCCAGTGGTCTGGTCCAGCAAAGTGGGCCATGTCATCAAACCACCTGCTACGTGATTAAACCAAACGGTACACTTTTTTTTTTTTAAATTTTTTTAAAAAGTTGAACGTTAATGATATTTAACTTTTTTTTCCCCAAACATTGACCACCCAACATTCCGTAAGGTGTACTGTGACCGCGGCCCCATGCTGTTTAAGAAGGTCAGTGTATAGACTGATCAAATGAATCAATATCTATCTATCTATAGATGGCACTTTGGCATAGCAACAAACTTTTATACCAGAGTCGGCGGCTAAAGAAGCACAAATAGAGCGCAGTGTCTCTGCATGCCACAACTACTTGTTTCATGACTGTGAACCTTTTATAGCACCGCTATGCTTAACTATGACCCCCCCACCCATAGCCCAGGACAGTGTACATGGAGGCTTCTTTGATGTGGGGATAAAAATAGAGGCCATCAACCCTCTAAACCTGGGCAACATCTGTGTGGCCACTATACACAAGGTAACAGAAGATGAACAGGAGTTTGCTATAATGGCTACTTCTAGCTAGCAGACGAGTGATTCAACCTGATGAAAAAGGTCTCTTTCTGTCTCTGGTGCTGTTGGATGGCTACCTCATGGTGGACATGGATGGCACAGGTGACGGGTCTGACTGGTTCTGCTACCACACTATCTTCCATGCGATCCTACCCAAGGGATACTGCCAAAAGCACAACATACAGCTCACACCACCCCCTGGTAATATCCTATTCTCTCCTCCCTACTCTCTCCCCTACTTTCTCGCTCTTCCTATTTCTTGTTGCTCTGGTTTACTTTTCTGGGCAAACGCCACCTGCTCGGTGAATCTATGATAAGAATGAAGTCAGTGGTTCCCTATGCTATGTCATATCCCTTACACAAGTGGGATATTCATCTTCTCTACCAGGCTATGACTGGAAAACCTTCAACTGGGCCAAATACCTGGAGGAGAAGGGAACCATAGCTGCACACAGGTGCCCAGCTTACAGTATATGGGCTTATGAGATGCTATTCTTACTCAAAGAGAGGTTTGGGAATTCTGCATCTATGGTGTGTATGCGTGTGTGTGTCTTACAGGACGGCTTGAGTAACGGCTTCGCTCAGAACACTAAGTTGAAGGCAGTGGACCTGATGGAGCCTCGGCTGGTGTGCGGCGCTGTGTGGGCCGGCTGCTGCTGCACCTTGACCTTGATGGCTGGGAGCCAGACTTTGACCAGTGGGTGGCTTTCCAGATATCAACCCTGTGGGCTGGTGTGAGGTCACAGGATACCAGCTCCAGCCACCCATTGGACCAGGTAAGAACTGAGGACTCGGCGGGATGTGTGGAGAGACGCACACGAGCACATGTGCACATGCACGAGCACACACAGGCCCCCACTATTTGCTGTTATATTGATGCAAGCTTTTAGTGTCGTTTGATTGGCATGTGTTTGTGTTCTCCTTTTCGTAGATCCTGTCGCAAGAAACACAAGCCTATGGGGAAAAATAGTAAGTTCTCCCAAAACCATCCCGCACCACAGATACTATCTAAACCAGATAACCCGCTTTTAGATTCAACCATGCAACTCAATACTTATTCCTCTGTCATATCCCTTTCTTTTCCCGTTCCAGAGAAAGGGATGGTTAAGAAGAAACTGGCAAACTTTATCTCCAAGAACCCCCCGCCAAGCCAGCCGAGCAAACTGTCTGAACCAGAGGCTGGAACACCAGAACAGTCAGACCCCACAACTCTAATACAGTAGATTAAGGCTGAGCCTGAGAAGCAGGAGAGTGAGTAGACGCATACCCTTTCAGTTACAGTCCATACAAGATGAAGTTGATAACTTGGAAGAGTGGGGAGATACAGATTATTATTGAATGCCTGTTACTTTTATTAATTGCTCTCAGTGTTTGTGTCCTCTCTGTCTCTCTCTGTCTCTCTCTCTCGTCATAGCAGTGAGGGTGGAGATGGCGACCCTAACCCACCATCACAGCCTGAGATCACTACACTACTGATCACCTCAACCTGAAGATCAGATGGTTTTACCTAACCCATACTTTGATTTATGGATTTCAGCATCTCTTAAATGTTGAGCTGTTCTCCAGTGTCTCTGTGTGACAGTTTAACAGAAAGGCCAGTTGCTGTGACACAAGTTAAGGACATTCGTTCATCCACTGATTGTAAGAAAACCCCCAGTAGATATTTTTATGTTCTTTGTTTTATATCCAGATTCCTTTCTTCGTTGTACAGTACCAGTCAAAAGTTTGGACACACCTACTCATTCAAGGGTTTCTTTAATTTTTTTATATTATCTACATTGTAGAATAATAGTGAAGACTTCAAAACTATAAAATAACACACATGAAATAATGTAGTAACCCAAAAGTGTGTATTTGAGATTCTTCAAAGTATCCACCCTTTGCCTTGCTGACAGCTTTGCACACACTCTCAACCAGTTTCATGAGGAATGCTTTTCCAACAGTCTTGAAGGAGTTCACACACATGCTGAGCACATGTTGGCTGATTTTCCTTCACTCTGCGGTCCAACTCATCCCAAACCATCTCAATTGGGTTTAGGTCGGGTGATTGTGGAGGCCAAGTCATCTGATGCAGCACTCCATCATTCTCCTTGGTCAAATAGCCCTTACAAAGCCTGGAGGTGTGTTGGGTCATTGTCCTGCTGAAAAACTAATGATGGTCCCACTAAGCGCAAACCAGATGGGATGGCGTATCGCTGCAGAATGCTGTGGTAGCCATGCTGGTTAAGTGTGCCTTGAATTCTAAATAAATCACAGACGGCGTCACCAGCAAAGCACCATCACACCACCTCCTCCATGCTTCACGGTGGGAACCACACATGCGGAGATCATCTGTTCACCTACTCTGCGTCTCACAAAGACCCGGCTGTTGGAACCAAAAATCTCTAATTTGGAATCATCAGACCAAAGGACAGATTTCCACCAGTCTAATGTACATTGCTCATGTTTCTTGGCCAAAACAAGTGGCTTCTTCTTATTGGTGTCCTTTAGTAGTGGTTTCTTTGCATGAATTTGACCATGAAGGCCTGATTCACACGGTCTCCTCTGAAGAGGTGATGTTGAGATGTGTTTGTTACTTGAACTCTGAAGCATTTATTTGGGCTGCAATTTCTGAGGCTGGTAACTCTAATGAACTTATCCTCTGCAGCAGAGGTAACCTGGGGTCTTCCTTTCCTGTGGCGGTCCTTATGAGAGCCAGTTTCATCATAGCGCTTGATGGTTTTTGTGACTGCACTTGAAACTTTCAAAGTTCTTAATTTTCCATATTGACTGACCTTCATGTCTTCAAGTAATGATGGACTGTCATTTCTCTTTGCTTATTTGAGCTGTTCTAGACATAATATGGACTTGGTCTTTTACCAAATAGGGCTATCTTCTGTATACCACCCCTACCTTGTCACAGCACAACGGATTGGCTCAAAAGCATTAAGGAGGAAAGAAATTCCACAAATGAACTTTTAACAAGGGACTCCTGCTAATTGAAATGCATTTCAGGTGACTACATAATTCTTTATTTAACTAGGCTAGTCAGTTAAGAACAAGTTATTATTTACAATAACGGCCAAACCCGGAAGATGCTGGGCCAATTGTGCGTCGCCCTATGGGACTCCCAATCACAGCCGGATGTGGTGCAGCCTGGATGAAGCTGGTTGAGAGAATGCCAAGACTGTGCAAAGCTGTCGTCATGGCAAAGGGTGGCTACTTTAAATAATCTAAAATATATTTTGATTTGTTTGACATTTTTTGGGGTTACTACATGATTCCATATGTGTTATTTCATTTTTTTTCATAGCCTTCACTATTCTACAATGTCTAAAAAAAAAATTAAAAAGCCAATTAATACATGTTTGTATGAAAGAGTGAACATGAGTTGGTTAGAGCATGTATCTGAATGTATACATGAGACGGGGAGTTTGCAAGCATGTATCAGTGTCTGTCTGAGAGTGAGTGTATGAAAGAAAGAAAGGGAGCATAACGTGTGTATGTCGTACATGCATAGCGGGGTAGCAAGCGGCAGAAGAGGGTTCTCTGCCAGGCTGATGACATCCAGGCCGATCAGAGGGTTGAAGTCAGGAACCTCCTCCAGCTGGATCCTCTCCAGGTAGAGACTAAGACCAGCACCCAGCCTTGCCAGAGAGTCCTTAGACATCTACAGGAGAACCACAACACAGAGGGGGAATAGGAAAGGAGAAAGAGGAGCATAAGAGATTGCAAGGGGATAAAAAGAGGAAAGTAAGGGAGATATGAGAATAGAAAGTAGAGGAGTGACAGGAAAACGACAGATGTACTGGCATATAAATATATCCCCTCACCTACAATCCCATGCCATCCAGAAACAGATCCTTCAGTGCCCTAGCCAATAGCTGGAAAACATGCGGCCAACTCCAGCGACTGGGATTCCCCGACAGCTGTAATGCTCCCAGGTTGCCTGTCTTTGCGAACGCCTCACTGGGCACCACCTCGGATAGAGCCCGTTCAACTTCTCAGCCCCAGTCAGAATCCCTGGCTACAGCTTAATGATGGAATTGTTCTCCATGTGAAGGGCCAGCAGGCCAGGTAGCAGCTTGAACCGGAGGCCTCACAGGTCAAGGAGGCACGTGTTGGGGGAGAAGCCGTGGGGGACTTTGGTGTGGCCGCAGTTCTCAGAGGAGGAGTGGTGTCTCAACCTATGGGGAAAAAGATGGCAAGACCATATCAAACTCCCAGCATCTCCATCTCTCACCTTACAGGCACAGTTGGCGGGACACTTGACATTGTTGGTGGGGGTTGGAATCCCCCTTGTCTGCTCCTCAAACTCAGCCTTTAGCATGACCTCCTGGCTCTGGCAGCGCAAGTCCCGGAAGTGGATGGTCTCCAGGATCTCCCCAGAGAAGTGGGCTGGTCCCCCGCAGGCCCCCATCAGCCATGTTGAGGGTGTAGGTGAGCTGGTTGTGGGCAAGGGAAAGCAAGTTGAGGGAGCCCAGCTGAGAGAAGATCTCTGGCTCGATCTCCTCCACCAGGTTATGGTCAATCAGTAGCTGCTTCAGCGAGGAGAGGCCGTCGAACGCCTCCTGTAGAGGAAGAGAGTGTGGAGCTTTTAATTTGCAATACCAACTTCTCCCAGCAACATAGTCAAACCGCAGCAAAGAAACAGTCACATATAACACTGTCTCGATCTATCTCACCTGATAGTGGATCTCGATGTTGTTGTTGGCCAGGTTGAGGAAGACGAGGCGGCCCAGAGCACGGAACGCCCCTTCCTTTATGGTGTGGATGTTGCTGCGCTGCATGGACAGGTGCAGCAGGTATGGTATGTGTTTGAATGCACCTGATGGCAGCTCCTGGATGTTGTTGCCTATCAGATCCAGCTTCACTGTGATCTGATGGGGAATGGATTGATAAGGATTGAGATTTGTTTGATACATATTTTATTTTCGTCTTGTATTCAAACAGGTTTCTCCTTGAAATGTAATTCAGTTGCTTACCTCATTGTGAGACTGTCAGGTTTTTGTTGATGCAGGTAACAATGAGTGAGATTTGTTCACACACTCTTTTAGGCACTTGCCAAGGTGCACCCAGAGATGGCCAAGAGCAATACCAGCAGAGTCCATAAGGCCGCGTGACAGACCATGGAATACATCTGGAAAATCAAAGGCGATTCAATTGGCTGAGCAAAAATTCTACTAGAACATAAACAAAGTTTACAGCCATTCCACTTGTTGGGGGCCTATCCTATAGCCTACAGGTCTTAGAGTCTCAAATGTCCTGGCCCTTGATCGAATTAATACACTAACTCATCCCGTCTTTTTTTCGAAGAGCCATTTGAACTATTTGCTTTCTCAAATATTTGCTGGTATGCGTCGGATTTCACCAGGCTACATTCCACGACTTAATGATCATCTCGGTGAGTCGCCGTTTCACACCTCGCTGCGTCAAAATTATCCACAGACATGTTTTTAAATGTGATCCCAACAACTTCAATTACGCATTCGGTTAATTCCATTAATACATGCGTAGTAACGATACAAATACATGTTTTCAATAGTCTACAAGAGTTATGTAGGCCTACCTATATGCTGAAGTAGACTACAACTACTTGTAGGCGTTTATCCACATTTCAATAAATGACTTGGCTTATAAAAAGGAAAAGACAGTTCCATATCTGCCATGGTATTTCAAAGAGCGCTTAAAAAGTGTGTATGTACGCTATTTCATCACACTTGTGAAACGGTTATCACCGTGTAGTCTGAAGGTGCAGTCTACCTGAACCAAAACAATACACCACTGCTTATGGAAATAGGTCTATGGGGTTGGGAAATTACTTGCTCTGCCTGAACCGAGGAAAGTTTCCAGATAAATCCAACCAAAACTGTCATCTTTGTTTACCAATCGCCTACTTGTTCCTATTTAGCAATTGAAAAACGATGTTTTAACACATTTTTCCAAAGATGTGTCCATCTACAATGATCACAGACGTTGTGAATTTTGAGTGAGAGAAAGAGCGATTTGTAAGCGATGGGGAGAAATAAGAGACCGCATAATTTCCTAGGGCAAAGACTGTGTGTGTCAATGTCCCCCCGGGGATCAATCGTTCAGACTGCAGTTGAGCAGGAACGCCGGCTGCGCACAAAGTGTATTCACGCCTGGGCACCTTTGCCGGACTCATGGCTGCCGATTGTCTCCTGTAAATAAACCAGGAGGAATGCTGGAACACAGTTCCCTGTAGTGGATTCCTACCGTTATCTGGCTAATCCACGAAACATGACCCACGTCTGTGTGTTTGCTGACAGAAAATATGACACTGTCCCACAGCGGCGTAGCTACGGGTAGGCCGGCCTACCCAGTTTGATCTCGGGTCTACCCCCCCCCGAACTCCCCCAAAAAAATATTATTAAATATACATTATTTTTATTTTATTTTTTTTAAGAAATGCATGTGGGATTTATTTTCTATGTGTAATTTTAATATGATGTAACAAAGAAATAGTCCGCGACAATCAAGACAATGGCTTCCGACTTTGGTTACATTGTTTTAAAAAGCATACGGTGGTTTACCTGAACAACATAACGTGGATAAACTTTGTAGCGCATAAACTAGCAAGCTCTACTACGCTAGTTTACTCGAATTGACTCACCAGCTAAGGTCATTTAGTAGTTCTAGCAATGGAAAATCAAATGTCGATCGCTAAGTTTTTCAAACAAAGACGTCTGGAGGAAAATTATTTCTGGCACAATCTACCGATTGCTTCCAGAATGAGACATGAATAGGTGGCGGCAGGATAGAAACAACCGCCAATGCCACATTGGGCCAGGCATGCTTGCCTACACCACGGTCTCCTCTCGTTCTTGATGCTGCGGGCGGGGGTGAACCTGCAGTAGGTCCACCGACAGATTTGTCTGCCGTTGATGAACCAGCCTGTCAACCAAAGCTAGCAAAGTTCCCTTCGAGTATGATAAATAGCAAATCACGCTGCTTCTCTTCAAGGTGGTATGACCTGTTCGTGTGGATGAAGTATAGTAAAGCAAAATATGCAATTTATTGTACATTATGTAGGCACTTTCCTGGGGCAAATGTCGAATTCAGATTTGTACGAGATGGATTTTTAACTGGAAACTCTCAATAAATGCTTGCTGCAAACACGAGAATAGAAAATTACATGCTACTGCCCTTGCAAAATGTATTTTTATTTTTATTTCACCTTTATTTAACCAGGTAGGCTAGTTGAGAACAAGTTCTCATTTACAACTGCGACCTGGCCAATATAAAGCATAGCAGTGTGAACAGACAGCAACACAGAGTTACACATGGAGTAAACAAGTCAATAACACAGTATAATATTATTTTTTTTTACACATAAAAAAAAATAAAACATTGTATATACATGCAAAAGGAATGAGGTAGGCGAATAATTACAATTAAGCAGATTAACACTGGAGTGATAAATGATCAGATGGTCATGTGCAGGTAGAGATACTGGTGTGCATAAGAGCAGAAAAGTTAAAAAAAACAGTATGAGGATGAGGTAGATTAATTGGGTGGGCTATTTACCGATGGACTATGTACAGCTGCAGCGATCGGTTAGCTGCTCAGATAGCAGATGTTTAAAGTTGGTGAGGGAGATAAGTCTACAGGTGGGTGTTGCAATCGTGACCAGTGAACTGAGATAAGGCGGAGCTTTACCTAGCATGGACTTGTAGATGACCTGGAGCCAGTGGGTCTGGCGACGAATATGTAGCGAGGGCCAGCCGACTAGAGCATACAGGTCGCAGTGGTGGGTGGTATAAGGTGCTTTAGTAACAAAACGGATGGCACTGTGATAGACTGCATCCAATTTGCTGAGTAGAGTGTTGGAAGCTATTTTGTAGATGACATCGCCGAAGTCAAGGATCGGTAGGATAGTCAGTTTTCCTAGGGTAAGTTTGGCGGCGTGAGTGAAGGAGGCTTTGTTGAGAAATAGAAAGCCGATTCTAGATTTGATTTTGGATTGGAGATGTTTGATATGAGTCTGGAAGGAGAGTTTAGTCTAGCCAGACACCTAGGTACTTATAGATGTCCACATATTCTAGGTCGGAAGCATCCAGAGGGGTGATGCTAGTCGGGCGTGCGGGTGCAGGCAGCGAACGGTTGAAAAGCATGCATTTGGTTTTACTAGCGTTTAAGAGCAGTTGGAGGCCACGGAAGGAGTGTTGTATGGCATTGAAGCTCGTTTGGAGGTTAGATAGCACAGTGTCCAAGGCAGGGCCAGAAGTATACAGAATGGTGTCGTCTGCGTAGAGGTGGATCAGGGAATCTTACAAGGCGACCCATGGGCCTAGAAGTCGAGGGACTGTGTTAAACCAAATACATGGTGATGCAAACATGGATTTTTTTCAAAACCATTTGTGTGAATACTTGTTATAGATCAGTGTCTCCTGCAGGTCCAGGAATGTTGGCATAACGTTCTGTTCATTTAGAGTTGATCAGTATGGAAACTGATCATCATTCAATCATGGGCATGTCTATAAGTTATCATATTAGTGTTTTTATCTTTGTAAAGTGGTCAAATATATTGTTCTAATGGGTGCAAAACAGGATATTCCACTCAGGGCATAGAGAAACCAAAGAGGCAATCAACAAAGTTAACTTTTTAGAAATCTTCAATTTCATCTCAAATTATGACTCAGAAATCCAAAACAGGCTTAATGAGTTACTTCGCAATGCCACGCTTATGAGACCCGAAATTCAGAACGAGTTGCTGGAGTGTGCAGCATCATTGTTACTGTGCAGGATACAAGATGGAAGTTCATTCTGCGCTTTCCACGTATGTTGCCATACTAGCAGATGAATATAAAGATCAATCTAAACGAGAACTTAATGCTGTGTGCATCCGATACATTCATGCTGGAATGATTAAAGAACGAGCTGTTGGGTTTGTGGAAACTGATTTGTCTGCACAAGGAATTTCTCGGAAAATAGTTTGTGTTGCAACCTTTGGAGTTGGATCACACTGTGTGGATTTTTGTTTCGATGGCGCTTCAGTCATGTCGGAACAGAGGGGTACATGTCCTACTAAAGCAAACATTGAAGCAAGCGGTATATGCGCATTGCAGCACCCACCGTTTAAATTTGGTTCTGTGCACCGTGACAAAAGTATTGGGAAATGTCAGTATTTTTTTGGGACACCGTAAACCAGCTACACACATTTGAGTGGATGCCACAGACATGCTCGATTCATAGAAGTACAGAGTCGCGTCCCGGTTGACCATGTATCGAGAAAGATCCACGGATGTACGTTGGAGTTCGAAATCAGGGTCGGTGAGTAAAGTGCTGTTACTGCTAGATGTCATTTTAGAGGTTCTTGCAGATTTTACAGAGGCTTGTGGACAAACCAAATTAGAAGCCGATGCCCTCTTGCAACAAATGCAGAACAATACGTTTTTATTCCTGTTAGTCACGTTTAGTAAATTGTTTGACACTAGTGATTTTGCTACGAAGGATTTACAAAGCTCTACATTATCTGTGACGGGACTGTGTTAGTTTAATTGAAATCCTCAAAATAAACTTTTCTACGTTCAGAGAACTCATGGGGAGACTTTGATAAAGTTCTCAAGCTAAATGAAGAGATGATGCTTAAGCATGATATTAGTAATTGGGATGTGAGCGCATCACGGCAGTGAAAACTGCCTGTAAAAGTGGCAGACAGTGTAGTCACAACTTCATTAGGGAAAACATCCAGCATCAAGAGTGACAGTGACCTGAGGCAAAGCTGCCCTGATGATATTTTCCCTAATCTAAACTATCTGATAAGGATCATTGTCACACTTCCAATGACATCATGCAGTGTGGAGAGACTTCTCAACAAGAACTAGGATAAAACATTGTCTTCGCACATCAATGACAAGCGCCCGACTGAAGCACTTCAGTTTGCTGTCTTTTGAGCGTCAACTGACGGATACATTGGCTTATGATGAAATCATCACCATATTCAACTCAAAGCCTCGCCGTCTGCGCCTTGTGATGTAGGTCACGCCTTATGATACGTCTATTTAAGTTAAGGTACATTTTTATAGTACTACTTCCCGCCGTGGTATAAATGGTAACATCAAATATAGGCTTGTTTGCCCATCGAGATTAAAGTGCGCCTAAAGATGGGTTTTATGTTGTTGGCAACTGGTCTAAAGTCATATTTTAATATGCTGGGATAGGTAATTATTTGTATATGTGACGAGGTTGCTCTATGTACTATGCACTAGTATAAAACGATTGTATTACGAAATATTATACGGTGCACATCGCAAAATAAATGTAATAAAGAAGTAGAAAAAATGCCTATCCACATTTTTCTAGACCTATCAACAAACAAAAAAATCCCGTCTAAGCCCTACTGTCCCATCTTCCCAGAAGTTAGAAAAAAGTCGGGCAGTATTTTTCCATTATGTATATTGTACATATCGAAAGCTCTCATTCCCGACAAAGTTGACGTTTCATTCTACCGCAACCTCGAATCTGATGCATAGTAATGGATCCGACCTGGTTGAACTCAGGGGAATATTATGGTCTGATAATATTATGTTTCAGCAGTACAAATGTGGCCAACTAGGTTCTCAGTAAAAACGTCTATGTAGGGTACATCTATAACTTCTTACTAATTCTGACCACCATCCTTGTTTGTGCATCCATCAAATTTACTTCAGTATTTCTTCGTGTTCAAATAACTTTGTCCCTTTATGCCTTTAAATACTTAATGAAAATGTCCCTTTGTATAAAAATAGTAGTAGCAAGAACCAGTAAAAATATTTAATTCAGAGGAAGAAATCCTGTCTATATAAATAGTCTTCTTCATTGGGGGAGCTTCATGCATCTAAAACACACAGGTATGTAGGGAGTGTAGATTGATTCCTTATACCTTGCGGATCACAAGCATACCCATAACATGATGCAGCCACCACCATTCTTGAAAATATGAAGAGTGGTACTCGGTGATGTGTTGTGTTGAATTTGCACCAAACATAGTGCTTCCTATTCAGGATGTGCAGTAAAGTTCATTTCTTTGCCACATTTTTTGCAGTTTTACTTTAGTGCCTTATGGCAACCAGGATGCATGTTTTGGATTATTTTTATTATTTTTTACTTTGTCAATTCGGTTAGCATTGTGGAGTAACTACAATGTTGTTGATCCATCCTCATCCTTATTTTCTTTTTACACATAGTTGCACTTTTTTGCGAGGCATTGGAAAACCCCCCAGGCCTTTGGTTGAATCTTTTTACATTTTAGTCATTTAGCAGACGCTCTTATCCAGAGCAATTAAGGTTAAGTGCCTTGCTCAAGGGCACATCAACTCGCCCGTAAGACTCACAGCTGTAATTGCTGCCAAAGATGCTTCTTACAAACTATTGACTCGGGTGTGAATACCTTGGTACATTTGATATTTCTGTATTTCTTTTTCAATAGATTTGCCAGAACTTCGAAACACATGTTTTCACTTTGTCATTATGGGGTATTGTGTGTAGACGGCGGCAGGGTAGCCTAGTGGTTAGAGCGTTGGACTAGTAACCGGAAGGTTGCGAGTTCAAACCCCCGAGCTGACAAGGTACAAAATCTGTCGTTCTGCCCCTGAACAGGCAGTTAACCCCACTGTTCCCAGGCCGTCATTGAAAATAAGAATTTGTTCTTAACTGACTTGCCTGGTTAAATAAAGGTAAAATAAAAAAATAAAAAAAAAGATTGCTGAGATTTTTTTATTTATTTAATCCATTTTGAATTCAGGCTGTAATACAACAAAATGTGAAATAGCATTGAATGCAAGGAAAGCCCGTGAGCATTTGGCCTCCCTTGATATTATAATATTAATAGCCAATCAGCATTGAGAAACTGAGCGAGCTCAACTGTGAATGGTCCTGACGCACCAAAAAAAGTTTTTGGCTTCACACCAATCCTATCACTTCAAAAACCAAATGTCATTGACAGAAAAAACGTTTGGTGTTGTCCTCCGGTGGCTAGCTAGCCCTTTCCTAAATTAGCCATGGATGGAGAACAGGATTTGGACTCGTGGATTTACTTAATTATCCATACTGGCCAATGATTATAACGTTGATTCTGATCCAACTATAAATGCATACATTGCCTGAGAGTATGGAAGTTCAATATGTAGCAAGATGTAGTAGGCTAGCATTAACTAGCTGGCTCATCGTTGCCTATGAAAGGAAGTTAGACTAACGAGCAAGCCAAGTAGGCTAGGACAACAAACCTACAAACGTTTACTGTATAACAGTCAAAGACCGTTTCGGAAACATAAAATACAGGAGGACAAGAGTCAACATGTTTGTTTTATACTTGTGTGTACACACACACGCACACACACACACACACACACACACACACACAGAAATCAGTACCATAGCCATGTTTTTGATATTTTTTCAGTTGCCACTGTATTAGACTAAGTATAGGTGATTTGATGATGTTGAAATGGATATATCAGTCAGCTAACCATTTACAGTAACAGCAGTTAATTAAGTCAATACACACTAAATTGTATGCAGAAATAGAGAAATACTACTTTCTTGCCACGGTATGGGCAGCTATTAATAGATTCATTAATAGATCATAGATTTATAGAATGAAGTAAGAAGAGTGAACTCCTACTTAGTAAAGAATAGGAAGTGTTGGCTGTGCACTTCACCAATAACAGGCATGCCAAATGTAACATTTTCACGTGTGAGTTCCAAATATCTCTTATATCACCCCAGCTGAGTTTTTTTTTTAGTTTGATGTCAGAATGCACTTACTGTTCCAAAATGTGATTGTTACGCACCACGCTGACCTCAAACCAAGGCACACAGCCTATAGATAATTAGCAGGCAATGTTTCAATTTCAAATGATTTTCGAACAGGATTTATTTTCTAAAAGGAGGTGTGTTCCACCTCCTCATTAATTCACATAGACGTAGCCCATTTCACTGTTGCGGACAAATTACACTTGAGGCATTATTACTGAGCTGGAAAACCAAGGAGAGCCCAAGCACACTTTTCCTCCCTGACACATTTTCTGGCTGGTGCCCGCATTGCCTTCACTACTAATAACTTTTGACGTGTGACTTATTTTATCATAGTTTCTGTATATCGTGCTGTCGTTTCTACTGTAGCACACCATATGTATGTATGGAGCATAATGTATTTACTGTTTAATTCACGGTTTCAAGTACGGGTGACAAATCATTCTGATTCTTGCAGAGATTGTAATGGACACACATGAAGTGTGTGAAATACTTTTTTTGAAGGTTGTACTGATTATGATGACATAATGCTAAGCTAATTGCCAGCAATGTGTTGTGCCGTGTTTGTTGACATCATACAATGCATTCTGGTTTGGTTGTCACGTAAGCGTCTGTCAGACAAGATGTTATAACAAAACGAGGTGAAGGGATGGTTCACTCGTCTTTCAAGTAAACCTCCGGAAGTAAATGATGGTAGACAACATACCTTCAATATGCATACTACAAACAGACACAACTCATCTTGTAACCTCTTATCTTTGGTTGTCGCAAAAAAACAAACATGGCAGAGTGCATTTTTAGAAAGTGTTTTACTCAATTATTTTGATCACTGGTGAGGTCATATGTGATGAATTGTAAATAGTAATTGCTATTAGCTAATTCATATGATGGTTTCTGTCAGCTAAATATGGCCGCTAGTATTAGGTCACTCTTTCCTCAGTTAGCACTACGACTAATGTAGCCTACATTTTCTGGTTTGGATGAGAAATGTGTTATATTGTCGCTACTTTTGTGAATGTCTGAACATTGCATCCAAAAATAAAATGCTCACATAACGTTGCAAAGACTGTTTTTTCACAGAAAATGTTTGCACAAACACAGAGGCCAGCTCAAATGCCGACTGTTGCGTCAATCAAAACTGGACGTTCTAAATAAGTGTTCTAATCACATCTGCAGGGACCACTGTAGAACGATCACAACCGTGTGTTCGTACGTGTCAAAGGGTTAATGGCCATGTACCTGGCACAGCCAGAAGAGGACTGACCACCCATCAGAGCCTGGTTTCTTCCTAGGTTCCTGCCATTCTAGGAAGTTTTTCCTAGCCACCGTGCTTCTACATCTGCATTGCTTGCTGTTTTGTGTTTTAGTCTTTGATTCTGTATAAGCACTTTGCTTTGTAACATCTGCTGATGTACAAAGGGCTTTATAAATACATTTGATTTGATTATCCCAGTATAGTTGATCCCATTCTGGGGCATGTGCACCCCCTAGGTTTCTATTAACTGATAAAGAGAGGGGGGGTTGGGAGAGAGTATGAGAGAAATTGGGGGGAGGGAGAGAGCACAAAAGAGATCTGAGGAGAAAGAGGGAAAGGTATTAGACCACGCTTGGTGAGTGATTAAGGGAAATGTCTGTTTTACATTGAATGACAAAGTGGCAATTTGTGTCAGTTTGTCTGTACCTGAAATGCCAGGGCAAGGGTTGTGGCTCCTTCGTTCTCCAAGCGGTTTCTGACTGCGATGAACACTTTAAATTTCAGGGGGACACCCAGAGCGCTGGACTGTTTCTGACACTCAGTCAACGCTGTCGCCAGGATCTAACAGACAGTTACTTTGTGGTACATCCTAACAGTAGACCAGAAAACGATGGAGAAAAGTTGTTAATGGCCTATGCTCCCGAAGGAGTGATGGGCCTAAGTAAGTCCTTATGAAAGACCTTAGTCACACAGTTAGTGTTTCCAAACTTGCCTTGCCCCCTCCGATGCTCATGCCACAGTTGAGTCTCAGCTCCTGTAGAGAGTGACACGCAGAGCTCTTCAGTAGAGTTTCAATGCCCTTTGGTCCAAAGGCGTTATCACTCAGGTCAAGCTCTCTGTCTGGTTGGTCCCTGCTATCATCAATGCTCTGCCCAGGGATCTCTGAGGATGAAGAGAGACACATGAAGAGCTAACGACTTTAAAACATATATCAGTATATGTATAAGCCCAATGATAGTTTATCACGTGCGAGGGGAGGTTGTTAGTGATGACTCACCAAGGGCAGTTGGGATTTCAGATGCAGGCAACCCATGAACATATCACTCCAATGGCAACTCTGAAAAATATACAGTGAAAGCTAGATGTGAAGAAATACATGCAAGAGTAAAATGCTAATACCCTCCAAAGGATCATGTTGTGGTGTGAATTTGTGACTTCACTATTTTCAGCAGTTAGTGCAAGTCAGTGTTCTTTGCTCAGACTGACAGGCACTTGATCTCAAGGCTCTCTCTTCCTAGTACCTGAAGCTGGTCTTTGCTCTCCCAGGCTTTGGCGATAGCCTGCGCTGCCTCCACTCCCACTGTGTTTCCCTCCAACCACAGGGCCCGTAGTGATTTAAAGATGAATGTGTGTTTGCAGTCAGTGCTCTCACCAGACTCTGCGTTGTCCATCTTCAGTCCCCGGCCCTCGTAGCTCAACTCTTCTTCTGCATCTCCTACATGGGTCTTGGACAATGCATCGGCCACCAGGGCAATGTCATCGGAACCCATGGTGGTCTAAGAAAGCAAGAACAGTGAGATGAATTGGCTCACAAAGCACTGCTGCAGGAGGTTATTCTTTGATAACTCACTGACAGTGAGTACCATTACCATTGACTTATCTCTGTGCTCATATGAATCAACTAACTACGCAGCCAGGTAACATGGGGTTTGAGTTACATAGCTAGCTAGCTAACAAATATAATGGGGAAAAGGGAACGCAGTACCATTCTGTTAGGGTGACTAGCTGGCTGCTACCCCATTCATAGACACTAACTACCTTTAGCACCTATTGATGATAGTATCTTTTGGCTGGGGGATTTTTATTAAGAGCCCTGACGCTTGCTCTAAATGTTAACACGCATCGCTTGCGATACAGTTTTGGAAACACAAGGAATGTATCTTACATATTTGTCAGTGAGAAATAATATTAATTTAAAAAAAGGTCAAATTACTAGCTACACATCTTTGTAGGGTTCCCACACAGCCATATTTCCATGTTACAGTGCTTGTTTATGGAAAACAGACAGAAGACAGAATCGGTCCGTTCTATCCACTATCCTTGGGACGTCACTACCCCATTTGAAGTTGAAATTTAAAATGGTTAGGTAAGGGTTACGGTTAGGGGTTAAGGTTTAGGGCTTAGGTTAGAGATGTCCCAAGGATTCCAGATAGCACTGATGATAGAGTACCACAGTATGAGTCATAATACCCATAAAACCTAGTGGTCAAACAGGGAAATGGTTCCAATAGTTTTTCTACCATTCATTTTTCCAATAGGGGATTTTAGAAACACTTATTTAAAAAAAAAAAATGGCAGTGTGTCGTGTAGGCTTACCCTGGCATTATGTTTTGATAACTGTGTAAATCTCTCAGACAAGGTTACTTTTTTTGCTTCAGACATGGATAATAGTCACATTCTGCAATATTAAAGCTGATCTACCCCCTAATTTAAATTTATTTAAAAAAATACTTTGAGATATCGTGTTGCTATTGACCAATTGAAGTTCACTGGTTTACAGACCCTACTGGGATTGGATATTGATACTTGGCACTAACTAGCCTGCTTGCTAGCACCAACATGAGGGTAAAGCAAGGTTGGCTATCTGAATTTACTCCTTCAAAGGATCTCAGCAGTCAGACAGTAGGATGAGTTCAAGTGCGTTGTAGGCCTACATGAGCCCCAAGTCCAATACAATCGGTTTTGAGGACAGCCGTTTTAGCAAACTCTGGTAGAGTTTTCTGTCTGTGGCTGTTCTTGTTACGTCGGATTTGGATCTCTCAAAGTGGTCAAGCCTCCGACCTACAGGTCTCTGCACACACACCAACAGTTATTAATAATTCGCACCACCGCCAGGGAAACCGAAGACTGGGAAGAAACCCCCATTTATCTACCCATAGGCTGCTATAGCCTACATGTTTATTTAGATTGCCATTCTATTGTTTTCACCAAATTTTTGTGGTAAATAAATATAATTGATTTGGACTATTTCTACAAGCTTTGTGTATTCTCAAATTGAAAAAAGTTAGGGGGCATCCCACTACTGCAGCACTACATCCCTGGCTATCTCTCACAGGCTGACTACACCGCTCACGTCGCAAAATAAATGTAGAAATCTATAATATTCAATTATTGCACCCACACTGCTTGCGTGGGCCAATGAGAGTCTGCGTTTCCAAGGGCTAAAATAGAAGTCAGTTCTATTTGTGCAGATTGCGCTGCAAGTCCTGCCATCCTCATTGGTTTATAGAAGCAGGTACCCACGTGCTTTCACCGTAAAGCGTTTTTGAAATCTGACACAGCGGTTGCATTAAGGAGAAGTTTCTATAATTCCATGCATAACACTTGTATCTTTTTATCAATGTTTATTAAGAGTATTTCTGTAATTTAATGTGACTCTCTGCACTTTCACCAGATGTTTGTTTGAGACGATGCATTTCTGATCATAACACAACAATTTCAAATGAGGTTTTTGGACAAAGATTAACTTAATCGAACAAAACACACATTTATTGTGTAACATGAAATCCTGTGAGTGCCATCTGATGAATATCAAAGGTTAGTGATTAATTGAATTGCTATTTCTGTGAGCCCTCTCCTTGGCTGGAAAATGTCTGTATGGTTTTCTGTGACTAGGTGCTGACCTAACATAATCGTTTGGTGTGCTTTCGATGTAAAGCCTATTTGAAATCGGACACTGTGGCTGGATTTACAAGAAGTTTCTTTATAATGGTGTAAAATACTTGTATGTTTGAGGAATTTTAGTTATGGGATTTCTGTTTTGAATTTGGCGCCATGCAATTTCACTGGCTGTTGGCGAGGTGTGACGCTACCGTCCCACATATCCCAGAGAGGTTAAAGGTGGACTCAGCGAAATTTCGTTACCACAAACAGCACTGCAGATGAGCAAGATGAAGACTTATTTTTCACACAGTCACACACAGTATCTGCGCATGTGCACGTGTTTGCTTCACGCTGTTAGAGCGTGGTAGCCACGGAACTGAAACAGCAGAGAAGTTGAGTTTCGCACATCAACGTTCTTAGTTGTTGTGGAAATTTACCCACTCTGCTGTTTACTTTCTGGAAGGACAGTACAGTATGTACAGTAGATAGAGGCAGAAACTGCTTCTCCAATAGAAATCCCCGATCACACTTGTAGCCAATGGCATGGTGAGGTTGGCAAGCTAATGCCGCGTTCAAAACAACTGGGAACTGAAAAAAATGCGAGGTCAAATCATGACGTTAGTGATCTTCAAGTCGGATAGTCGGAGCTTTAGAAAGCGGCCCGAGTTCCAAAGTTAGAGTTGGATGACTGTTAAAATAAATTTTCCTAGTTGGAGCTAATTTTTTTTCAGAGTTCCCAGTTGTTTTGAGCGCACTGAAGTCTGAAGTCAGAGATTTCCAAGTTCTCAGTTCCGAGTTCCCAGTTTTGAACACAGCATAAGCTCATGCGTAGAAAGGAAAGTAAAGAATGGGGAAGGTATTCAGATCCTTTGACTTTTTCCACATTTTGTTACGTTACAGGCTTATTCTAAAAAAAAAAATTTTTTTATTCCCCTCATCAATCTACACACAATAGCCAATTATGACAAGGCAAAAACTGATTTTTAGAAATTTGAGCAAATTCCTTAAATTGAAATATCACATTTACGTACAGTTGAAGTCGGAAGTTTACATACACTTAGATTGTAGTCATTAAAACTCGTTTTTCAACCACTCCACAAATTTCTTGTTAACAAACTATAGTTTTGGCAAGTCGGTTAGGACATCTACTTTGTGCATGACACAAGTAATTTTTCCAACAATTGTTTACAGACATTATTTCACTGTACCACAATTCCAGTGGGTCAGAAGTTTACATACACTAAGTTGACTGTGCCGTTAAACTAGAGGTCGACGGATTTATCGTAATGGCCGATTTCAAGTTTTCATAACAATCGCTAATCGGCATTTTGACACTGATCACATTGCACTTCACGAGGAGACTGCGTGGCAGGATGACTACCTGTTATGCGAGTGCAGCAAGGAGCCAAGGTAAGGTGCTAGCTAGCATTAAACGTATCTTATAAAAAACTATTAATCTTAACATAATCACTAGTTAACTACACACGGTTGATGATATTACTAGTTGATCTAGCTTGTCCTGCGTTGCATGTAATCGATGCAGTGCCGGTTAACCTTTATGTTAGGCAATATTAACTAAATATGCAGGTTTAAAAATATATACTTGTGTATTGATTTTAAGAAAGGCATTGATGTTTATGGTTAGGTACACATTGGTGCAACGACAGTGCTTTTGTCGCGACTGCGCTTGTTAATTAACCGTTTGGCAAAGTAGGCTATGATTCAATGATAAATTAAAACTTCTTGCGACTAGGGGGCGATATTTACATTTTTGGATGAAAAACGTTCCCGTTTTAAACAAGATATTTTGTCAAGAAAAGATGCTCGACTATGCATATAATTGACAGCTTTGGATAGAAAACACTCTGACGTTTCCAAAACTGCAAAGATATTGTCTGTGAGTGCAACAGAACTGATGTTACAGGCGAAACCCAGATAAAAATCCAATCAGGAAGTGCCGCATTTTTTGAAACCGCCTCATGCCAATGACTCCTTATATGGCTGTGAATGAGCTACGAATGAGCTTACATTTTCTACGTATTCCCCAAGGTGTCTACAGCATTGTGACGTCTTTTTACGCATTTCCGTTGAAGAATAGCCGTAAGGGACCATATTTACCAAGTGGTCACATGGTGTCTCCCGCAAAAAATCTTGCGTAAAATACTGAGGTAGCCATTTTTCCAATCGCTTCTTATGAGAAACCAATTGCCTCTACGGATATATTATCGAATATATATGTTAAAAACACCTTGAGGATTGATCCTAAACAGCGTTTGTCGTGTTTCTGTCGATATTATGGAGCTAATTTGGAAAAAAGTTTGGCGTTGTAGTAGTAGCATTTTCCGGTCGATTTCTCAGCCAAGCATGATGAACAAACGGGAGCTATTTCGCCTACAAAAATTAATCTTTTTTGAAAAAAGGAACATTTGCTATCTAACTGGGAGTCTCCTGAGTGAAAACATCTGAAATTCTTCAAAGGTAAATGATTTAATTTGATTGCTTTTCTTATTTTCGTGAAAATGTTGCCTGCTGCCAGCAGAGCCTAGCATAGCATTATGCCATGATAAACTTACACAAATGCTTGTCTAGCGTTGGCTGTAACACATATTTTGAAAATCTGAGATGACCGTGTGATTAACAAAAGGCTAAGCTTGTGTTTCAATATATTTCATTTGCGATTTTCATGAATAGGAAAAGTTTCTACTTGTATTTATGTCTGCTGCGTTATGCTAATTCGTTTAAGGCTATGATTACGCTCCCGGATCCGGGATTGCTAGTCGCAAAAGGTTCTTTTAACTAGGGAAATTGTGTCACTTCTCTTGCGTTCTGTGCAACAGAGTCAGGGTAAATGCAGCAGTTTGGGCCACCTGGCTCGTTGCGAACTGTGAAGACTATTTCTTCCTTACAAAGACAGCCAACTTCCCCAAACGGGGGATGATTTAACAAAAGTGCATTTGCGAAAAAGCAGAATTGTTGCACGAATGTACCTAACCATAAACATCAATGCCTTTCTTAAAATCAATACACAGAAGTATATATTTTTAAACCTTTAACCTTTAGTTAAAAGAAATTCATGTTAGCAGGCAATATCAAACTAGGGAAATTGTGTCACTTCTCTTACATTAATTTCACGCAGAGTCAGGGTATGTGCAACAGTCTGGGCTGCCTGGCTCATTGCAAACTAATTTGCCAGAATTGTACATAATTATGACATAACATTGAAGGTTGTGCAATGTAACAGCAATATTTAGACTTATGGATGCCACCCGTTAGATAAAATACGGGACGGTTCCGTATTTCACTCAAAGAATAAACGTTTTGTTTTCGAAATGATAGTTTCCCGGATTTGACCATATTAATGACCTAAGGCTCGTATTTCTGTGTTATGTTATAATTAAGTCTATGATTTGATAGAGCAGTTTTACTGAGGGATGGTAGGCAGCAGCAATCTCGTAAGCATTCATTCAAACAGCACTTTTGTGCGTTTGCCAGCAGCTCTTCGCAATGCTTTAAGCATTGCTCTGTTTATGACTTCAAGCCTATCAACTCCCGAGATTAGGCTGGTGTAACCGATGTGATATGGCTAGCTAGTTAGCGGGGTGCGCGCTAATAGCGTTTCAAATGTCACCCGCTCTGAGACTTGGAGTAGTTATTCCCCTTGCTCTGCATGGGTAATGCTGCTTCGAGGGTGGCTGTTGTCGATGTGTTCCTGGTTCGGGGCGAGGAGAGGGACGGAAGCTATACTGTTACACTGGCAATACTAAAATGCCTATAAGAACATCCAATAGTCAATGGTATATGAAATACAAATGGTATAGAGGGAAATAGTCCTATAATTCCTATAATAACCTCAACCTAAAACTTCTTACCTGGGAATATTGAATACTCATGTTAAAAGGAACCACCAGCTTTCATATGTTCTCATGTTCTGAGCAAGGAACTAAACGTTAGCTTTTTTTTACATGGCACATATTGCACTTTTACTTTCTTCTCCAACACTTTGTTTTTGCATTATTTAAACCAAATTGAATATGTTTCATTATTTGAGGCTACATTTATTTTATTGATGTATTATATTAAGTTAAAATAAGTGTTCATTCAGTATTGTTGTAATTGTCATTATTACAAACAAATACATTTATAAATAAATAAATCGGTATCAGCTTTTTTTGGTCCTCCAATAATCGGTATCGGTATTGGCGTTGAAAAATCATAAAATCGGTCGACCTCTACTTTAAACAGCTTCCAGAAGTTCCAGAAAATTATGTCATGGCTTTAGAAGCTTCTGATAGGCTAACTGACATCATTTGATACATTGGAGGTGTACCTGTGGATGTATTTCAAGGCCTACCTTCAAACTCAGTGCCTCTGTGCTTGACATCATCGGAAAATCAAAAGAAATCAGCCAAGACCTCAGAAAAAAAATTGTAGACCTCTACAAGTCTGGTTCATCCTTGGAAGCAATTTCAAAAGCCTGAAGGTACCACGTGTACTATTGTTTGTATAGATGAACAAGTATAATCTCCATGGGACCACGCAGCCATCATACCGCTCAAAAAGGAGACGTGTCCTGTCTCCTAGAGTTGAACGTACTTTGGCGCGAAAAGTGCAAATCAATCCCAGAACAACAGCAAAGGACCTTGTGAAGATGCTGGAGGAAACCGGTACAAAAGCATCTATATCCACAGTAAAACGAGTCCTATATCGAAATGACGTGAAAGGCCGCTCTGCAAGGAAGAAGCCACTGCTCCAAAACCACCATAAAAAAGCCAGACTACGGTTTGCAACTGCACATGGGGACAAAGATTGTATTTTTTGGAGAAATGTCCTCGTCTGATGAATAAAAAATATAGTTGTTTGGCCATAATGACCATCGTTATGTTTTGAGGAAAAGGGGGGATTCTTGCAAGCCGAAGAACACCATCCCAACCGTGAAGCACGGGGGTGGCAGCATCATGTACAGCGAGTGCATTGCTGCAGGATAGACAGGTGCACTTCACAAAATAGATGGCATCATGAGGAGGAAAATTGTGGCTATATTGAAGCAACTTCTCAAGACATCAGTCAGGAAGTTAAAGCTTGGTCGCAAATGGGTCTTCCAAATGGACAATGACCCCAAGCATACTTCCAAAGTTGTGGCCAAATGGCTTAAGGACAACAAAGTGTAAGGAAGTGCTATTTCTTATGCAGGTGACCAGCCTACTGCTATTACATTGCTATAACTGAGACAACGTATTTTCACAGTAAAACATGTTAGGTCCCATACAGGATAGCTCCCACACCCACACACACAGCACACACACATTACAC